>NC_090285.1:35920000-36520000 GCF_037392515.1 Haliotis asinina
CAATTTTATCAACAATGATGTCTTTCAAATGTTTATTCCGGTTGTTAAGAAGGACTTGAGAATGTGAATGTGTGAGGAATTGCTTACTCGTGGGACTTGATGCATGCAAGTCACGGGATTCACATGCATGCAATTTATAAGTCATCAAGCGTAATCAGGGAAAGCCTTTGTTCGTCTTATTATCAAGCGTGAATCTGAAATAGCAATGGATTTTTCATCTAGTATTTTTTGGAGCACGAAAACATTAAAATGCTTCAAAGGTGCATACATTTCTTCACATTTCTTAAACAATAAATTGTCTTTTGGGTCGACATAACCTAGTAGAGAGAATTGTTCCTCTGAAGCACCGTTCCGTCATTTTTGTCACTTGAGATGGCGCATATACACTCATTATCCCATTACAGCACATCTAAAGCTTCCCGTTACAGTATCTTGGTTACAGTGCACTCCATGGCTGGCACTTCCTACTGTCGGCTAAAACTGACTGATGAGTCATAACCTGTAGCTTTCAACATGGATAACACTGCAAATGTTTAAAGGTGCTTTCTCGCTTTCACAGTTTAACTATGTCATGATTCCTGATTACAGTGAAACACATTAACAAATAAACGTGATTGTAAATTCTGCTGAATGATCTGTGCAATTGTGGTGATCACACTTCAAGCGGATAATGTATTGTGAATTATGTAGTCTTTCCTACCCAGTTTTGTGGTGTTTTATTATTACGTAATGTAAGTGTTTGCAACCTTTCTAAATGCAAGGATACGGGTAATTTGGGTGAACCAATCTCGTTGCAGTTTGAGTTAGTGAGTTAAAATTTTACGTCGCATCCGCTATATTATTACAGTCTTATAGAGCGATGAAAACAAAATAAACAGAATGATACCCTTCAGAATACGTTCACATAGAATATCACAAATGGAGATACTGTGTGTGGTGTGCGCTGATTTGCACATGCTAGTAACGGGCTATGTTACATATAGACAGGCACCTGTGGCGAGCCACCTCCTCGTGGTGGGTACTGGGCAATGCCAAGAGCTCGCCGACACCCCAGTAGTTGACCCGGGGGAATATTTGGTCCACCAACCCTTTTGCCGTGGGTTGCGGCCCTGTGTCGGTGGAGGAGGGGATCCTCGTGGTTGAGGGCAATGGGAGCCTGTAACCGTGTTCCTGTTGCTCAACACACCACTTTGGCCCTGACTTCACCTAGACGGGTGGTAGAATAGGCCCGATTCTACCAATCGGCTGGTCACGCCAAGCCCTGTCCACGGTAAGTATTTATGCACATATTTGGAATTTTGGAATGTATACTCTGGCCTTGGCCATTTATCTTTATGATACGACAACTTATTGAATTGTTCATTTGCCTAGAGTCCTATGCCAGAAGGCGGTGGCTCATGGGCCAATCTGGTAGGATCTATCTTTTCCTGCTTGAGTATAACCTCCTAGTATCCCCGGTGTCGTCTGTTGGAGATCCACAGATATATGGCATCGTCCTTGTTGTCACTCCATGGTGGGTGAGGAGCTAGGAGGGTGAATCATATATATTTCTAACATGGCACCCCCCACTCAAAAAACGTTCCCACGAGTCTGATGATTCGTTCTCGTCGGAGGATGAGACTCCCACAGCTCTCATCACCAATGAAAACTGGTCGCGTTTCGTTGTCATGACAGTACCTGATGGTGGTCCTCTACGGCTAAACCCCTTTGCTGTAGCTAAGGGTATTGAAGGTTTGGTCGGTGAGGTAAAAGAAATTAAGAAACTGCGATCTGGTTCTCGGCTGATCGAGTGAAGGAAACAAATCCAATCACAGATCCTGCTTTCAGCCAAATCTCTAGCTAATATTCCAGTTGAGGTTTCTCCTCACAGATCACTAAATAATTCTAAGGGCATCGTCCGTGACAATGGGCGTTGCCTTTCTGATATGACAGAAGCTGACATTGTTAAAGAATTATATTCCCAAGGAGTCACTAGTGTTAAACGTTTCACTTTCAAAAAGAATGATCAAATCACAAACACTAACACTTATCTATATACTTTTGGTCTCCCCATGCATCCGCAATCATTGAAAGCTGGGTACTGCAACTTGAGGGTGGATACATTTATCCCTAATCCTTTGGGATGCTACAGATGTCAGAAATATGGCCGCGGTTCTAAATCGTGCCATAATCAAGCTGCTTGGCATCGGTGTGCAGGGTCGTGTGAAAACACAAACTTTTGTGATAATCCTCCAATATGTGTTAATTGTTCTGGTTGTCATCCTTCTTCTTCTAAGGAATGTCCAACCTGGAAGCTTCAGTCTAAGATACCAAGGATAAAGCATGGCCGCACTATTACATTCGTTGAAGCAGAGCAGTCAGGCCTGCCATATGCTAACGCTGCTTCTGCTTCACTTCCTGTCAAACGTCCCATTGTTGTTTCATGCAGTTCCGTAGGGTGTCAGACCAATTACACGCGGACAAAGACTTCGGCGCCCACTGTGTTACCTGTTGAACTCCAGGCGAAACCACCTCAAAAGACGGCCAGTGCACGAACTACATCTCAATCGAAACCAGTCGTTCAACCAAGGTATCATCTGAGCAGGATCCATCTAATTCACAGAAACCATCATCTCAACTATCTCAACAGGATTCAAGTATGAAACATCCAGCAAAGACCAAGTCTAAAACGAACAGTGTAAAAAAGCATCAGAGCAATAAAGCCCCAAAAGGGGCAAACAACCAGATCCAGATTTTCAATAAATGTGGCTCTCTTGAGGACATGGATGTGTCTGACCATAGACATGGCAGGACACTGAGCTTGTCGCCCTCACGGAAGGTGAGGGGTAGATCTCCCGTCCACCCTCGCAGAAATGATATCTTCACCTATCACCCAATGGAATTGTAGAGGAATTAAGACTAATTTAAACGATTTACAGTTATTAGTCCAAGATTTTAACCCGTCAGTATTCTGCATCCAGGAAACATATCTGAAACAGACCGATAATTTTGACCTCCGTCAGTTCAATGCGTATCACTGTTTTTCTCCTCAGGGTGATAGAGCCTCTGGTGGATCATCAATCCTGGTGAGGAACAATGTTATCCACAGTCCAATTCCACTTAAAACAAATCTCCAAGTCGTTGCAGTGCGACTTACATTACAGGTTGCTTTTACGTTATGCTCCTTATACATTCCGCCGTCATCAACCGTTCAACTGACTGATCTACAGGCTCTCTATGATCAGCTACCTAAACCATGTTTAATCACTCTGGGGTAGCACAAATACAAACACCAAAGGTAAAGTGCTGGAGGATTTTATTTCAAACAATGATTTATGCATTTATAAAGACGGTTCAAACACGTATTTACATCCTGGCACAGGAACATATTCAGCTCTTGATTTGTCACAAACTGACTCCAACCTATTGAATGAATTTGAATGGTCAGTCCATGACGACCTCTGTGGAAGTGACCATTTCCCAACAATACTAAAACCTGTGAATCCACCTGACGTTCATCCATCATCAAGATGGAATTTTAAAAAGGCTAACTGGCCTCTGTATGAAATTCTCTGTGCTGAACAACTTAAACCTGAACTTTTCAATGATATTCCTGATGCCATTAAATGTTTCTCAGATACATTAAATACTATAGCTGAAGAGTTTATCCCAAAGTCCTCTTCAATTCCTCACATACGAAAACCATGGTTTACAGATAAATGCAAACTGGCTAAGAAGGCACGGAAGAAAGCCGAACATTACTTTCGTCGTCATCCTATGGTCCACAATTTAGATAAATTTAAAATTTTGAACGCCAAAGCTCGGCGTACTTTCAAGCAAAGTAAACGCCACTCTTGGCAGAACTATGTCTCAAAAATTAATTCGCGCACGCCGATATCAAAGGTGTGGAATATGATCCAGAAAATCAAGGGTAAGGGATCAAAATCTAGTATCCATCATCTGAAAGATGGGAACCAATTATTGACTAGTAAATCAGATATTGCAAATAAACTTGGTGAGACGTTGGCCAAACACTTTTCTTCATCTAATTATGTACCTGAATTCCAAAAATATCCAAAACAGCAGGAAAAGACACCTATTAATTTCACTTCAGATAATGGAGAAGACTACAATGAAACATTTTCGATACATGAACTTCACAATGCTCTTGATCAGGCTCACGATACTGCTTCTGGAGCTGATGGTATACATAATCAACTCCTGAAACACTTGCCAGACTCATGTTTGGAGACACTGTTATATGTTTTTGATAACATTTGGACAAGTGGAAAATTCCCTTCGTCGTGGCGTGATGCTATTATTGTTCCCATTCCTAAACCTGGACGTGATCACACTAATCCTTCTAATTATAGACCCATTTCACTAACTAGCTGTGTTTGCAAGACCATGGAACGCATGATAAATAATCGACTTGTTTGATACTTGGAAACCAATAACCTAATAACAGATATACAATGCGGTTTCCGTAAAAACAAAAGTGCTATCGATCATTTAGTGCGTTTAGAATCTTTTGTGAAAAATGCCATAATTAATAAACAACATACAGTGTCAATCTTTTTCGATTTAGAAAAAGCGTATGACACAACATGGAAACATGGAATTTTAAAAGATTTAGATGACTTTGGATTACGAGGTCGTTTACCTCAATTTATATCCAACTTTTTAAATGACCGACAACCCTGTCTGATCATTACAATCAGGATCAGGGTGTTCCACAAGGCAGTATTTTGTCTGTCAGACTGTTTAGCATTAAGACTGACAGTTTGTCCAAGGGTTTAAATGACTGAATTGATGGGTCGCTTTTCGTGGATGATTTTAATATTTCTTGTCGCGGTAAAAATATACATACTATTGAACGGCAACTACAGTTGTGTTTAAACAAAATAAATAAATGGCGTCTCGAAAATGGATTTAAATTTTCTCAGTCAAAAACTAATTGTCTGCACTTCTGTAGACAATATAAGCCACATAAGGACCCAGAACTGTTTCTAAATGGCACTTCCATCAAAGTGGTCAAGGAGGCCAAGTTCTTGGGTATAATTTTCGGCTCCCATTTAACTTTTCTTCCACACATTAAATACCTAAAAATAAATGCTTGAAGGTTCCGGATTTACTAAAAGTGGTTTCCAATTCAAACTGGGGAGGTGATCAAGCTACTCTACTTCACCTATATAGATCACTGGTCCGCTCAAAGCTTGATTATGGGTCCATCGTATATGGGGGAGCCTGTAAAAGCAGCTTAAGACTACTGGATTCTGTCCACCACCAAGGTCTTAGACTTTGTCTCGGATCCTTCAGAACTTCTCCTGTGGACAGTCTTTACGTCGAAGCAGATGAACCATCTCTTTCACAACGCCGTATAAAATTATCTGTACGATATATTACAAGACTTTTTTTTCTAACAAGTCTAATCCTGCTTTTAACTGTGTCTTTAAACCCCTCTATGAGGATTTATATACTAAGATATCTTCTCTTGTTCCACCTCTTGGGCATAGGGTTAAATCATTCCTTTCTGATGCTGGCATTGAGCTGGATAATATAGCTCCTTCGCGTTTGTTTTCTTCTCCTCCTTGGCGACTAGTGCGGCCACAAGTTGATTTAACTCTTACACAGTTTAAGAAGTCAGAAACTAATCAATTACAATATAAACAAGAATATAATCAATTAAAAAGTGAATGTAGCAATTACAAACATATTTACAGATGGGTCCAAGGACGGTGGTGCAGTAGCTTGTGCCACTGTCATTGGATCTAGAACAATATCTTCTAGATTACCAGATTGCAGCCCTATTTTCACAGCTGAAGCTAATGCCATATTAACGGCTCTTAAATATATTCAAAGACACCCCAAACATAAACAGTATATAATCTATTCGGACTCTCTTTCTTGCCTTCAGGCTATTAAAATATTTCTTGCAAACATCCACTTTTAATAGAAATTATTGAGTTGCATAATGATCTTGCTACTGGTCAATACGACATCGTCTTCTGTTGGCTACCCAGCCACGTAGGCATTTCTGGGAATACACTGGTCGATCTTGCTGCCAAGGCAGCACTCAACAAATCTGTGACACCACTTCTTATTCCATACTCTGATTATAAAGCTACCATTAAATCTTATATCCGTGATCTGATGCAGAAGAAGTGGGACACCACACTATAACCTTATATTGGTTATACCTACTTGGGTTGTCAGTCCAGATTTGAAGAGGTCATCATGCGGCGATGTCGTATTGGTCATACGAGATATACTCATGAATACTTATTGAAAGGTGAGGATCCTCCATTCTGCATCCCGTGTGATGAAATCATTACGGTCAAGCATGTCTTGCTTGACTGTATCGAATATTCCATCACAAGGGATAAATATTTCAAATCCCGAACTATGAAGTATCTTTTCAGTAACTTAAGTTCTCGTTTAATTCATGCATTTTTTAAAGACTTAGATTTAATATCAGACTTGTAAATAGATGAATATTTTATGATTGAAGGTTTATATTGATAACTAAGATTGTTAGTGGCTGTATACTCGAGGGAGGTTAAAGTACTGTAAAAGTATTGTCCTCCAGAGAGGGTACGTAAGTCCACAAACATTCAAAGTAAATTCAAACTCTTCGCTTTTTTAGTCGTAGTATATGTGTCCTTTTCAATACATGGCTAGATGTGCCTGAATTGCTAGCAACTGAGGGGATGGTGTAAATCCAGCTAGGGTCCATGCAGGTAGCAAAAGTACTGTAAGTCCCCATGGTCCCTAGCATGGTGATCTACCTTCAGTTGTTAGCAATCTATAGCCCATTTTTATATTGTATTGTCCTCTATAGTTAAACTGTTTCAGATTTAATTACTAGTCTTAAATGGATATCTGTGATATTTACGTGTGGTTTTACTGTTCTTCATCAACAGGGTTTTATTCATTCATTCTTCACTGTCATTACTACTTGTTCTCGTCACGATATGGCTGCAATATTGCCGATGTGACGATAAATATGAACTCACTCACACGCTTTCGGGTGTTGGTATTTCATCGAGAAGACGTTTCCGACTGCATATAGAAAACATAGTTTTTGCGTGTGCAGTGTTTGCGATTGGTTGGCCGTGGGTTTTTTAATATTGACCATTGTTGGTTCAGTAGGTAACAAATTACCTGTGTCTGTCTTGAACCATAGGCCCCCGAGAATGGAAATACAATCCGACATACAATCTGACAACACGATTGGGATAACACGACCCAATCCTTGCAATCGTTTGCCACACAAAGGAAGGAAGATCAGTGGGTCAAAGCCAGACTGAAACAGAACCATATTGAATGACTTGAGTGTTTTTTCAACAATTAAGTACATAGTTACCACTTTTGCGCCTGTGCAACTCATGACACATGTGATTGTGATATCGATATCAGTACCTATATATGAACATAACGTAATGCATCACTGTTCTTAAATGGGCATTTGTTACAGCATTGACTGGGATACTAAGTAGTAGCAGTGAAATGTCACTCATGAAATTGAATAGTTTCACTTCACCCTTAACACTCGCAGTAGACTGGGGTGACTCGAAGGTGAAGGCAACACTTATATACTTCAAAGGCAGACTGACGTGTCATTGATTCTGCAAGGTCTCAAAGGTATTAGTATTTAATCACATAATATCTCATCGTCAGACATTTTTTATTTCTGTGCATGCTGCCTCGAGAAACTGCTTCCCCAATTTCAACCGTAATAAAGGTTTCTCAAGTTAGGTGGTTTATCAAGTTACAAGATCATTTGCAGAGCTGGAGTGTATAAGAACGAACATTTCATGTCAGCGTTGGCCACGATTAAAGAGAACATTTTGAAAGCAATAGTTCCAGCAACGCCATTTGCTTTAATGAGTCTACATAGTTGACTGAGTAATATATACATATATTACCTAACCATTTATGGCTTAAGAAATGACTATTATTAGCATACGGATGTGCTGTGGTGTCAGTAAGGACATAAAATCAGAATACTCTTACTGAGGCACTGAGATAACATAGTCACTGACACTTGACGTCAACACTGACTTGCAGCGAAACAGTGACCCAAGACATCAAGTGGCCAAAAACATAACATTGAATATTTTGGCAACTTCAACTGCAGTAACAGTTAAGTTAATGAAGCAATCCCTTGCCTATAGAACATCAGTTTCTATTACATACAGTAAATATTCAGTATGTCAGTAAAACATTATCCCGTATAATGTAAATATAACACGAAAACTATTCATTTCAGAGTCATCTGTCTGCGTATTTCTACTATGAACAATTGTGTATGTTGCTTCGTGAGTCGTTGAGCTTGGGGTATGAGCCGGTTATAACAATGACCAACTGTGTCCATGTGAATATATATGTGTGATATATATTTCTACACAGTCCAAGGTATCCACACGGTACACCTTTCCTACAAAGATACAAGAGCATGCTTCATAAACACATACGGCTCTGTAGACAAGACATGCAGTAGCATTGCGATAAATTCTACAACAGTGGATTTGTATATGTACAAACTTTGCCCATGCCTACCCTGATATATACTCGTGCTGATTCCATGGTATATAAGTCAGCATGAACTAACCTGAGGCAACATGATCTCATGTGTTTCAGGAGATCATTGTTGTCGTCGACGTACGGACGCCCTGCAACTCAGTTTGGAGATATTTCTTAGCTTTAATGGTACCCCAGTTCCACTTGATGATCTGCAGACAACAATGCAAGTTCTCATTGACGACCCTCTAGAGGAGGTTATTTAAAGATTGGCTGGTCTGGAAATTCTAGGTTTTCTGGCTACATCGATGATATGGGATGAGGTCATCACCTAAAATTGTGTTGGATTCTAACAAAAGGCATATTGTGTGCACGGAAAGTGTTACTTGGAAGAGAAGCCTGTCTCCTTTCAAATACCTATTAAATGTCAGAAGCTTTGATTTTTCTTCTCCCAGCAACAATATACATATATCTTTTTTCGGAGGGCATATGAAAATAGTTTAAATCTTGTTGCTTTAAACTAGAAAACCTTAAACTGTGGTAGAACGAATACACGCATTAGTGAAGTGTTATTTTAGGTATAATATAATAAAAAAAAACGGGAATAGTAGGGTTTTTTACTTCGTATCTCTGAAGTTGAACAGATTTGTTTGCTTGTCTGTCCATGTTTACAACATACTAATATAGCAAATTACCCCATATATACATCTCTAAAACGGACTTTTCAGTTTGGGGCGATCTATAGCCTATCCTTTTCTATATTTTTATACTGTGTTGTCCCTTATAGCTAAAATGTTCTATATTTAATTACTAGTTTAACATCTATATCTGTGATATTCTAGTTATTGTACTGTCCTTCGTCTACAGATTTTTAAAATATGCATACATTCCATTTAAATGTTAAATGTTCCCGTCACGATGTGGCTGAGGTATTGCCGATGTGACGTTAAATATTAAATCATTCACTAAAAACGGTTTTACCAACTTTTGTAATCCACATGTGTATAGAGGCAAGCATAGGCATATCCTTGTTCTTCCCGTCAGGTTCGGCATTCATTCACATTGTGAATGAGCGCATAGGGCAAGGACGATTTAGGCATTTATGAAAAAGGTAAAAGAAACGACCAGTCTTCTTGGGTCCACACTGATTACAGCATTATAGCCAAGAAACTTATAGTTCTAGTCTCCTACATAGTCCTGCTGATTAGTTCCAATGATCGATGACGCTAACACTGTGGTATTACATGTTATACTGCACCATACTGTACTGTTAAAAGTAGACTTATATTAACACTGACAGCAAAGAAACTAAATTATGATAAGTCAGATCTGCAGTGCCCTTTAAAAGAACATGTAATGTAATCACAGATTAACAACCACAAACATATTGAATAAGATTGTTCTACTATAAACACTCGAAAATGGATGATGATCATGTCCGCATGGACCCCTATGTAGTGAGGATGGATCTGTATTTAACCCCTCGTAATACAGATCGTAACTTAATTTGCTAACCGTGAGGCATATTTGCATATATTGTGTTTCACTGTTTACGCATTCCTCAAACTTGCAGTTGAGCTGAGGTACTGGATGTTGCATGCTCTGTTGGATTTGTGGTAATAGAGAGCAATTCCTTACGTGTGAGGATAGATTGTTTCACATAGAAATTCTCGATTAATTTTTTTTTTCTGTTCTTGACAAGGAACTATTTACAATATTCCTAAGATATAACAACTCATCGAGGAACTATTTTCTTGTGGGAAACTGAACTTTAGCTCTGATAGAATAGACGGGCAAGATATATGTATCTATAAACCTGACTACCTTCTGCAAATGAAACAGTCTATAACAATGTCACGTACTATTGATCTATGATGTAATATACTACTGGTCCATAACAACATGGTGTCCAGTGAAGATGAATGGCGTGACGGCGTTCCAACTACAGAGCTGATTGACTCAATTGATTAGCAGTGTTACATACAATCTCAGAGAAAAATGTACTCGCAACCCGGAATGACAAAGTGTTCTTCGTGACAATGCCAAGGCCGAAGACAAATGAAATGAATCATGGTAATCCGTGTTAATTAAAGCCTGAAAGATCGTCTTATGTTATCGTCTTCGAAATCATAGCAGTCGGACGCGTTGATGTAGACATTTCAGATGAAAGATTGTGACATTAGCAGCAAACTGTTTAACCACTGGCACAAGCAAGTGGCATTTGGTTGGAAATGAAGATGTGTTATTGAGTGTATGTTGATGAGAGGATACCCTGATGACAAGTCTTGTGTGTCAGATGAAGATTCTTTTGGTCCAGTCATTGGTAACTAGGAAGATTATCATTGACTCTATATTTTACGAACAAACTGTCCTCAGATATTGCAAATTGTAGCTAGTTTTGGTGATGGGGACTTACAGTACCTTTACTACCTACATGGAACCTAGTTGGATTTACACCATCCCTTCAGCTGCTGGCGATTGTAAGAAACGTTAGCCACAATTAAAATACGAGCATACTACGTCTAAAAATCCTGGTAAGTTTAAATTTACCTTGAAGGTTTTGGGACCCTTTCCGGAGGACAATAGGTTTACACTAACAAACTCAGTTATTACTTTAAACTTCCAATACTAAAATATATATCCATTTACAAATCAGTTTCCAAATCTAATTCTTTTAAACACGCAATAATTAAATGAGAGCTGTTAATCGTAAATAGATCCTTCATAGTTCGTGTTTTGAAATATTTATCCCTTTTGATGAAACATTCAACACAGTCAAGCAAGACATGCTTGACCCTGACGGAATGAGAGCTATTGAAAATAGCGTCGATGCTTGCTTGGTGCCTTAGCTGTCTGCTCATTGGAGGAGAATTATTGCCATTGAAGGGTGAGGTCCTCTCTGCAGAGATGTCCAGACCATCCCTAAGGGTCTGGAAATAATATCTGCAGTTAAATCAGCAGCCGATAAAGCCATCCTATAGATTGGGTCCAAGAAGTTTGTTTCTGGAATAATCAGGCATTACCTTCGACCAAATAGATCTAAAGCCTTTGAACATGGTTACTGAGTGAGTTATGGAAGCACGATAATCATTCTGGCTTCTCTGCTGAAAGTACTATTAGTGTCTAGAAAATCATGTTCATAATTTGATTCAGAGGAATAAGTTAGGGTCTTGACAGGAATACGTTCACTGCCTTAACTGTAATTGTTTAGATTTCGACCGTATTTGAATATATTTAAGAGCCGATAATATGGCGTTTGCCTCGGCTGTAAAACTGGAGTTGTTAATCGGTAATCTAGAAGATACTGCCTGTATCCAACGACAGTGACATAAGCCACTGCGCCATTGTCCTTTGACCCATCTGTAAATAAGGATTGGTACATATTATATTTACATTTTAATTGATTACATTTTTGTCTATATTGTAAGTCATTAGTTTCTAATTTTAAAGTGCAGTTAATGTTAAGTTGACTAGTGGCCTAACCAACTGCCCAGAAGGGGAAGAAAAAAGGCGGGAAGGAGCTACATTTTTTCAGGGGCAGCAATAAATGGTTTATTCCTGAGCCCAAAAGGCTGAACAAGAGAGCATGTTTTGTTGTACAAATCCTCACAAATATTTTTTGTTGCATAAGTCCTCATAGAGAGGACTGAAGACACCGTTAAATGCAGGGTTAGACTCGTTAGAATATAGCTTTGTAATGAATTGCAAAGATACTTTTATGCGACTTTGTGGAAGTGATGATTCATCGGCTTCAACATTGAGACTACCGATAGAAGACGTTGTGAAGGAGCCACGACAATGTCTAAGGCCTTGGTGGTGTATAGAATAAAGAAATTTTAGGCTGCTTTTACAGGCTTCACCATATACGATGGAGCCATAATCAAGTTTTGAATGAACTAGTGATCTGTATAGGTGTAGGAGAGTAGCTTGATCCCCTCGAAGGGGTTGGCATGGCCAGCCGATTGGTTGAACCGGGCCCATTCAACCACCCGCCTAGTTGAAGTCTGGGCCAAAGCGCTGTGTGAGCAATAGAAACATGCTTCCAGGCTCCACCAGGATCCCTTACTCCACACAGGTCAGCAACCTACGGCATTGGCCATTGAGCCACCGTCTTTTGACGAATCTAGGCAAAGAAACACGAAATTGTTTATTAGAAATACAGAAGGTCCAAATATCGTCCAAGACCTAAGAAAGACACATGTTACAATTTTCAAAAGTTTGTGAAACATTACACATAGTAATGCTCAGGTCTTGGCCCATTTAACCACCCGTCTAGGTGAAAGTAGATGTTGAGTGGCAGGACCACCTGGTTCTTGTTCCAGTTCCCTCCACCAGGATCCCGTCCTCCACCGACAAAGGCGTGCAAGGCACGGCCAACAGGGTGGTGGACCAAATACTCACCCTTGTCCACAAGGGGGGGATTGGCGAACTCTTAGCATTACCCAGCACACACCACAAGGAGATGGCTCGCCCTTTGTGCCAAATACCTTGGAGGTAAGTAATACAATGACGCATGTCACCCTAACATAGCAAGTTGATATCTGCAGTGAGATTCACGTGCACGTAGTGAATAAAACACCGAAAAGGTCAGTCTAATAACAGAGTTTCACAAGCACTAGCAGTATAAACGTTAGTGCCAGGACACGTGCACGTGCAGTTTGAAAAAGATCACCACACATACCACCAACAACACTTTGCACCAGATTGGGTTGACTCGCGTCAACGCGGCAAATACTTTCGGCTGCACTTGAGTAGCCGCCTGGTGATGTCATAATCCATATCCCAAACGGCGGTCAAAATCGGTAAAATTGTGTACGTACATCACTGGATGTGTTGCAAGGTGGGTGTATTCTAGTCTAGTTGTAATAACTGTTACTTTAAATTGTACATATGCTGTGAACCGTTGGCATTAGAGGCCAAGAAACAAATATGCATTATACAAAACATACTAACTAACCGCTCCGGATATTTGTTTTTATCTGCTGAGTTCAGCACGATATTCATCCACTGATTTTCCAGCCAAGTTTCGAGTTTCAGCTCGCTTTAAACGTAAAATTCGAATACGTGTTATGAAACTATAGCTCAAGAACGAATACAATCATGCACAATTATTCAGTTACTCCCCTAAGGGAAGACGGGGTTAGCAACAACACCAAACGAATGCATATTTCTTTGAAAAGTGTCCCGAATGTAGGTAATCGATAAGGAAGTGGTGGGTGTAACACGAATATCAACAGAACAAGTTGAAAAGATGTTAACAACCAGGAGAATGATAGGGATTTGTCTTAAAATAATGAACGTTTCTCATGATCAGTAATGGATCCTGCACAAATAACTCGTCAAACATTGGTCTATGGCCATGAAAAGGAAGGAATAAATCTCGAAATGAAATGACTGCTAGGGAACTGTCCTTTCATGTTGCGTCTGATCTAGTCTGACTACAGGAGTATGTGACCTTTAGCGATAATATCTCAATGGGAAACAGATCAGGACTTATGCCTCACCTAGAATCCTGACGATGCTATTATGATGGTCTACCTTCATTTTTTGGCGATCTCTAGCCTATTTTTATATTGTGTTGTCCCCTATAGCTAAAATGTTTTAAATTTTGTTGCTAGTTTTACATTTATATCTGTGATATTCTTCTTATTTATGTCCTTCCTTGTATAATCTATTTTTTTATTACTGGTAATCTATATATTGTTTTAGTCACAATATGGTTGAAGTATTGCGACGGTGACTTTAAATTTTAACTCACCCACTCACAGGGGGCAGGTAGTTAAAATACGTGGACGAACCTTACCGTCTTGGAAGACAGAACCATCAAAGGGGGCTGCTATATGCGACAATGTAGCGTCTCCGATAGATCTTCCATGGACAATATCAAGTGTAGTTGTTGATCTGGCAGTTTCAATGAAGTCAAGCAAAGATGTTCAACTTTCAACAATTATCCATGTGAATGTCCGCTGGACCAATACGACATCATCGCATGGTGACCTTCTTCAGATCTTGCCATCACAAGGGATAAATATTTCAATGTCAAAACTGTTAAGGCTCTTTTTACCACTGTTAGTTCTCATTTAATCATTGGGTTTTTTTAAAGAAATTGATTTTATGGATAAATTTTGATTAATATGTTCTGTAGATAGATGTATATTTATTATTGGTAGTTTATGTTAGACACTTGAATTGTTAGTGGCTGTACCCTCAAAGGGGGTTAACGTATTGTAAAATAATTGTCCTCTTGAGAAGGTATGTAAGTCCCAAAATGTTCAAAGTCAAAGTAAACGTACCAGGAGTTTCATACGCAGTATTTTTGTTTTTTAAGTTTGGCTAAAATTTCTTACAATCCCTCTTACTGTAAGTCTCCATGATCCCTAGTGTGGTGATCTACCTTCAGTTGTTGGGGATCTATAACCTATTTCTTACATACTGTGTTGTCCCTTTTAGCTAAAATGTTTTAGATTTAATTGCTAGTTTTACATGTAGATCTGTGATATTGTACTTATTTTACTGTCCTTTGTCAACATATGTTTAAACTATGCATACATTCCATCTAAATGTTAAATGTTCTCGTCACGATATGGCTGAGATATTGCCGATGTGACGTTAAATATTAACTCACTCACTAACTCACTTACTCAAATCTGGACTGACAACTCACGCCTGTGTAACCGAAATTTGGTTCTATTGCATGTAAAACACAATCTCGTTACCATTCATTCCAGTATGCCTTGGTAACCAACAAAAAGACCATAACATACTGGCCATTCACAAGATTATTATATTGCTCATTAATATCAATGAAACTTTAAGGCGATTGCGTAGAAAATAACATTTGGATACCACACCATGGGTAGACTCTGGCGACAACGACACTGATTCGGACAACAGCGTCTTCTGAAAGTGGCAACACTGAACATTTCAAGTGGTAACCAGATAACGGCTTTTACAAAATATTTTATTCGGCTGTCCCAAATTAAGAGACACATCATCAGAGTTGGTCTGTCGATTTCATGTGGCTGTGCAAAATTTGGTTTTGTTGCATTTATTAGATTTTGTGTTAGTGAGCAATTCATCTGTCTTCGCACCGTGTATCCATTCCTGTGTCCCCCATCTTGATCTATTCAGGGAATGTTGCTCTGCTTGTTCATTTTTCGAATGCATTCATCGGCAAATACTTATGGACGATTTTGGTGTCCAAGGTTCTGTACTGAATTGGTTTAACTCCTGTCTGTCTCAGATCACAATGTGTGTACAACGATGGAGAGTCCTCAGAATCAGTACATCTAAACTACAGTGTGCCTCAAGATTCAGCATTGGGTAACTTATTATTCACACTTTATACGAAGGAACTGGGTCTAGTCACTGACCAACACAAGTTGCTAAGACAACTCTATGGTGCCGATGTTCAGCTCATGTTTCGACCAATAGCATCCATCACATAAGCAGCTTCTGCCAGTGTTACTACTTGTTGTACACATATTAAACGCTGGATGAACATCAATAAACTCAAGCTTAACGACGACAAGACGGAATGTGAGCTCACAGGTCCATCTGCACGACCTAAACAATTACGTTTCACGGCAGTTCTGATCTGAAGCACAAGCATTGATATCACTCGGTCTGTGGAGAACTTGGGTGTTGTTTTGGAATCGTAACTGCCCACGAAAGAACATGCCAGCCATGTCTCCAAGGTCAGCTCTTTCACGTTGAAGAATATAAGTAACATCACAAAACACCTGACCAAGGAATTTCTTATCCTGATTCTCTCCCTGGTAACATCTAGGATTGAGTATTGTCACAGTCTCCTTGCCGGCGCACCCAAGTCTGTTACAAACAAGCTCCAGCACATCCAGATTACAGCTACGCGGATAGTCTTCAGCTGCAGGAAGTACGACCACAGAATCCAACCCATCACCAGGACTGGCTGCCTATCCCACAGCGAATCCGGTATATGATCTTGTGTCGCGTATTGATGCTTGTCTGAAGATGCTCCACATTATATGTGTCATTTGATCACAGAGTACAAACCAGATTGATCGCTGCGGTCAGAAAACATACTCCTGCAAGTTAAATCTGTAAAATTTGTGAACAATGGACAACTTCCCTACGTATTTAAAACTACCTTTCTAGAATGCTAGCATTGCTTTCTCAATACAACCCATACGTGCGCTTAGTGCATACATTGTGAATGGATGAATGTGCATATAAATTCACTATTATAATACATAAAACGTTTATGCTGCTACGTGGATACTAACTGTGTGAAACTAACAACCTTTATTCAAACGCATTTGTATGAAACGCAACATCCTTAGCGAGGTTTGTGGCGCAAAGCTAATGTGAACATGAATAAACGTCGACATTGGCCTTTTTGATGTTCCAATCTTGCAACACAGACGCTTGAAAACTTAACAATGCTTGGCATTGAGACATTGTGACTGACGCCAACCTGGCGCCGCTAAACTACAATTGCCATTGAAAGTTTTAACAAATTTTCACATTTGTATCACCAGAGATGTCTTTCAAAGTTTATTTTGTTTGTTAAGAATGAATTGCGAATGTGAATGTGTGACGAACGGCTTACTCATGTAACTTTATGCATGCATGTCACGGGATAGCTCTACATGTGTACACTATTTCAAGGTCAATAAGAGTAATCACCAAAAGCCTTTGTTCGTCAAGTATGAATTTGAAACAATCATGAATTTTCATCTGGTATCTTATGGTGAAAACATGTGTATGCATGTCTCGTGGTTTAAAATGCCTCCCTAATACTACAAAGGTGACTTTTCTTGACATTTCTTAAACTACAAAGTATTTTTTTATTCTCTAAGTCGACATAATTGGATTGTAAGAACAATGTTTCCTTTGAAATGTTTTTTTGTCATTCGTGTCAAAGATGATGGCACACCTGCATTCATTATGCAATAATCTCCTTAACCTTCTCCTTGAATCTCAACGCTGGGAAGAATATAAGAATATGGTGCAAGTGTTCGCATTAGCATTCTTGATAATCTGCAGAGACCGAGAAACAATAAAATAAAACAGCAATTTAACTGTGGAAATTCTTCTCTTGTCAACATTGGAGCACAACCTTTCACGTCCCATGCGACTGGTTATTATCAGGCAGTGCTACCCTCCATGTGACAGTCCACGCCCTACAGTCGGTTAAAAGCTATGGTCGAAACATAGCGTGTTTCACAATTTAACTACATCATCATAATGAAACAAATTAAAATATAAACGTGATTCTAAGTTCTCCTTTGGTAACCACACGCCGAACGTAGAAGCATTTCGGTAATGACGAAATGTAACTGTTTATAACAGTTAGCAAATGCAAGGATACGGGTAAATGGGTGAAACAACTACCTCTTGACTTTGTACTTAAGGAACTTGCAACTAAAGCAATATATGCACACCTTAAGTTTTGTCTCTGTAGTAAGGACAAAATGACCAGAACGATATCCTTTAGAATACGTTGGTATGGAATCCGATAGGCGTAGGCACCTTTCTGTGGCTAACGCTGACTTGTACGTCCTAGCAACGAATTATGTTAAACATAGACCGTTTATGTCAAAGTATATTCCATCGAGAAGGATTTTCTGGGTGCATAAGGGAAGCATTGTTTCTGTGTTTGCCACATTTGCGATTGGTTGGCCGTTTTGAAACATTCTGCATTGTTGGCTTAGTACACACATATACCTGTGTTGGTCTTGCAACCACATGCCTCGGGTGAGTGAGTGAGTGAGCTAAAATGTATGGTCACATCGGCAATATTTCAGACATATCATGACTAAAATAGGTATGTAACTTCACATAAATACATGTCCGTCCGTCGACGAAGGACAGTAAAACGAACTAGACTATCACAGTATTTGAGAAGTAAAGCTAGCTAAAAAATGGGCTATAGCTTACTTACAACTAAAGGAAGATCACCATACTAGGGGCCATGGGGACTCCACAGGCCTCGGACAATCGGAACACAATCTGACTGACACAATTCTGTTCAAGAACTTATAATACGACCCAATCCTTGCATTTGTATGTTTTACGATTCTGAAACTTCGCGTTTCCAGCCAAAGGAAGCAAGATCATTAGTTGAAAAGAACGAAGCAGTGCCATGTTGAATTACTTGAATGTCTTTTGCAACGCTTAAATACATAGTTACCCTTTTTGTACCCTTGCAAGACATGATACTCGTGCTTGTGATATGAATATCAGTATCTAGATATGGACTTTCGTGACGTAATACATTCTTAAACATAACTACATCATGTTGATGTTTTTCACAGATGTGTATTAAAGCTCAACGTGAAATGCGGACTCTTTATAATTCACCTGATTCGACAGTACTGCTAGATTCTAAAATGAATATAATTAATATGAGTATCTACAAATTACTGCTTCTGAATTATATTCTCAACACTGTCTTAGGAGTAGGCAGTAGCAGTCAAATGTCACTCATTGTAATGAAGAGGTTTAACTTCAGCAGTCATAAACATTAGCAACAGAGTGCCTCCCCAATGACACGGCGGTGAAGGCACCATACATTAGCTTCTACAAGGTCTCAAAGGTACAAGTGCCTAATTATGTAATAGCATCGAGAGACATTTATGTTTCCGTGCTGCCTCGAGAAATTGCTTCCATATTTTCAATCGCAATAAACGTTTGTCAGTTTGGGTGTTTATTCTAGTTAGAAGATCATTTGCTGAGCTGGAGGGCATATGAACGAACATTTCAAGCCAGTGTTTACCACGATTTATGAGAACATTTTGAAATCAGTAGCTCCAGCCACTGCAATCGTTTTAATGAGTCCATTTAGTGTCGACCGTGCAATGTATACCATTACATGGTGTTACGAGAGTGTATTTTCCGTGATTTGAGTTGTTGCTTAGTTATTAATCCGTGTAATTGGGTCACAATATTTAAGCTTTTAGTGTTAGTTATTATGGGTTACATTTCCTAAAGACATTTATTTAAGCGCACGCCTCTAAGGCAGTACCCTGGAGTTATCTGCACTTGGCTTTCTATTTGTTGAGTTCCGGGAGACTGATTTAGAGCATTCCGCGTTAGTAGCGATGGTTGTATGTGCTCGAACTTTCAGGAAATAACTGAATGTTTATGTAAATGCTAGTTGCCGTGTTGGACACGGACACATTTACTGGAGTACATAATTCTGTCTCTGCGCCAACGCTTGATCTACATAACCGGTGCCTGACTGCTCTCTGTAATATTTTGCATAATTGTTTCTCACGCTCTGTGTGAATCAAGACGTTGGTATTGTGAAACTGACTTGTGACTTTGTATAACTTGCTCTCTTTCTGTTGTTGGCGATGTATAGCCTGTTTTATATTGTACTGTCCAAATTGTGCAGTGATATTTGTTTTAACTTTCAAGGCTAGTTTTAATTCTCAGTGATATCTTACTTGTTTTACAGTCCTTCGTCGACAGGTTTTTATTATATACACATCTCCTTTTTCAATATTTAACATGTTCTCGTCACGATATGGCTGCAATATTGCCGATGTGACGTGAAATAATAACTCACTCACTCACACACACACTTGCTCTCTTTGCTTAATAATACAATATTTCAATGTTTTAGACGTGTCTTTGTTCTGTTTTGGCACCCGTGGCGAGCCACCTCCTCGTGTTGGGTGCTGGGTAACGCTAAGAGCTCTCCGACACCCCCGTAGTGGACCCGGGGGGATATTTGGTCCACCAACCTGTTTGCCGTGGGTTGCGGCCCTATGTGGGTGGAGGAAGGAATCCTGGTGGTTGAGGGCAATAGGAGCTTGCAACCGTGTTCCTGTTGCTCAATACACCACTTTGGCCCTGACTTCGCCTACACGGGTGGTCGAATGGGCCCGGTTCGACCAATCGGCTGGCCATGCTAAGCCCTGTGCATGGAGTATTACTATATTTATCAATGCACACATATCATTTAGAATTGTTCTAATTTTGGACTTGGCTTTATTATCTAAAACATTTTTGATTTTGAAATATGTTGTTCTGAAATTTGCCTAGAGTTCTATGCCAGAAGGCGGTGGCTCATGGGCCAGTCTGGTGGAATTATTAATCTTTTAATTCTTCTGCTGGAGTATATCATCCGAGTATCCTTGGTGCTGCAAGCTGGAGGCAAGCTCGGATGATGAACCATATTACCTTAACCATGGCTTACGAAATACCACTAAAAAAAAGACAAAACGTCCACTTGATATTGACCCTGTTGATACTGCATCGATTGAATATTGGCCACGTTTCATTGTGATTGAGACTCCTGACAAGACACCGTTAAAACTGAACCCCTTTGCTGTGTCAAAGGGTATTCAAGGTATTGCTGGGGAAGTGAAAAACATTAGACGCTTGCGTTCGGGTGCCCTGCTGGTTGAATGCGGGAAAAAGCAACAAGCAACGAACCTGATGAACATGAAATCTTTCGTGGGCATTCCGGTCACGATCTCTGCTCACAAGACCTTGAACACGAGTAAAAGTTTTGTGAGAGATCGTGATCGATTGTTTGATAATATGTCGGACCTTGATATAGGATCTGAAATGAAGGATCAAGGTGTGCTCTGTGTCAAGCGCTTTTCAACTCGGAGAAACAATGAAACCATCAAAACGAATACGTACCTCTTTACTTTTTCATCTCAAAATGCACCCAGATCACTGAAGGCAGGTTACTGTAACATTCCAGTTGATACATACATCCCCAACCCGCTAAGGTGTTTTATTAATGCCAGAAAAAATATGGACAGGGTGTACATACCTGCACATTGTCTGATGTGTGAGAAAACACACACAACAGAAGATTGTGACAGTGATTATAAAAAAATGCACCAATTGCTCAGGCGACCATTCTTCATTTTCTAAGCAATGTCCAATTTGGAAAGAGCAAATGGAGATCAATAAAATAAAATTTACACAACATATCTCTTTTTCCGAGGCAAAAAAACAGGTAAAGAGATCTGATCTTCAAGAAAGTTATGCCTCAGTAGCAAAAACATCATCGGGGTCTGGCTCTAAAACAACATCAACCACAGGCTGCCAAACTACCTTAACTTGGTTTAATTGCGATTCTCCACAGCTTTTGTACACAGCTATATAATCACAGACTGAGGAATCACTTCCTAGTACCTCAAAGTCTTCTTCCAGTCACAAATCATCATCTCAGTCACACTCAAAGTCTCAATCGACAGCTGATAGTCAACAAACGGTGAAAAGAAAACCGAAGCCAAAGCCTGGTGCTTCAAAACAACAAAGTGGCAGAGCTCCTAAAGGGTCACAGAACAAAACATAATTGTTCAATAAATACGGGTCTCTTGAAGACATGGACGTTTCTGAAAACGTCCATTCTAGGGCACATAGCTTGTCGCCCTCCAAAAGAGTGCGGAGTAGATCCCCAATAAATCCCCCGAAAATACAGTTTATTCCAATAATATTATACAGTGAAACTGAAGAGGATTGAGGACTAACTTCCATGAATTACAGCTATTAGTCCAAGATTTTACACCTTCAGCGTTATGTCTCCAAGAGACATATTTAAAGCAAACAGATACATTTGACCTTCGTCAATTTAATGCATATCATTGTTTTGCACCTACGGGTGATAGGGCCACTGGCGGTTCATCCATTCTAGTCAGACAAAACGTTATTCAAGGCCTGTTTCACTTAATACTAATACGCAGGCTCTTGCAGTGAGAATTACTTTACATGTAGCGTTTACGCTATGCTCACTTTACATTTTGCCGTCTTCGACGTTTGCCAAATCCGATTTTCAAGCTCTATATGACCAACTTCCGAAGCCCTGTATCATAATGGGAGATTTAAATGGGCACAACCCACTTTGGGGTAGTGTAACTACAAACACTAAAGGTAAGTTGTTGGAGGACTTTTGTTCTGACAATGATTTATGTATTTATAACGATGGTTCCAACACATATTTACACCCTGGTACAAGGACCTATTCTGCTCTTGACTTGTCACTCGCAAATTCAGAACTACTAAATATATGCGAATGGTCAGTCCACGATGACCTTTGTGGAAGTGACCATTTTCCTACTATATTAAAATCTGTAACTCCATCTGATGTTCCTCCATCATTGAGGCGGAATTTCAAAAAGGCTAACTGGGCTATATATGAAACACTGTGTGCGGAGAAACGTAATCCTGAACGTTTTATTGACGTTCCTGATGTTATTAGATGTTTTTTTTCTGATGAACTGAATTCCATAGCTGATGAGTGTACACCAAAGTCCTCTGCAGTTCCACATATTCGAAAACCATGGTTGAGCGATGAATGCAAACAAGCTAGGAACATTATTTCCGTCGCCATCCTATGGTGCATAATTTAAATAAATTGAAATTTTTAAATGCTAAAGCGCGGCGTACTTTTAAACAGAACAAACGCCAATCTTGGCAAACTTATGTATCCAAAATAAATTCTCGGACACCCATGTCCAAGGTATGGAACATGGTCCAGAAAATTAAAGGTAAAGGTACTAAATCTAGTGTCCATCATTTTAAACATGGAGATCAATTACTTACTGATAAATCAGATATTGCGAATAAACTGGGCGAAACTCTCGCTAAACATTCTTCAACTTCTAATTATATACCTCAATTTCAGCAATATCAAAAACAGCAAGAATTAATTTCAATTCTGATAATGGGGAAGATTGTAATGAAACGTTTTCTATTCATGAACTCCATACTGCTCTTGATCAAGCTCATGACACGGCTACAGGAGCTGATAACATACATTATCAACTCCTGAAGCACTTACCAGAATCCTGTTTAGAGGCGCTCTTATCAATTTTTGATGATATTTGGACTTCCGGGAAATTTCCTTCTTCATGGCGTGATGCCATATTAGTACCAATACCTAAACCTGGACGTGATCATACGGATCCATCCAATTATCATCCGATTTCATTAACTAGCTGTGTTTGCAAGACCATGGAACGCATGATAAATAATCGACTTGTTTGGTTTTTGGAAACAAATAACCTTTTAACAGATATACAATGTGGTTTCCGAAAAAACAGAAGTACCGTCGATCACTTAGTGCCTTTAGAATCATTTTTGAAAACCGCGCTGATTAATAAACAACATGCTGTGTCCATCTTTTTGGATCTTGAGAAAGCATATGACACAACCTGGAAATATGGCATTCTGAGAGAATTACTTGACTTCGAGGTCGCTTGCCTGAATTTATTGCCATTTCTTTAAATAACAGAAAATTCCAGGTCCGTGTGGGTTCTACCCTGTCTGATCATTACAATCAGGATCAGGGTGTTCCACAAGGCAGTATTTTGTCTGTCACTCTTTTTAGCATCAAGATCAACAGTTTATCTAAAGTTTTAAACGATTCAATTGATGGGTCGTTATTTGTGGATGATTTTAATATTTCTTGTCGTGGTAAAATATGCATACCATTGAACGGCAATTGGTGTCTTGAAAACGGCTTTAAATTTTCTAAATCAAAAACTAGCTGCATGCATTTTTGTCGTAAATACAAACCACATAAAGACCCTGAACTGTCTCTAGTGGGCACGCCGATGAAAGTTGTGAAGGAAGCCAAGTTCTTGGGTCTAATCTTTGATTCACACTTAACGTTTTTAAATCACTTAAAACTAAATGCCTGAAAGCACTTGACTTATTGAAAGTGGTGTCAAATTCTAAATGGGGAGGGGAACAATCTACCGTTCGCCATCTCTATCGATCACTCGTACGTTCTAAACTTGATTATGGCTCCATCGTACATGGTGGAGCCTGCAAAAGCTACCTTAAACTTCTTGATTCTGTCCACCACCAAGGTTTAAGACTTTGTCTTGGGTCTTTCCGAACTTTACCTATTGACAGTATTTACGTTGAGGCCGATGAACCATCTCTTGTACAACTCCGTATCAAAGTATCTTTACAATATATCACAAAACAACACTCTAAAGAATCTAACCCTGCCTAAAACTGTGTCTTCAATCCTCTTTATGAGGATTTGTATGGCAAAAAGTCTTCTCTTTTTCCACCTCTTGGACTCAGAATAAAGTCGTTTATTGCTACTGCTGGTATTGAGCTGGACAATGGTGCATAACATGTTTTGACAAATTGAATGAACGATTTGAAAATACATATTTTTTTAAGTTATTGGCAATGAATCACAAGTGATATCAGAAATATGAAGTGTGTTATTTGTTGTATAAGAGACAGTCGATGTCTTGTCCTAACGTCACTTTGGAAATCTAGTTGACTGTATCGTATCCAGAGACAGATCCAACGTGATACAATTTTTAGCAGTCCCCAGCACGTGCGTGGTGTTACAAAACCAAGAGTCAAAATACAACCAGGGCACATTCTACGGCCAGGTCATAATGCTCTGTAATATGTTTGTGTACACCTGTCCTGACGAGACAAGGAAACATACGTTAGCATTCTTCATTACTATAGACGGTTTTTCCGATGTGACATGCAGTTACCACTGTTGGTTCTCATTTGATTATTTTTTCAAAGAACTGGATTTCATGATTGAATTGTGACGAATATGTGCTGTAGATAGATGTATTTTTATGATTGTAGTATAAATTAGCAACCTGTATTGTTAGTGGCTGTTTCCACAAAGGGGTTTAAAGTTTCATAAAATGATAGTCCTCCTGAAAAGGGTAGGTAAGTCCCAAAACGTTCACAGTTTAATGTCTGCTTTCACCCATTTTAAAAGCAGTATATTTGTTCTTTTACACGTTGGCTAAACTTTCGTGCAATCGCCAGCAGCTGCGGGTATGGTGTAAATCCAACTAGGGTCCATGCAGGTAGCAAAGGTACTGTAAGTCTCCATCGACCCTTGTATGGGAATCTATCTTCAGTGGTTGGCGGTCCGTACTTTATGTTGTATCGTCCTCTGTATTAGATTTAATTACTTGTTTTAAATATCTATCTGTGATAATCTAGTTGTTTTACTGTCCTTCGTTGATAGGTTTTCACCATTCACTATCATGTATATTATTATTGGTTCTCGTCACGATATGGCTGAAATATTGCCGATGTGACGTTAAATATTAACTCACGCACTCATGACATGCAGTAATACTGCGGCATATTACACAAGATTGGATTTATATATGCAGAATCCACGCCCACACCCTATCCTGTTTTACCCGTGCTGTTCCTACTGCTTTTCAGTCAGCAGTGAACTAACCTGAGGCAACATGATCTCATGTGTTTGAGGAGATCATTGTTGTCGTCGACATACGGACGCCCGGGAACTCAGTTTGGGGATAATTCCATAGCATTAATGGTGTCCCAGTTGTACTTGATGTTCTGCAGACGACCTTGAAGACGAGGCTATTTAAAGATTGGCTGGTCTGGAAATTCTAGGTTTATTGGGAACATCGATGGGATGAGATGAGCTCATTACCTGCTTCTAATATTAAGCATATGGTTTGAACGGAAATGCTAATTGGAAGAGACGCCTGTCTCACAAATATCTCTGAAATGTCAGAGCTTATGCAGTTCCCGTTGCCAGCCACAAAATACATAAATCCCCTGAAACTGGAAGAACATATATGCCCATTAGTAAAGTGTTGTTTTAGTTTGAACACTATCAAAAAGAGCTATTTTCACATCAGAAGTAAGGTCAGTATTAGTGTCCTTACAACATATTCAAACCACCCTAAATACAAACAATAACTAATCTATTCAGACTCTGTTTCGTGCCTTTCACAGATTCAGAATCTGTCTAGGAAACTCCCACGGTTAATTCAAATTATTGAACTGTATAATGATCTTACTACTGGTCAATGCGACATCGTGTTTTGTTGGTGACGCAGCCACAATGGCATTTCTGTGAACACAAGACCCATCTTGCTGCTAAGGCATAGAAACCTGCCATCGAA
This sequence comes from Haliotis asinina, assembly GCF_037392515.1. Taxonomy (NCBI): domain Eukaryota; kingdom Metazoa; phylum Mollusca; class Gastropoda; order Lepetellida; family Haliotidae; genus Haliotis; species Haliotis asinina. The sequence continues at coordinate 35,946,397 of NC_090285.1, forward strand.
GGACAGTACAAATATTAGATTATCACAGATCTGAACATAAAAGTAGCATGTGAAACTAAAGCAGTGTAATTAAGAGGACAATATAATATAAAACACGGGCTATAGATCACCAACAACTGAAGGTAGATAACCATACTAGGGACAATGGGGAGACAGAGTTCAAAGAGCATGGGCGATTTAGGCATTTATGAAAAACGGCAATGCTTATATCTTCGTGAGCTATCAATAATTATAGCATTATAGACAATCTTTGGAAAACTTATAGTTCTAGTCTCCTACATAGTCCTGTTTATCAAGTCCAGTGATCGATGGCGCTAACACTATGGTATCCAGTATGTTACACTGCACCATACTGTACAAGGTCAGTGACACTGGTTGTATTGATTACCCCGGCCTCACTCTGACAGTCTAATTTCGAAATAGTTTAATGAAATAGTTTAGCGCACCTAAACCCCTCCCAAACAATATTTCTTGTAACAATTGTTTAGGAAAACTAAAAGTAATGGGAATAAAATATGATCAGTCATACCTACAGTGCCGTTTAAAAGAACATATTATGTAATCACAGATTAACAATCATAAACATCTTGAATCTGTAAAGCTTTAAATATCATTCTTCTTTGTTGACTGGATAAAAAAAAGGAACACTCGAAAAATCAATTATACACAGGCCCACATGGAATACCATGTAGTGGGGATGGGTCTGTATATAACCCTGCTTCATATGTAACTTAATCTGCAACATGTGTGACATTTACTTTTGTAGTGCATTACTGTTTCCGGTACCCTAGAAATGAACAGCTGATTTGGGGTACTGGAAGCTGTATGCTCTATTGGATTTGCGGTAATGGAGAGCACATTCTTTCTGGATTGGTTCACACAGGAATCGTCGAATGGGAAAACGGCTAATGAGAAATGTTTACTCTTTGTTTTGGCAAGGAAATACTGCCTGACTTTCTCACAATATATCCATCCCTTGAGGTACAATCAATTCTCCTTTTGGCAAATTCGACTTTAGTTCTCATTTCAAAATAAGGGGCAAGGAAAGGGTGTCTCACAATCTGAATATCTGCAGCAAATAAGGCAGTCAATAACAATGTGACGTCCCAGTTTATTAAATGAAGTATGATATACTATAGAAATGGTCCATAGCAACATGCCCCATGAAGATAAATGGCATGGCTGGGTTCCAACAGCTGAGGTGATTAATTGAACTGGTCAGCACTGTTACAATCTGAAAGAAAAATGTATTCTCAATCCGGAATGACTAAGCGTTCCTTGTGAAAATGCCAAGGTCGAAGACTTATGAAACTAATTTTAGTAATCCGATCTCCATAAACCTTGAAATATCGTCTCAAGTGATCCTCACTGAAATCACAGCAGTCTGACGGGTTGATATACACATATCACGATGAAAGCCCAATATTCTTTTGCAATAGTCAACGCGTTCATAAGGTCAACAGGATGATGTGCAAGTTGACGAAGATGAAGGCAGAGTTGAGTTTAAACTTCTTTAGTTGGTTACGCAAGACATAGCAGACACGTATACATGAATGAGGTGAGCAGAGTTCCAGCTCAACTCAAAGGTGTTTCCAACGAACGGCATAATCCTGCGGATATGGATGTGAGCATATGCATGTACAGCTGTTCCTTTTACAACAATGGACAGATACAGAAACAATAACACTTCCTTGAACAGCCGACACATGACATGCTTTAAATTATTTTGCTTGTTTGGTACAATCTCGAAACTAGCAGCAACATAAAAACGTGTGTACATGCGAGTATCCAGCTGGCCAAAACTGAAAATATCGAAGATATTAACTGACTATTTTTAGGGTTGATTTGCTTTTTTCGAAGGTTTGCTTTGAGGGTTCACCTGGTACTGATGGAAGGGGAGCCATTGCAAATGGTGTTAGTACCTGCTTGGTGCTTTAGTAGTCCGCTCATTTGAAGAAAGGTTTTGTCAATATAGAGTAGGGTATTCTCTGCAGAGTCGTCCAGATCACCCCTTAAGTTCTAAGAATCATGTCTCCACACTGTTAAAGACATCGTACAGACTGCATTCAGGAAGTTTGTTATTGGATGAATCAGGCATTACCTTCAACCCAATGACTTAAGTGCTTCGAACATGGTTTCTGTGTGAATTATGGAAGCACGATAACCATCCTGGCTTCTTGCAACATAACTGCCAGATAGTATTGTCTACTAAGGTCTAGAAACCCATGCTTGTAATTTACATCAGTGTACTAAGTGTATATGGCATGAGTGTGAAGTGTTGCCATGCAATAAGTTGTCTTGACATTACTACGTGTTGCCGACCGGTAGATCAGTAAACTGGTGTTAATCAGGTTGCAGACAAAACATCAAAACAGTCTAGGCCCTGATGTCTTGGATGGAATCTAACCTTGTGCAAATTGCACACGACAAGGACTCAGCGTACACGCGAATACATTCTTCAAACGTGTCATGCTAAAAGAAATATAAATAATTAATTCAGAGTTTAGTGACTGCGCCGCCTTATCTAGTGCCATTGTGTTAGGGGGTCATATATATCCTTTCTAGTGGGAATATTGCCATATTCTTCCACCATTTCCTTTGCCATCTGTTGGTAACTCATTTTCCACAAAGTCAGCAATGCAAACATGTCTGTATTTATTATTTTGCTTTAATTGCAGTAGCAGTATGCAGCACATATATATATTCGCACACGGAACGTGTTAGATGGTGATTGAATTCAAAACCAAGTTGTGTTGAAATTTGCAGACTAAGGAAAATGCTCAAAGAACATGAACATGAACCCTGAATTCACACTAAATTGTGACCGCTCGATGTTTACACCCTCTCATTTAGGGTGTCTCGTCATTGCTTGGTGGACAGACGAAAATGTCAATTGCTTCGAGATGCATGGTTCGTAGCAAATACTCTTATCGAAGACACTGTCTTTTTCATGCCACAAATCTCCAAATAACTAATTGTTTCTCCAGATTTCAGTCCTGCGTATTTATAATGACTTCTTAGACATATATATTGTATTATAAAACCCTGCCGAAGAAGGACAGTGAGACAACTAGAATATCACTATTAAAATTAAAACTGGCATGGAAAGTTAAAAATAATAACACTATTTGGACAGTAAAAAAAATGAGCTATACATCGCCAACAACAGAAGGTTGAACACCATTCTAGGGACCATGGGGACATTTAACTGCAAGCTGCTATCACAGTGAAAAAAAAATACACAGTCATTAGTCACATTACATACAGCCAGCGTCCTTTCTGTCATCTACCATTTGAGAATCGCGTGTAGCTAAACAACTAAACCCAAGTAAAGAGTAAAGGCAGTGACACATAAATCAGATAATAAGTCTGAGCTTTGTCCCGGTGACCTCAACCCGCACAGATGTGACTGAGATGAGACAAACGTTACCACTGGGTGAGACGCGATATAAAGTGCAGACCCCGGCGTGTTGAACATGGCCCCTTAATGTATCATGAACAGTACGGTCAGTGACACGGAAAAGGCTCTTATCTGCAATATATAGGACAATGAGGCAAATGGTGAAGCCGACATATTTAAGGAGAATGTCAAGGACATAGAGAAATAGCAGGTGTTTTCCTGACTGTTAAAAAAGTATAACTGAGCACACTTGCGTGAATCATCACTAGCCACGTACACACGCCAAAATGATACATATAATTACATTAAATTAAATAGAAGACGACTATGTCACAAAAGTACAACAAACTTATGAGCACGAAACTGAACAATCGATCGGTCTGAGGCAAATGTCGGCGAACCTAGCATGTACTTTAATATTGAATTAAGAGCTTGCGGTTGGTATGTGTAAGTTATTCGTCGAGAATTCTTTCCAGGGAAAGTACCTAGAAGTATAGAATGTATGGTAATATTACGTTTCGTAGTTGTAACCATTCCTGAAACGACTGACCTGCCTTCATCGTTTTGTCAGTAGACATAACTACAACATGTTCCCGAAAATGTAAAGGACGTTTTTTTTTTTTTTCCAAAAATAAAACACTTAAGTTAGTCTGTACCAATAAATTAACACAAGTGTCATGTTTGCACATGACGTATATGCCGTATTTGCTATATTGATTTAAATTTATGTCTCTACTTCAAGTGGTCAGAGTGACTCAGTGGCCTCTCGGGCACAGTCTTGTATGTAGTCCCGGCGTTTTTTAAACCCTATATTCCACGGATTATAATCCTAAATTTACCTGAATGCTAGCAGTGCTCAGGCACTTACCAAATGATATGAACTAATAAACACAAGAACTTCTGGTAACCTCTGCACCAAACTCGATATATTTACTTTTGCTCCTTTGAAAGTATACTAAAATACATGCAGGACGTGCTGGTTCATATATTCGTGCTCAGATGTAGTTCTCCAGAATATATTAAGGTAAATCTGTGACACTGTTTATATCAACAAGATACTCCAACTGTCGTCACGGCATACTGAATGTTGCAGACTCCCCCGGGACTGCAATGTGATGCATTTAGCTCAAGTAATGTCATAATCAATAGCGGCAGCACTAGCCGCTGTATACCAAAATCTACCATTTCTCGAATTCTAAAGAACTCATTTTTAAGGTATACAACAAAATGTGCGGACAGGTTAAACAGGCAGACTGAAAAGAAATACCACACATTTGCCACGAATATCAGCAGCTGAACGTGAGAGGGACATAGGTATGCTTCAGATGGGGAGGCACCCGTGGCGAGACACCTTCTCGTGGTGGGTGCTGGGTAACGCCAAGAGCTCGCCGACACCCCCGTAGTGGACCCGGGGGGATATTTGGTCCACCAACCCGTTTGCCGTGGGTTGCGGCCCGGTGTCGGTGGAGGAGGGGATCCTGGTGGTTGAGGGCAATGGGAGCAAGACCAGTGTTCCTATAGCTCAACACACCACTTTGGCCCTGACTTCACCTAGACGGGAGGTTGAATGGGCCCGGTTCAACCAATCGGCTGGTCACGCCAAGCCCTGAGCATTACTCTATGTAATGTTACACAAAATTTTGAGATATTATTAGGTCTTGGCCGATTTTTGGATCTTCTGAAATTCAAATTTGACTAATTCATATTTTTGCCTAGAGTCGTATGCCCAGAAGGCGGTTGCTGATGGGCCAATCTGGTGGAATTATTAATGTTTTAATTCTTCTGCTGGAGTATGTCATCCGAGTATCCTTGGTGCTGTAAGCTGGAGGCCCGCTTACTTTAGCATTGTCCTTGTGATACTCCGTGATGGGTGGGGAGCTCGGATGATGAAGCATTTAAACTAACCATGGCTTATGAGAACCCAACAAAAAAAACAAAACGTCCACTTGATATTGATCCTGTTGATACTGACCATAGACCGTCTGCATCGATTGAGTATTGGCCGCGTTTCATTGTTATTGAGACTCCTGACAAGACACCATTAAAGTTGAACCCCTTTGCTGTATCCAAGGGTATTCATGGTATTGCGGGGGATGTGAAGAACATAAGACGCTTACGTTCAGGTGCCCTGTTAGTAGAGTGCGGAAAAAAGCAACAAGCAACTAATTTGCTGAACATCAAATCTTTCGTGGGTATTCCGGTCACGGTTTCTGCACACAAAACCGTGAATTCAAGCAAAGGTATCGTTAGAGATCGAGACCGATTGTTTGATGATATGTCGGAACTTGATATAGGATCTGAAATTAAGGATCAAGGTGTACTCTTCGTCAAGCGCTTTTCAACTCGGAGAAACAGGTGTTCGTTTTGATGGTTGCACTGTTTGTTTACTTTTTCATGTCCTAATGTTCCCAAATCAGTGAAGGCAGGCTACTGTAACATTCCAGTTGATACCTACATCCCCAACCCGCTAAGGTGTTTTAAATGCCAGAAATATGGACACTTGCACATTGTCTGTTGTGTGTGCTCACTGTGGTGAGAAGACACACACAACAGAAGATTGTGACAGTGATAATAAAAAATGTACCAATTGCTCAGGCGACCATTCTTCATTTTCTAAACAGTGTCCTATTTGGAAAGAGCAAATGGAGATCAATAAAATAAAGGCCATAAAACTGGTAAAGAGATCTGAACTTTCGGAAAGTTATGCTACAGTACCAAAAACATCATCGGGGTGTAGCTCTAAAACAACATCAACCACGGGCTGCCAAACTTCCTTGACTTGGGTCAATTGTGATTCTCCACAGCCTTTGTGCACTGCTATATCATCACAGACTGAGGAATCACTTCCTAGTACATCAAAGTCTTCTTCTGATCACAAATCATCATCTCAGTCACACTCAAAGCCTCCATCGACAGCTGATTATCAACAAACTGTGAAAAGAAAGCCGAAGCCAAAGCCTGATGCTTCAAAACAACAAAGTGGCAGAGCTCCTAAAGTGTCACAGTACGAAACATAATTGTTCAATAAATACGGGTCTCTTGAAGACATGGACGTTTCTGAAAACGTCCATTCTAGGGCACATAGCTTGTCGCCCTCCAAAAGAGTGCGGGGTAGATCCCCAATAAATCCCCCGAAAAGATAGTTTATTCCAATAATATTATACAGTGGAACTGCAGAGGATTGAGGACAAATTTACATGAATTACAGCTATTAGTCCAAGATTTCACACCTTCAACGTTATGTCTCCAGAGACATATTTAAAGCAAACAGATACATTTGATCTTCGTCATTTTAATGCATATCATTGCTTTTCACCTCCGGGTGATAGGGCCACTGGCGGATCATCCATTCTAGTCAAACAAAACGTTATTCAAAGCCCTGTTTCACTTAATACTAATATGCAGGCTGTTGCAATGAGAATTACTTTACATGTAGCGTTTACGCTATGCCCTCTTTATATTTCACCGTCTTCGGCTTTTGCCAAAACCGATCTTCAAGCTCTATATGATCAGCTCCCGAAGCCCTGTATTATAATGGGAGATTTAAATGGGCACAACCCACTCTGGGGTAGTGTAAATACAAACACTAGAGGCAAATTGTTGGAGGACTTTTGTTCTGACAATGACATGTATTTATAATGATGGTTCCAGCACATATTTACACCCTGGTACAGGGACTTATTCTGCTCTCGACTTGTCATTGACAAATTCAGAACTATTAAATGAATTCGAATGGTCAGTCCACGATGACCTGTGTGGAAGTGACCATTTTCCTACTATATTAAAAGCTGTAACTCCATCTGATGTTCCTCCATCATCAAGACGGAATTTTAAAAAGGCTAACTGGGCTTTATATGAAACACTGTGTGCTGAAAAACTTAAACCCGAACGTTTTATTGACGTTCCTGATGCTATTAAATCTTTTTCTGATGAACTGAATTCCATAGCTGATGAGTGTTTACCAAAGTCCTCTGTAGTTCCACACATAAGAAAACCATGGTTCAACGATGAATGTAAACAAGCTAGGAAGGCAAGGAAAAAGGCAGAACATTATTTCCGTCGCCATCCTATGGTGCATAATTTAAATAAATTTAAAATTTTAAATGCTAAAGCACGGCATACTTTTAAACAGAACAAACGCCAATCTTGGCAAAATTATGTGTCCAAAATAAATTCTCGGACACCCATGTCCAAGGTATGGAATATGGTCCAGAAAATCAAAGGTAAAGGTACTAAATCTACTGTCCACCATCTCAAACATGGAGATCAGTTGCTTACTGATAAATCAGATATTGCTAATAAACTAGGTGAAACCCTTGCTAAACACTCTTCCTCTTCAAATTATGTACCAAAATTCCAGCAATATCAAAAACAAGAAGAAAAGAAAACTATTAATTTCAATTCTGATAATGGGGAAGATTATAATGAAACGTTTTCCATTCATGAAGTCCATATTGCTCTTGATCAAGCTCATGACACTGCTACTGGAGCTGATAACATACAGTATCAACTCCTGAAGCACTTACCGGAATCCTGCCTAGAAACTCTTCTAAATATTTTTGATGATATTTGGACATCGGGTAACTTTCCTCCGTCATGGCGTGACGCCATAGTAGTACCAATACCTAAACCTAGACGTGATCATACTGATCCGTCCAATTATCGACCTATTTCACTAACTAGCTGTGTTTGCAAGACCATGGAACGCATGATAAATAATCGACTTGTTTGGTACTTGGAAACAAATAATCTTATCGCAGAGCAATCTTATACAGTGTGGTTTCCGTAAAAACAGAAGTACTGTCGATCACTTAGTGCGACTGGAATCATTTGTTAAAAACGCACTAATTAATATACAACATGCTGTGTCTATCTTTTTTGATCTTGAAAAAGCATATGACACAACCTGGAAACATGGTATTTTGAGGGATTTACATGACTTTGGTTTGCGAGGTCGTTTGCCTCAATTTATTGCCAACTTTTTGAATGACAGACAATTCCAGGTCCGTGTGGGTTCTACCCTGTCTGATCATTACAATCAGGATCAGGGTGTTCCACAAGGCAGTATTTTATCTGTCACTCTTTTTATCATCAAGATCAACAGTTTATCAAAAGTTTTAAACGATTCGATTGATGGATCGCTTTTCGTGGATGATTTTAATATTTCTTGCCGAGGTAAAAATATGCATACTATTGAACGGCAACTGCAGTTGTGTTTAAACAAAATAAATAAATGGTGTCTTGAAAACGGCTTCAAATTTTCGAAGTCCAAAACTAATTGCATACATTTTTGCAGAACATATAAGCCACATAAGGACCCAGAAGAATCTCTAGATGGCACTCCCATCAAAGTTGTAAAGGAGGATTTTTGACTCACATTTAACGTTCCTACCACATATCAAATCCCTCAAAACTAAATGCCTGAAGGCACTTGACTTGTTGAAAGTCGTTTCAAATTCTAAATGGGGAGGGGACCAAGCTACCCTCCTGCAACTTTATCGATCACTGATCCGGTCAAAACTTGATTATGGCTCCATTGTATATGGTGGAGCCTGTAAAAGCAACCTGAAACTTTTAGATTCTGTTCACCATCAAGGTCTAAGACTTTGTCTTGGCTCCTTTCGAACTTCACCTCTTCACAGCCTGTATGTTGAGGCCGATGAGCCATCTCTTGAGCAGCGACGTATCAAATTAGCTTTACAGTATGTAACAAAATTATATTCCAGTGAGTCAAACCCTGCATATAACTGTGTTTTCAGTCCTCTGTGTGAGGACTTATACAATATGAAATCTTCGCTTGTACCGCCTCTTGGTTTAAGAATTAAACCATTTCTTGCTGCTGCCGGCATTGAGCTGGAAAATATAGCTCCTTCCCGTCTTCTTTCTTCTCCTCCTTGGCAGTTGGTTAGGCTCCAAGTGGACCTAACATTGACCACATTTGAAAAATCAGAAACTAATGAATTACAGTATAAACAAGAATATAATGAATTGAAACATAAATATAGCAGTTATAAATCCTTATTTACAGATGGGTCCAAGGACGGTGGCGCAGTAGCTTGTGCCACTGTCATTGGATCCAGAACAATATCTTGTAGATTACCAGACAACCGTTCTATTTTTACCGCTGAGGCTAACGCCATATTAACAGCTCTTAAATATATTCAAAGACGCCCTAAACATAAACAATATATAATCTATTCCGACTCTCTTTCTTGCCTTCAGGCGATTAAAAATCTTTCTTGTAAACATCCACTTTTAATTGAAATTATTGAATTATATAATGATCTTGCTACTGGCCAATACGACATCGTCTTCTGTTGGTTACCCAGCCACGTTGGCATTTCCGGTAACGCAATGGCCGATCTTGCTGCTAAGGCAGCACTCAAAAAATCTGTGACACCACTTCTTATTCCTTATTCTGACTACAAAGCTAGCATTAGAGCTTACACTCGTGATCTGATGCAGAAGAAGTGGGACACCCAAATAGGTATAAATAAACTACATGAAATAAAACCCTACATTTGGGTTCTCAGTCCAGATTTGAAGAAGTCATTTTGCGACGATGTCGTATTGGCCATACAAGATACACTCATGCATACCTTTTAAAAGGTGAGGATCCTCCGTTTTGTATCCCTTGTGATGAGCGAGTCACGGTCAAGCATATCCTGCTTGACTGTGTTGAATTCTCCATCATAAGGGATAAGTATTTTTCTGTAAAAACTGTTAAGGTTCTTTTTAACACAGTCAGCGCTCATTTAATTATTGGTTTTTTAAAGGAAATTGATTTCTTGGTTGAATTTTGAGTTATATGTTCTGTATATAAATGTATTTTAATGATTGGTAGTTTAGGTTAGTAACTAGAATTGTTAGTGGCTGTACCCTCAAAGGGGGTTGAAGTATTGTAAAATTATTGTCCTCCTGAGAGGGTACGTAAGTCCACAAACATTCCATGTAAATTTAAATCTACCAGGTTTTTAATCGTAGTATTCTTGTTGTTTTAATTTTGGCTAGCATATTGTACACTCGCCAGCAGCTGAAGGGATGGTGTAAATCCAACTAGGATCCATGCAAGTAGCAAAGGTACTGTAAGTCCCAATGGTCCCTAGTTTGGTGATCTACCTTCAGTTGTTGGCGATCTGTAGCCTGATTTTATAGTGTATTGTCCTAATGGTGATGTTGTTTTTAACTTTCCATGCTAGTTTTAATTCCATTTGTGATATTCTAGCTGTTTTACTGTCCTTCGTTGACAGGTTTTATAGTAGACATATAATTAATTTTGATATTAGATGTTCTCCTCACGATATGGCTGAGATATTGCCGATGTGACGTTAAATTTTAACTCACTCACTCACTCAGATGGGGTCGTCAGCGTTGGGAGAACCTTCGGCTGCACCCGTGTAGCCGTCTTTAGACTGCAGGCGTTACAGGCATACGGGCCAGACACAACACAGACCAAGAAGTGGGAGACCGGGCAACAATACCAGCTGAGGCATTTGGGGACGTTTCACCTGAGAAACCGTTTATTGGCGGTAACATCATCAGTGAATTCCCTTGATCACCGTGTCGGTCGATACATGATGGCTAGGACAGCAGGTATTAGAACCTACAGACCCCTGTAAACAGGTGTTGAACCTTGAACACAGATGTCACGGAATGGGCGATCTTTTTTTGCGAGGAGCGATAACTCTCATTTTAAAATGATATACACGGCGGTCCAACTTCTCACTTCCGGTCCGGTTCCCTACTCAATGTGCGCTGCGAGAATTTTTTACATGTAAAAACAGAAACCAATTTACAAAAAAACTATAAAAACTATCGTTTACGACGAAAGGTCATTAACTGGCACATATTTTGTTAATATTTTTAGTTTAGAAAACCGTCGTTTGTTTGATTATCAAGTGCAGTATGAATTGACACGATATAGATAAAGAGGGAAAACGCAATGAACAACGGTATATTGCCACGGCATTTTCTACGACAGAACACGAGGCAGTGCAAGTCTTGTGTGTCGTAACATATATGAAAATTCTTTTTATATGTTATCAACCACCATGCTATTTCCATTGGTAATTCTTTAACTATCGTCGTATCTAAATCTTGCATATAGTTCCCATAAAACCACCGATCTCAATGTGAAAACATGAAAATACACGTCCAACCAACGAGTATCCCCTGGAAGGTCTTTATTTAGTTTATGATTAATACACATTCCTGACAATTGAAGAAATTCTGCTTAAAATGTAACAGTTAGTTAGAAATATATGGATTACGTTTTGAGCAGCCGTTCCTCACTCATGGGAACCGATTTTGGTTCTAAATTCTGACACTACTCTGTATTTTCAAGTATACATATAAAAGTGCTAGACACCTATTATCTAAGCAGTTGGTCGGTTGCATCAGAAACACCAGTCATCACAGTTTGCAATAAAATATTTACCCCTTGTAAAATAAGTCCATCAGTCAGTGTTGTGTGTCATTTTATATATGTGAATTTATTGATTCATTTCTTACAAAAAGTGAACACAACTTGAAGCTCTTAATACAAAGGTTCATTTACAAATATTTGTCTCAACAAACAACATATAATTCTGACCCCCAAGAGGATGTGTATGATAGAATTACATTACATATGCGTTTTTTGTTTTGATAACATTATACTGAAAAAAAGTTCCAATGACAGACCATATATTATCTAACTATAACTTTGTAATCCGATTTTCATTCAACAGTAAAGAAAACTTTAGACTATGTAGGTTTGTTAGGAATTAACACAGAAAATGTGTTAAAAATCAGATACATGTTTTGATGACATAAATTCGAATGTAACCGCTCAATTACTCTTTGAAGATATGTTTATGCATTTATTTATTTGTGTACATATTTAACAGACAATATGCACAATGACTGAATAAAGTCATGTATGTATAGTCATACAAAAACACCTATAGAATTACAACATTGTTAAAATGTAAAATGGGAAAAGATTCTGACTTTGTATATTTGTGTTAGAATTTGAAAAATCAATATATTGCAACAAAACATGAAGAGTTAGGTCAAAGAAATAAAATACGACTATTATAATTATCTGGTTATTGTGAAGGCATGCTGTATGTAGACACTGCATTAAAATGTAAAACATTTGTTGCTTTAAACACTTAACAGTGTCATTTATTATTCTAGAGGTTAAAATTTATAATTAATATGAACATATGTATATTTTTAGTTACGTAATGACAAAAAAGGAACGTGGAAAGTGCCGTTAAATATGTTCTTATCCTAGTAGTAGTATTGGTTCCTGTGTGTGAAATATTATATTTAATAAATGCATACTGTAATATTATTCCCTTTTATTAAACATTTGCAGAAAACAAAACATTTCATTGATACCCTCAATTCAGGATAATTAGAAGTTTGCAATGTTTTATGCATTATTTGCCCATACAGTGATTTTGTATTTTATGCATCACAAACCGTTGCAGACGTAAAAAGTATATTTATTGTCATGCCCATGTTTATCGTATTTCAACATTCCATGGCCACATGTAGGTGATGATTTACATAATTCGTCGGTTACTAAATTTATTATTTCACAATTACTTGACCATTGTTATTCACATCTCTCTCTCTCTACCTGCTTAATATTTGTGTTGTCAAAAATCTCAAACCATCTTGTATGACCCGATGAAATTAACGTTAACAAGACTTTCAGTGTTTCACATTTCGCGCACAGCATCAGCTCCTCGCCGCAGTAAAGTTCATGAATGCAGCCACATCGACTGTAATACTAAAGCCATTTGAGTACATATACAATGAAAATACATTGCAGTTTAAATGTGTGATACTGAGACATCTAGTGCCAGGCTTAAATTACCGATTGCAAAACGTCAGCAAAACGGCAAAACATGACCTGAAAACGATCATCTGGTTCCACCGCCTCGCTTCGAACTGCTATTTCTCCATTCATTATTGCAATATAAGCAGTCATGACTATCCCAGGTGTTTCATATTATCATTGAATAAATATTTCAGGACATAACTTTTGATATATCATCGTAAAAGGGAAAAGATATACGGTTCATGCACCAGCGTGAACGTTCCCGGTGAAGGCTACACTGGTTAACTGTCTCTAAGTGTAATAGTAACACGTATGGCTCACATCGCGCATACGACAGGCGCTGTCAGTTTAAGGTTGGACCGTCCGGATCAGCGCAGCTAGCGGATTAGTGAAGGGAAGATAAATTCAAAAAAATCACCCAAACGATGTTCGTCGTTGACAGCGATGAGACGAACAACGTGAACGTTCTACACTGACCAGCACGTTCTCCACACATGTACCCGATCAAGCACGTGGGATTCATTAGACAGACGAGGGAGGAAATTCACTACAGAATAGACAGCAACTTCCACAAGCACTACAAGACGAATGGCATCGCATACCACGTGACGTTGTCCGACGTCCGACGTCATCGCCTAGAAGGAGGCTGCATGCCTGCATTGATTCTAGGGGGCATACAGGAAACTAAAGTGATGGCACAGTGCATTTATTGTTTGCAGCATGTATTGTACTGTTTGTACCTGCCTATCCTCTATGTGATTGGAAACTGGTTTTCTGTGCCTCCAGTGAACTTGTTCATGTGTGACACCACATGTTTCTGTAGAATGCGTCTGATTTTCAGCTCACGTACAGGTGTTAGCACCACTGTATTACGTTTGTGCTTCTAGCCACTCTTGGTCAATGGTAATGACCTCTTGAAAATCTTGTACTTTCTTTTGCCGGTCAGTTTACCTACAACCCACAGTCCACATCCACATCATATCGGAACATTGTTGACTGGCTGTCATTATGGACTGCTCAGACATTAAAATTAATGCTGTGAAATTAATGCTGTTAACCAGGCACAATGTACTGGGCTCAAATGAGAAACACACTATACGTGTCCACTCAGGCATCGTAGAAGATTGCACAGCTCTAACTTCGAGCGAAGTTAACAAAGAAAATGAATAAGTGAGTGAGTGAGTTTTACGCCACACTCAGCAACATTCCAGTTATATGGCGGCGGTATGTAAATAATCGAGTCTGGACCAGACAATCCACTGATCAACAACATGAGCATCGATCTGCGCAAGTGGGACCCGATGACATGTGTCAACCAAGTCAGTGAGCCTGACCACCCGATCCCATTAGTCGCCGTTTATGGCAAGCATGAAGGGACGTTCATGGGTTAGAAAATGAACTAATGGTGACAAGCATTTGTTTGGATGACTTTATCTAAATTCTAGTTTTTAACATCGTCACACAGGTGTACGTGAACTTTGAATATATATTCCCACACTACAAATCACAGTGCTAAATGGTATTGTAGGGCAATTCAACTGTGCGATAAAGCCTGAAATTATAGATATCACCAATAGGTAATGTATGTATTTGATCAGTCGATGTATTTGATCATAGTGGACGACTTTACATTCATTTTCACAGAATGATGAGGTATACTTGACATAAAAACAACATACATTATTATGAATCATCAGTTATGACAAAAATTAGACGTTTTACAAATTTTGCAGCACAATCCTTAAAGGAAAATATCTTCTATATGATAATGTACAATTATACATATGAATTTAACTATACACTGCTTTGAAGTACAATACAAGAATTATGATCTTCATCAAATTACAGTGCCAGGCCATTCAGTAAACGTAATTAACGGTGATCCCACTATTCCATCTAATGACTTAATCAGAATTGAAATCCGCACACTCGTTTTCACAGATCATCGTTTGTTTATTGTGAATACGTTCGAGTATATTTTGGGAACAGTACTTAAAGCCCACTTCTGGTGTCTCTGGCAGCCATTCAACATGACCAATGGCAAAATGTTGTACGAACATACACCCATAATCATTCAGCCACGTTATTATGGGATGTTGGAGTGTCTGGTAGTATCACAAACAGTCACAGAGACATCAATTCAGGAGGGCATTTTTTATCAAGTCACGACTATTTTGTTTGTGTCTGTTGGTAATACAATTTCGACAAAGAATCTAATGTACAGCAAAATGCATCTATATGTTTTGTAAATATCACTTTGTCATAATTAAATGTAAAATGATATAACACCACGATCATGCATGTTCGCACACAAGACAATTGCTAGCTGTGACATCAACTGCATATTTTGTTGTACAAGCTATTAAAATGCATGTCTCCACACCACTAAAGTCGCTTGAAATTGCTTTCACTGTATATCAAATCTTCTTTTTCTAGATCTGTCCTCTTGGGATTATAGTGCCAGGCGGTTCCAGGATAGAATTTGTTGCTTATTTAAATTATTTGTGCACTAGGTCACATAGGACACTACATTACTAAAATACATAGTTATGTTCCTTGTACCAGGAAATGTGCACACCATTCAATCTTTACTAGATTTAACTTCATAACTACTGTGGAATTAATTGTATGTTTGGAGTATAGAAAAAATAATATCCAGGTGGGAAAAAAATCCACCTAGGCTTCAGTATATATCAACCAAAATACTTGGACTCTCCGTCAACAGTGAGTGAGTGAGTTAATATTTAACGTTACATCGGCAATATTTCAGCCATATCGTGACGAGAACATTTAACACTGAAATAGAATATATGTACATCATAAAACCTTGTCAACGAAGGAAGGTAAAACAACTAGAATATCACAAATGGAATTAAAACTAGCGTGGGAAGTTAAAACAAATATCACTATTCGGACAATACAATATGGAAACAGGCTATAGATTGCCAACACCTGAAGGTAAATTCTCAGTGAACAAGCCGTAATATCATGTCAGTTAATACTCACGTTTTCGATTTACTTCAAAGCATGTGAAAAGAATCGAAGAAACAAACTGCTCCAACAAACGCTCATAAACATAATCTTAGTGACATTTAATGTGAAATAGCTGCTTTACAGAAACAGCTCTACTTTACCGGCACAGTGGAGTGTTTCTTGGCGTGATGGTAAGGTGACTAAGTGTCAATACTTTTCAATGA
The DNA here is from genome assembly GCF_037392515.1 of Haliotis asinina. NCBI lineage: Eukaryota > Metazoa > Mollusca > Gastropoda > Lepetellida > Haliotidae > Haliotis > Haliotis asinina. The sequence goes on from NC_090285.1 coordinate 35,962,829, forward strand.
ACAATATCACTGGCCAAACAGCATCAGATTTAGACCGGACAGGCTTGTGATTGTGATGCTGACGCGGCATTTCGACACCCACGTGAATAAATGTCATCTGTGGGGGAGCTGAGGGGGTCATGTCGCTTTTAACGAAATTCCTCAACCAGTGAGCATCACATATTGGCTTCACAGATGAAGGTAATCGAGTCAACCGTCCGCAACTATCAAGACCCCTGATCATTACACACGTAACAATTATACATTACACTCAGCTACAATTCAGCTATTGTACATTTACTGTAGGAATCATCCCTTTCGTCGATGCCCTACCAATAACCATATAATGCGCTGGTATCAATCGCAGGGCAACATTTATCATTGTAATGTTTACTTGGGTTAAGATATGTGAAGCAACGTTTGGTTACTTAGTATGTGCAACGCATGAGGTTACAAAAGCAACAGTGCCACATCTAAATTCTTTGTAAATGGTTTCAGCGATAGCCATTCTATCTTCCCCGCTGAAAGAATCTGCCAGATAGTATCATCTATTAGTGTCCAGAAAATAACGTTGCTAATTCAATTCAAAGGAATAGGCTGAAGGACATAGATGTGAAGTGCTGACAATGCATTAGGTTGTTTTGACAGATATACATGTTGCCGGCCGGTAGGTCAGTCAGCTGGTGTTAATCAGTTTACGGGCTATGCATCGAAACATTTTAGGCCTTAATATCATGGATAGAATGTATAACTGTGAACAAATCGGCTACAAATTGCAGACGACACGGACAGGTTGTATACGGGGAAACCTTCTACTGTTGCCACGATAAAGGAATTAAACATAAATCATTCGGTAGTAGTTGTCAGGTACCGACTTTCTGTGCATATATGTGCTATTTTGTGGGTGGGACATTGACAATATTTCCAGACGGAGCGTTGTCATATTCTAGCAAGGTTTTACTCTGCCTTTGTTGAAAATTCAGTTTCCACAAAATCAAGAATTCAAGACTGAATATTGGTCTGTATTTGTAAGTGTCATCATGTCTGAATGGCAGTTAAAGTCTAGAACACGTCGATGTTGATTGTTCGCATAAGAGGTGTGTTGTCTGACGCAAGAAATCAACAGAACATTGAACAGAGATTTACAGGGTAGCAACTACTCGATATGTTATGCTGCAAGGACATTGCATTCCCAGCTCCCCCGGAATGCATGCGCTGGATGTTTATCATTTCTTCACCAAGGATTCCTTTTGTGTTTGGTGGGCAAATGAAATGTTTTGAGTTCTTGTAAACTCTGTGATAAACGTGTTTTCCTCCAATAAAAGCTTGATTCTACTTGTGAGTAGAAATGCAGGAATTAGATCTTGACCAATTGAAATAATAAGGAGCAGTCAGAATATTTATTATTTAATCTCGTGACAAGCAGGTTTATCGATGATAGTTTTTCTCCTCACCATATGTATCCAAATAACTTAGTGTTTCTCCCCGTATCATGTTCAACCCTCCTGACAGGGTATGTAAGTCCAAAAGCATTCGATGTAAATTTAAACTTTCCACTGTTTTTAATCGTAGCATATATGTATTTTTAATTTTTGGCTAGATTTCCTAAATTACTGACAGCTGAAGGGATGATGTAAATCCAGCCAGGGGACCCATGCAGGAAGTTAATGTACTATAAGTCTCCATGGTTCCTAGTATGGTGATCTAACGTCAGTTGTTGGCGATCTATAGCCTGCTTTTATACCGTGTTGTCCAAATGGTGACACTAATTTTAACCTTCAGCGTTAGTTGTAATGCTAACTGTGATATTCTGGTTGCTTTACTGTCCTTTATCGACAGGTTTTTATGATACATATAGCTTCCATTTCAGTGTTCATGTCAATGTAATGTCAATGTTCTCGTCACGTTATGACTGAAATGTTGCCGGTGCGACGTTAAATATTAACTCACTCACTCATGTTCAGGGATTAGGTACTAAACAATACCTGTAATTGCCTGTTGAAAAGTATCCAAATGCAAGCCGATTATGTCACAGTCCCTACAGTCAACGGCAAGCAGAAATCACAGTTACAAAAAGGTGACGGGACCGACTGTAGTTAAACTGGCTTATACAGAATGGATTTTGGTTCAGTGGAGGCTTATACGTATCTCTGACAATGCTAAACAGTGATGTTATTGATATAGCACATACTGTCACAGTAGTGTGAGTGAATGAGTTAATATTTAACGTCACATCGGCAATATTGCAGCCATATCGTGAGGGGAACGATTAATTTTAGAAATACAAATGAAGTAATAGCACATACATTGTAAAAACCTGCCAACGAAGGACAGTAAAACTAACTAGAATATCACAGAGTAGAATGTAAAACTCGTGATTAGACATAAAACAATGTATCGACAGAGGACAATACAGAATAATAATGAGCTAACGGTTGCCACCAACTGAAGGTAGATCACCATACTAAGGACCATGGGGAACACAGACCAGTAGTACCACATACAGCCAGCATCCTTCCGCTAATCATCCATTTTCAATGAAGTAACAGCTGGATCAATAATTGTGGACAACTAAAATCATGTAAAAGACACACAAACATGGATTGCAAGTCTGAACTTTGCCCCGGTGACCTAAACCAACACGAATGTGACTGAGATGAGACAAGTGTTACCGTTGGGAGAGACGTGATGAAAAGTGCAGACACTGATGTATTGAACATTGCCCCTTAATGCGACATGAACAGTACGGTCAGTGACACGGGAGAGGCACTTATTTGCAATATGTCGGAGTAAGGGACCTATGGTGTAGGCAATACGAGCAGGAGAATGGAAATGAATCTTCGGAAGTCTTAAAGAACGGCGTAAGGTGTTCCTTTAAATTTTCAATAACGGTCGTCTTCTGGCAAAAATTCGTTTCTTTCCAGGCTACTATGTTGGTACCATATAGTACCCAATAATGCACTCTATCAAGCTATGGGTGTATGTCACAGTTACAAATGTATTCACAGGAAGATACATTAGTCTCAAAGCTAAACCAAACGAGACAAGAACGGATCAATCACTACAGCCTCAGGCAAATGTTCGGTGAAGCTAGCATGTACTTTTACATTAAATTCAGTGCTTTGATTTGTCTGTGTATTCCACTACAAGACTTGTGTGTGACCATTCTTCGAAACGTAGGTGTGATTGATGAATGCATCTTCACAACCTGCTAGCTGTAATTGTCTCTGGAAACGACCGGTCGTAGAATCGAGGACTGATTATTTTACCTTCATCTGTGGTCACAACTGCAGAATATTTACGAACAAGAACCTTTTTTCCAGTACCGAAATACTGTAAACGTATGCTCGCTGTACAAAATCTAACGACAACAGTTGCCAGTTACGTTCTTGGCAGGACGTTTCAGTTCATACATTAGCGCGCAACTGATCTTGGCATTCACGGCAATAATTCATATATAAAGTACATCATGGTCGGTCTCTCACACCTGTCACCACCATCGCGCGCAGAATCATTCCAAATGGAACAAATACACAGTAACTACAGGAATGTGAGACTCCACCGTGACGACAATGTGATGACTTTCACCCATTAAGGTAGCAATCAGATAGAGGCAAACAGGGAACTACAGTCCACCGTCCTTCTTCCCTCATGTTTTACACGAGAAATATGTTGACTGCATGGCAATGTTTGCAGCACAGACACCAAATATAATGTCAGTTACTAACATCAAGACTCTCCTGAGAAATAAATGCTTTCAATGCAGTACGGCGTTTGGGTCTGAGAGGCAATCACACTTTACTCGTCCATTCAGGCAGTGCAGAAGATTGTGCATCATCATGTTGAACATTTAACCAAGAAAATTAATTTTGGGGATAACAATTTGCAGTGATGGCATTGTTATAGGAATGTTATTAAATGTTTCTTTCAGGAAAACATCTTTCAGTCTAACACTAGCATGCTTGAAATCTGAGGATATATAGGGGCATTACAAGTCACATTGTAAAATGTTTAACGCCGGGTAATTCAACGGTAACATAAAACTTGAATTTAGAGGTGCCCATCTTTATGTATGTATTTGATCAGTGATGAGAAAATCAGTCTCCTGAGTAAGTAAGTGAGTGAGTTATTTTTTTTAGGATTAAGCTATTTCAGCCATATTCTGATGAGAACATATTACATAATAATGCATGGTAAACAGACATTGACATCGACGTCGACTCCATAGAAGGACAACACAATATTAAAAAGTGCTGAAGATAGCTAACAACTGAAACTGTTTCAGGACTTATGTACTCTCTCAGGACAATATTTTTACAGTCCCTTAACCCCCTTCGAGGATCAGTCTCCAGAGAAGGTATATCCTCTTTGGGGTGTTTATGTTTAATGGATGATAATATTGAATGTTTCTGGATGATGACGTCCTGACGGTGTGAAACCACACTGACGATGTTTCAGTTTGTCACAAACAGTCATGGCATCCCTCTTGTGCGATGTTCCTCAGGCCAATGGCACACCTTTGAACATGGTGTTGGTGATAGTACCTCAATAAAAATCTCCAGTTGGGTAAAAGCATCTGCCAGGTATTATCATCTATTATTGTCTTGAAAATAATGTACTTAATCTGATTCTGAACAGAAAAGAAAACCGTGCATGGGACAAGGTGCAAAGTGTTGCAATGCATTAACTGTCCTGACACGAAGACGTGCTGTCAGCCGGTACGTCAGTACGCTACTGTAATCAAGTTACGGTCTGTACAGCTAAATCGTTTTTAGCATTGAAATGTCTCGGTTGAAATCGTATAATCTTGTCTACAAACTGACCACAAAAACTGACTGCCGTCGTGAACAATTGGTTCTCCTAACCAAGGCAAAACAGCATAAAAAATTAATTCAGTTGAGTATAGAGATTGTGATGTTCCGACGTTCGACTTTTGCATATGCTGTTGTGTGGGTGGTTCAACGACATCCTTTCCGAAGGGCATTGTTTTCATGAAGTCAACTCTATTTTCCTTGTCCCTGTCGAAAATTCATTTTCCACGAGACCACAATATACTGCTAAATCCATCTTAATGTTTGGAAATATCATCTTGTCATAATTGCAGTGAAAGGACATAACGCTACAATGACGCACTTTTGCACACAAGACATTTGTTACCAGCCACATCAACTGCATATTGTGCCTGCAACTTCCCACACCATGGAAGGAAAAGCTAAAACACTTGAAATCGCTCTCAGTGTACATTCAACCTGCATTCTCTACTCTCGAGGGAATACAGTGCCAGACGGCTACTAGTCTATGGCCCCTGAAGAGACGGCTTGATGAGCAATCGAAGATTGCTTTTTTGGACCAAATTAATTTCAGCTTATTTCAGGCATGCCATTCGCGTACTACACCATCTGAATCCAACTTATTAAAATGCAGTGAAGTCTTGTTAATCCGACATCGTCTGTTGCACAGCATAAATTGTGGGATTAATGAGGATGTCGGACTAAATAATTGAGACTAAATTACGGATTAACGAGACTTGGCTGTATATAAAATGTTCCCAGTGTAATAGGAATTATGTAAACCACTCTAACTTGAGTGGGGGTCAAGTACAGGCGGAAACGAACCGGTATAAAGGTTATAAGTCATCGTTGCAATTAAACGCTAAACAGAATATATGTTTTAATAAGCTGTATCATAGAGAATCCTAAAAGGTTGATTGAAAGGTTTTAAAAGTATTAACTACTAAGGGATGTATTGCATATTGAGAGTAGAGCTTAAATAACATCCCTGGGGAAAGATTTCAGGTCCGCTCCAATAACCACGAAACACTGACACTCTCAATCAACATGTCCTAAAAGCTTGTCAGTCAATTACGCTTGTGGAACGTAACTGACGTTTGGATAAACTTCAAAGCCTGTAAAAAGAATCGACGAGATTCAGCGTAAGAAAATGAACGTTGTCGTCGTTTAGAATCACTAAGGCAAACATTCTGTTCCAACAAACACTCGTAAACATGATCTAATTCACATTTAACGACGAGGAGTTGTCGAAGAGGAAACTTCACTGCACATATTGTGGATCGAACACTGTGGCAACATTGATATATTGTGGGAGACCAGAGTATCGCGTTCCATGAACGAAAGTTGTGCAGATGTGTTTAAGTATATATAATATTGTTTAAAGAAACAGTTTCAGTGGGGATATCCACATCATACAGAGTCAAATTGAGTCCAGATGGAAATGGGATTGTGCTAGGGTGCAACCGATTTCACTCTATAGTCATTGCTGGGGGAGCCGGGAAGGGCCTTCAGCAACCCCTGCTTGCCATTAAAGGCGACTATGCTTGTCGTAATAGGCGACTAACGGGACAGGGTGGTCTTTCTCGCTGACTTGGTTGACACATGCCATCGCTTCCCATTTCTGCAGATCGATGTTCATGCTGTTGATCACAGGATTGTCTGGTCCAGACTCGAATATTTACAGCCTCCATATAGCTGGAATAGAGCTGAGAGCGGCGTAAAAGTAAACTCACTCATTGCTCGCGTGTGTTAGTCAGTGACTGGTTAACCAGAAGTAATCACTAATCATAAGTTGACCACCCCTTCCAGGTACAGACACAGGTAATCTGTTATCAAACAGGTAACAGTTTGGTGCTCTTTCACTCTAATCTTACACCCTATGTGACTAATATGCAGGAACCATGATGTAACTGCCAAAATGCAACAGAATGGTATGGATTCATCGCGTGAACAGTTCTCTCCAACACACAATTTAGGCTCTGATTCCCGCCTATTTGTCAACATTTGACACATGCTATATGACAAGTTTAGTCAAGTTACACCAGTACGCAATGACTTGCATGAAAGCCGACTAAACAGGAATAGTAATAACCTTAACGTGTGTATGTACCTGTAAACAGCACACCCTAGATTGTTGCTCTTGCTGACATCAGCGGGTTTGCTTCGCATAAAATCCATGAGTTGCATCCCGCTGTGCTTTGGTGATCACTTGTGACTGTTAGGTAAATTTTAATCGAAAAATTGATGCAATATTAAAATTAAATATTAATGTTAAGATGCGTGGGACAGGGTACTCCTTTACGATCCCATAACTGCACTGATCCAACAGGTTTAGCCATCTACATCACAACACAGTGTTTTGTGTGTAAGGGTGGTCTTTTTCCCAGTTGCATCCCATGACTACACTGATCCAACAGGTTTAGACATCTACATCCCAACACAGTGTTTTGTGTGTGACGGTGGCTTTCTTCCTAGTTGCATCTCATGACTACACTGATCCAACAGGTTTAGACGTCTACAGCCCAACATAGTGTTTCGTGTGTGACGGTGGCTTTCTTCCTAGTTGCATCTCATGACTACACTGATCCAGCAGGTTTAGACATCTACATCCCAACATAGTGTTTCGTGTGTGACGGTGGCTTTCTTCCTAGTTGCATCTCATGACTACACTGATCCAGCAGGTTTAGACGTCTACAGCCCAACACAGTGTTTCATATGTTAGGGTGGCCTTTCCCTAGCTGTGTCCCGTGGCGGCACTGATCCGGCAGGATTAGACATCTCCATCCCAACAGAGTGTGTAACAGTGGAGTTTTCCCTCACACCCTCCAACCCAATGCTTCTCAATGACTCCAGCAGCCACAGACCAAACAAGGCTGTATAAATCTATTTTTCCAAATGTCTAAAAGTGAATGCGTGAGTTAAGATTTAACGTCACATCAATACTATTTCAGCCATATCGTGACGAGAACATTGAAATTAAAATGCATAATATAAAAACCTGTCATCAAAGGACAGTAAGGCAACTAGAATATCGCAATGAGAATTAAAACAAGTAGGAAACCATGTAACTAATATCACTATTTGGACAATGCATTGTAAAGGCTGGCTACAGACTGCCAGCAACTGAAGGTATATCACCATACTAGCTGTAGGGACCATGGCCAAATGGCTGTGTTGCTTGATGGAATCGAAATGTTGTCATGTAACAGTAGCCATGAGAAACAGGATAGATCTTCAGCATATGTTCATGGTTGGTACTTAAGCTGATATCAACACTGCTTGGGCACGAATTCGTTCCTGCTTTGTCGAGCGTCATTTTGTTCCCACCTGTGATAAATCACGACCTTTGTATGCAATGTATTGGCATGTGATTTATTGCAACATAAGTCCGATTATCGACTTTTTCAATGTTTGTTTTTTGAGCAAACACTAATTTTAAATATCAAATCATTTGGAGTTGATCAATATATTTCATTTGTTGGGGTGCTGACCACGTAGGTGTTGTTAGTCCATCTGTAAAATGCCTTTTAAAATGTCTCCAAGTGTGCAAAATTGGTTTTATTCTTTCATTAGTAGCATTCAGTCCTCCGTAGATGGGATGGTGCAGTTAAGCTATGTCAGTTATGGTGAAATGATTCAATACTGAGTTTTAATCGCTACATCTGCAGTATGTCAACGGTAATTTTACTTGTCTAACTTGTGCAGTGATATTATCTAATATTCTCGCCGAGATTCAGAGAATATTCACGAGATCAGCTCCAAATTGTGTACAAACTAGTATTAGGGATTTAAATGGTTAAACACATATTCAACTACCTGCGCAAGATTTAGTATGACATTGATTCTCCTTCTAAACCTAGGATTTGGTTACCGTATATCCTGCTCTCCGTAGATGTCTTACTGCCTTACTGCCAGCGTAATTTTTTCATATAAAACCGACGACACATATGCGACGTTGGCAAGTAATATATATTTTCCCTTATATCCTACTTAATTTAACTGAGCTAAAAGAAAGCATAGGTTGCCACTTTGTCGTGTCTCTTGGGCACCACGGTATACGATTAACAACAGATTTTGATTGTAAAGTACACTGAATCGCAAATGAAAACGTCACTCTCTTTCTGAAACTGGTAATCAGTTTAACTCAAACACTTGTAAATAGCATAAAAATTGTCCTTGACGACCAAAGGCTAAAGCGGGCAGATGTTACACCATATCCTGTACCAGGACAAATATTTTGGAACATGACAGGGAGTAGTTTGTGACTGAGAGGAATAGCACCCCACACCATTATGCTCGGACCTACCCACGAGTCTCTTTGCAGCACACAATCATCTGCAAAACGTTCCCCGCGCCGTCGCCACATTCTCACACTGCCATCATCTGGCGAGACACAATACTGGCTTTCGTCTGAGGAGTCTCCCGGTGACGCCGATTGTTATAATCTGTGGCCAAATAGAGACGAGCACGACGATGTCGAACAGTGAGGATCGGACCTGTGTAGGGCCTGCGACATCTGACGTTCTTCTGCCTCAAACGCCTCCGCACAGTGTCGTCGCTGATTGCAAGTGGTTGTCCGTGCAGTTTCTGTAGCCCTAGCCAAACGATTTTGTCTCAATGTTGTCACAGGCAGTGGAACACTCCAAGGACAGTGGGTTTGGACACCGTTGCTGCAGATGGTATACTGTTCGAACATGAACAGAAAAATGATTTGCAACATGTCATGAGTGAGTTAATATTTAACGTCACATCGGCAATGTCTCAGCCATATCGTGACGAGAACATTTAATACTGAAGCGAAATGCATGTATAGTATATAAACCTGTCAGCAAAGGACAGTAAAACAACTAGAATATCACAGATGAGATCAAAACTAGTGTGGAAAATTAAAACTAATATCACTATTCGGACAATACAATATAAAATCAGGCTATAGATTGCCAGCAACTGAAAAGTAGATCACCATACCAGGGACCATGGGCAACATGTCATGCAGTCTGGCCAGCATTCAGTCTTCCTAAGGCTAGGTTCATCTGTTCCCTTGATAATCGTGGTCTGTCGCTACTGTCGGACAGTGAATGATTCTGTGCATGTTCGAAGGCTCATTATATAGGGATGACACCTCGAGATGCATGTGCACTGTCATTGTCATGAAATGCTCACAAAAACATCGTCCCATCATTACTTAAGTAACTGCGTTTTGACGACATATATATTTTTTATATAAATACAGAATCTAAAAACCAACATTGGCTACGAACCAGGTCTATCTAAAATATATAACAGTGAAAGGATAATTAAAATTAAAATGAAACACATCTGGCAAACATAGGCAAATATGTTTGGTAGAGTGACGCAAATATGTGTGGTTCTGTATATTTATACACTTCTCAAAGTCTCCAATGATACATAATTTCAACATGGTCGTTGGAGAGTCAGTGACATAATGTACATCCTGTTCTTACAATACGTGTGTGCTTGATGCCTCTTTGTATAGAAGTTTGCCGTCACCAATATAACATGCCTATTTTTATGTTTATTGCCAAAAACGTACGGATCCTGAGTGTTGTACTTTTCACAGTGAACACCTTGCTCTCAAAGTAATTAATTGTTCAGAATACAAGAGGGCAAGTTCTTCTTACTTGCGTGTTCGGCTGACCTTTCGTTCCTAATCCTTTGCCACTGACTCACGGCAACATATTATCCATGTTTGTCATCAAACCTAGAGTCTGATTGATTCATTTTTTCGCAACAAGAGATGGCGGTGAGTGTGTAAATTGCATGCTTGGAATACCTTATGACAGAACTCAATCGAAATGCTAAAACGTAACTTCACTGACCACCAAAAGCAGCGTCATTTGTTGCAAATATGAGGCCTAAGGCTATGTTCAATTATTTAAATGTTCTTTTCAGAACTGAAATCGTAGTTACTACCTTTATGGGATCAAAATTGTGTTTGTGAGATACAGTGTATTTAGTCGTGCTCGTTTCTTGAAGTTTAATCGAATGTGTACCAAAACATAAATATAACACACATTTGCCTGAGTCATAAACGCTTACTAGAAGTTTAGTTACTTAATATATTCGAACGTCTCTCAATGGTTCTGGTCAACTGAGGCAACTAAAGGGATCAGGTCGTCAGACTCGCTGACACTTGTCATCGGTTCTCAATTGCGCGGATCCATGCTCATTACTGACTGGAGTATGGACACCATTATGTACAGACTGCCGCAATATAGCTGGAATATTGCCGAGTTCGGCGTTAAACTAAACTCACTCATTCTTGTCACTTGTTAGGAATTTCTGTACAGTTATTTTTGTTTCATGTTCTAGGAATAATCAGTATCATTCGAATTGCACGTCGTACAGCGAGGTTGTTCAACTGCCTTCCATACCACTGGTCATTCCCCAATGAAACGACACTGAAGGCAAGATTTATAGACTTCTTTCGCAAACATTGATTCTACGTGGTCGCGTAGGTATTGGTAGTAAATCATATAATACCTCATCGACGGACAATTTTATTTCTATGGCGATTCGGAAAACTGCTTCCACAATTTCAACCATAATAAACGTTTCTCAATTAAGTTGGTTTATCAAGTTACTGGATCATTTGCAAAGTGCAATGTATATGAATACTCCGAGTCGGTTGCTGTATTGCTTTATTAAACAATGAAATTCATTACTTCCAGTGATCATTGCTATGAGGCCATTTAGTGTCTGTGTAATCTATATCATTACCTGTCAATTTATAAGATTTATGAAAGCTGTAAATACCCTCACAAATTTTATTGCTAAAATTGGAAAGCGACGATTTTTAAACATGGATATCTTGTGATGTTTGGAACTAAAAAATAGCTTTAATAATATAAAATTAGGAAGCTTTTAGAGAGCTTTTAGGCGCACGTGGATAATTGCATACAAATAATTGAACAATCACTGACACTTGGCGTCACACAGACTAGAAGAGAAATATTGACCCCAAGCATCAAGTCAACAAACAAATTTGATTAACTATTTGGGCAATTCCAAGTTAAATACAAGCATTTAATGTCATAAAAACGTAGATTGCAGAACACATGTTTTTATCAGATATGTTGAATAAATAGTGAATAATCCGGGGACGTTATCGTTGATGCTGCACTGTGCATAGCGATTGCAGTCTTGCAGCAATCTCGGTATATCTATTTTTATGACGAATGTATTTGTGTATACGAATGTAAATGCATGTTGACAGAGCAAGAGACTGTGTGTTGGGTGTGTGCGTGTGTGCGTGTGTCCTGCCACATGTATGTCGGCAATAACATATCGAGAGAAAAACAAACAGCGTGACGCAGTGTTTAGCACCCTGCCTTTGTGGGTTTGCATGTGGGATTAGAAGTACAACCATGTCCCATTCTGGCTCAAACGAGGGAGTGAATTACACATCCATGCGACTGGCCACTCATTGCAAAATATAAACTATATCACGAAGCATATTAATTAAAGCCTTTTGATGGTTCGGTCACGAATAGACCCCTGAAGGTTCAAATGAAAATACCATACAATACCACCTGCCAAACAAAGAATGTATAAAAGAAGGATGTAGCATTTCGTTTTCAATTTACGTTGCACCATATTTCTGTAAGCACTTTCTGACTAAACAAAGAAAAGTACATTACTCCAGACGTTTTTTTCGACAATGTTTGATCACTTTGGCTTTTGACGTACATACGCTCTGGCACTCGATTCGGGAATATGTTGAAAGGAACAACTATTAGATGTTGTATACATGACAATGCCTTTAGTACTTTTTAAAGAACCCGTGAAGGTCCCGGGGTAGAATAGGCCTTCAGCAACCCATGCTTGCCATAAAAGGAGACGATGCTTGTCGTAAGAGGCGACTAACGGGATCAGGTGGTCAGGCTCGCTGACTTGGTTGACACATCGGTTCCCACTCGCACAGATCGATGCTCATGTTGTTGGTCACTGGAATGTCTGGTCCAGACTCGATTATTTACAGACCGCCGTCATATAGCTGTAATATTGCTGAGTGCGGCGTAAAACTAAACTCACTCACTCACTGTTTAAAGATTGCAATTTTACAACATTCATCCTTCCCTGTTAGTACGGTGTGTTTGACTGACGAATCACGATTTGTATTGAAGTCAAATATTAGGTATATTGAGTGAAATGAAATGGTTATAGGAATACCATACCCGTTGTCTGATAGAACCTTTGCCTTTCATTTGGTCTACAGACTATAGCTGCAGGTATTCAAACGCAGCGGTTGTAATGGTCAAACAGGAATGGTAAATTGCAATGATCTGTATTCACCCCAAACATATTTTTAGAGCATAAGTTGCACTGTAAATCTCGTTCAGAGAACATACGAACCATTAGTGAGTGAGTGAGTTTAGTTTTACGCCGCACTCAACAATGTTCCAGCAATATGGCTGTTGTCTGTAAATAATCGAGTCTGGAGCAGACAAGCCAGTGATCAACAACATGAGAATCGAGTCTCATTTAGAACCGAGTCTTCAATTTCAGGTGCAGCATGTATCATTAAGACAATCGGTCGATATACGTAGAGCCTCATATCTTTGTTCTTATTACTTTTGTTGATGATATGATGATTAACTGTTCTCGTCACGATATGGCTGAACTATTACCGATATACCAATAAGTATCGACACGCCCACTCCAGTTTATTGCGATGGTGATACCGTGGCGACCGGGATTTGTGATATGGAATGCAAACATTTTTATATTACCTCTTGTACCCCATGTTACACTAAATCCACGTGAGCAATAGGGTAATGGTGCTCCCATTACTTTATAACACGTGTGGCACCCGTGGCGAGCCACCTCCTCGTGGTGGGTGCTGGGTAATGCCAAGAGCTCGCCGACACCCCCGTTGTGGACCAGGGGGGATATTTGGTCCACCAACCCGTTTGCCGTGGGTTGCGGCCCTGTGTCGGTGGAGGACGGGAGTCTGGGGGTTGAGAGCACTGGGGACCTGTGACCGCGTTCCCTTTGCTCAACACACCCCTTCGACCCTTTCTTCACCTAGACGGGAGGTTGAATGGGTCCGGTTCAACCAATCGGCTGGTCATGCCAAGCCCTGTGTATGGACTGTTTACATGTCAATGCACAAATCGTATTTGGAATTGTTTGATTTCGGACTTTGACTTATTATTACACTGCAATGATTTGGAATTGGAAAAATGTTAATATGTATTTAAACTTTGCCTAGAGTCTTATGCCAGAAGGCGGTGGCTCATGGGCCAATCTGGTGGATTAGTTATTTACAATTCTTCCGCTAGAGTATATCATCTGAGTATCCTTGGTGCTGCAAGTCGGAGACCCACTTGTTTTTAACACTGTCCTTCTGATACTCCGTGGTGGGTGGGGAGCTCAGATGATGAACCATACTAAATTACCCATGGCTTACACAACCCCCTTAAAAAGAAACAAACGTCACCTTGACTATGATGATGATGAACCTCGACCGTCCAGCTCAATCGAATATTGGCCACGATTTCTCGTTATGGAAACTCTTGACAAATCCCCTATTAAATTAAATCCTTTTGCAGTATCAAAAGGTATATATGGTATTGCGGGTGAGGTCAGAAATGTCAGGCGATTACGTTCAGGTTCTCTCCTTATAGAGTGTAATCGGAAACAACAATCCACCAACCTGATGTCAAAAGGTATACATGGTATTGCGGGTGAGGTCAGAAATGTCAGGCGATTACGTTCAGGCTCTCTCCTTATAGAGTGTAATCGGAAACAACAATCCACCAACCTGATGTCTACTGAGTTGTTCGTTGGAGTTCCGGTTTCAATTTCCCCTCACAGGACGCTGAATACGAGCAAAGGGATTGTCAGAGACAGAGATCGACTGTTTTCTGATATGTCAGAACTTGATATAGCGGCAGAAATGAAGGAGCAAGGAGTGATTTTTGTCAAAAGATTTACAACACGAATAAACTCTGAAACAAAACCTACTAATACTTATCTTTTCCATTTTTCTTCACCAACCATTCCAAAATCAGTTAGAGCAGGATATTGCAATCTCAGTGTTGATACCTATATTCCCAATCCACTGAGATGTTTCAAATGTCAAAAGTATGGACACGGTGTCACTACATGTACTAACTCGGTAACATGCGCTCATTGCAGTGAGAAAACTCATGTTACTGAGGATTGCAATAACAACATTTAAAAAATGTGCAAACTGCTCTAGGACACATTCATCTTTCTCGAAACAATGTCCCATCTGGATTCAACAAATGGAAATAAACACAATTAAGTTCACGCAAAATGTTAGTTTTGCTGATGCCAAGAAACTTGTTCTTTCCCCAACAGACCAGACCACTTCTTATGCCTCATTCACGAGAATACCCTCTGCCGCCAGTCACAAAGCAACTGTATCCACTTCGTCAATGGAGTGCCAAACTGATCTGACATGGGTGGATACAGAGAAACCTGACATATACACACCCAACCAGTCGACCCAGACCGCTAAATCACTTCCAAAAACACTTGCTCCATTTTAATCACGGTCATCTTCTCAAGAACAATCGTCCTCATCATCACAGCCTATACCTAAGCCTCAATCACAAAATAATGGGAAAGATATTACCAAAAATAAAATCAAAACCAAAAATGGCATACAAAAATCTCAAAGTAGCAGAACCTCCAAAGGTTCAAATGACACCATCAAACTTTTTAATAAGTTTGGATCCTTAGAAGACATGGATGTGTCCGAAAACATCCAAAGTAGGGCACATAGCTTGTCGCCCTCTAGGAAATCAAGGGGTAGATCCCCAATAAATCCCCCAAAGAAATAGTTTCTTCATATATTATTCAGTGGAATTGCAGGGGCCTAACGACTTATCTTAATGAGCTTCACCTATTAGTCCAAGACTTTACACCATCAGCATTCTGCTTGCAAGAAACGTATCTAAAGCAGACAAATACTTTTAACTTACGTCAATATAATGCATATCATCACTTTTCCCCACCTGGTGATAGAGCCACTGGAGGATCTTCAATCCTTGTAAGACATGGTGTTATTCACAGTCCTATAAAACTCAAAACTAATCTTCAAGCCGTTGCAGTGCGAATGACTTTGAACATTACGCTTACTTTATGTTCATTGTACATTACGCCTTCATCAACTCTTATGCAGGCTGATCTACAAACTCTCTACGATCAATTACCCAAACCGTGTATACTCATGGGTGATTTAAATGGGCACAACCAACTTTGGGGTGGTGTAATCACGAACACTAAAGGTCAGCTTCTGGAGGATTTCATTTCAAATAATAATTTATGTATATATAATGATGGTACCAATACATATTTACATCCTGACAGCTCTTGATTTGTCATTAACTGACTCCAACTTACTAAATGAATTCGAATGGTCAGTCCACAATGACCTCTGTGGAAGTGATCATTTTCCTACTATACTGAAATCTGTAACACCATCTGATGTTCCTCCATTATCAAGATGGAATTTTAAAAAGGCTGACTGGTCTTTATATGAAACGTTGTGTGCTGCCAGGCTTCAACCTGAATATTTTATTGATGTTCCTGACGC
The DNA here is from genome assembly GCF_037392515.1 of Haliotis asinina. Classification (NCBI taxonomy): domain Eukaryota; kingdom Metazoa; phylum Mollusca; class Gastropoda; order Lepetellida; family Haliotidae; genus Haliotis; species Haliotis asinina. The sequence goes on from NC_090285.1 coordinate 35,979,188, forward strand.
TATCAAAAGGTTTTCTGATGAACTAAAATCTGCAGCTGATGAATGTATACCAAAGTCGTGTGCAGTTCCACACATAAGAAAACCATGGTTCAACGATGAGTGCAAACAAGCTAGGAAGGCAAGGAAAAAAGCAGAACATTATTTCCGTCGCCATCCTATGGTGCATAATTTAAATAAATTTAAAATTTTAAATGCTAAAGCACGGCGTACTTTTAAACAGAACAAACGCCAATCTTGGCAAACTTATGTATCCAAAATAAATTCTCGGACACCCATGTCCAGGGTATGGAACATGATCCAGAAAATCAAAGGTAAAGGTAAAGGTCAACTGCTTACTTATAAATCAGATATTGCTAATAAACTAGGTGAAACCCTTTCTAAACATTCTTCCTCTTCTAATTATATACCCAAATTTCAGCAATATCAAAAACAGCAAGAAAAGAAAACTATTAATTTCAATTCTGATAATGGGGAAGATTGTAATGAAACATTTTCTATTCATGAACTCCATACTGCACTTGATCAAGCTCATGATACTGCTACAGGAGCTGATAACATACATTATCAACTCCTGAAACATTTACCAGAATCCTGTCTGGAAACTCTCCTAAATATTTTTGATGGTATTTGGACATCGGGTAACGTTCCTCCTTCATGGCGTGACGCCATAGTAGTACCAATACCTAAACCTAGACGTGATCATACCGATCCATCCAATTATCGTCCGATTTCATTAACTAGCTGTGTTTGCAAGACCATGGAACGCATGATAAATAATCGACTTGTTTGGTACTTGGAAACAAATAACCTTATAACTGATCTACAGTGTGGTTTCCGCAAAAACAGAAGTACTGTTGATCACTTAGTGCGTTTAGAATCAATTGTTAAAAATGCACTAATTTATAAACAACATGCTGTGTCTATCATTTTTGATCTCGAAAAACAATATGACACAACCTGGAAATATGGTTTTTAAGAGATTTACATGACTTTGACTTGCGAGGTCGTTTACCTCAATTTATAGCCAACTTTTTAAATGATAGACAGTTTCATGTTCGAGTGGGTTCTACCCTGTCTGATCATTACAATCAGGATCAGGGTGCTCCACAAGGCAGCATTTTGTCTGTTACACTTTTTAGCATAAAGATAAATAGTTTATCAAAAGTTTTAACCGATTCAATAGATGGATCGTTATTTGTGGATGATTTTAATATTTCTTGTCGTGGGAAAAACATGCATACTATTGAACGGCAACTGCAGTTGTGTTTAAACAAAATAAATAAATGGTGTTTTGAAAACGGCTTTAAAATGTCTAAATCAAAAACTAATTGTATACATTTTTGCAGAAAATATAAGCCACATAAGGACCCTGAACTATCTCTAGATGGCACTCCCATCAAAGTTGTAAAGGAGGCCAAGTTCTTGGGCCTAATCTTTGACTCCCACTTAACATTTCTGCCTCATATTAAGTCCCTTAAAACTAAATGCCTGAAGGCTCTTGACTTGTTGAAAGTTGTTTTCAACTTAAAGTGGGGAGGGGATCAAGCAACCCTCTTACATCTATATCGATCACTCGTACGTTCGAAACTCGATTATGGTTCCATCGTATATGGTGGAGCCTGCAACAGCAACCTTAAACTTCTTGATTCTGTCCACCATCAAGGCTTAAGACTTTGCCTTGGGTCTTTCCGAACTTCACCTATTGATAGTCTCTACGTTGAGGCCGATGAACCATCTCTTAGTCAACGTCGTATAAAATTGTCTTTACAGTACATTACTAAATTATATTCTAATGAATCTAACCCTGCCTATAACTGTGTGTTCAATCCCCTTTATGAGGACTTGTATAACAAAAAGTCTTCTCTTGTACCACCTCTTGGTCACAGAATTAAACCATTTATTTCTTCAGCCGCTATAGAGCTGGAAAGTATATCGCCTTCTCGTCTTCTTTCTTCTCCTCCTTGGCAATTGGTTAGGCCACAAGTTGACATCATTTAAAAATCAGAAACAAATGACTTACAATATAAACAAGAATATCATCAATTAAATCATAAATATAGCAATTACAAACCCTTATTTACAGATGGATCCAAGTGCAGTAGCTTGTGCCACTGTCATTGGAACCAGAACAATATCTTCTAGAATTCCAGATAACAGCTCTATTTTTACTGCAGAAGCTAACGCCATATCAACAGCTCTGAAATATATCCAAAGACACCCTAAACGTAAACAATATATAATTTATTCAGACTCTCTTTCTTGTCTTCAGGCGATTAAACATATTTCTTGTAAACATCCACTTTTCATAGAAATTATTGAATTGTACAATAATCGTGCTACTGGCCAATACGACATCGTATTCTGTTGGTTACCCAGCCACGTAGGCATTTCCGGTAACACAATGGCTGATCTTGCTGCTAAGGCAGCACTCAACAAATCTGTGACACCACTTCTTATTCCTTACACTGATTACATAGCTAGCATTAGAAGTTACATCCGTGATCTGATGCAGAAGAAGTGGGACACCCAAGTAGGTATAAATAAATTACACGAAATAAAACCGTATATTGGTTACACCTACTTGGGCTGTCAGTCCAGATTTGAAGAGGTTATTTTAAGACGATGTCGTATTGGCCACACTAGATATACTCATTCATATCTTTTAAAAGGTGAGGATCCTCCATTTTGTATCCCTTGTGATGAGAGAGTCACGGGCAAGCATATTCTGCTTGACTGTGTCGAATTCTCCATCACAAGGGATAAATATTTCAATGTCAAAACTGTCAAGGATCTTTTTACTAACATTAATTCTCATTTAATTATAGTTTTTTTAAAAGAAATTGATTTTTTGGTTGAATTTTGAATAACATATTCTGTAAATAGATATATTTTAATTACTGGTTGTTTAGATTTTTAACTAGAATTGTTAGTGGCTGTATCCTCAAAGGGGGTTGAAGTATTGTAAAATTATTGTCCTCCTGAGAGGGTACGTAAGTCCACATACAGTGAAAGTAAATTCTAAATTTCCAGGTTTTTAATCGTAGAATAAGTGTCTTTTTATTGTATGGCTAGATTTCACAAATTGCTGACGGCTGAGGGAATGATGTAAATCCAGCTAGGGTGCATGCAGGTAGCAAAAGTACTGTAAGTCCCCATGGTCCCTAGTATGGTGATCTACCTTCAGTTGTTAGCAATCTATAGCCCCTATTTACATTGTATTGTCCTGTATAGATAAATTGTTGTAGGTATACTTACTAGTTTTATATTCTACTCTGTGATATCCTAGTTGTTTTACTGTCCTTCGCTGACAGATTTTATAAAAGACATATATTTCATTTTAGTATTAAATGTTCTCGTCACGATATGGCTGAGATATTGCCGATGTGACGTTAAATATTAACTCACTCACTCACTCACTTATAACAGGTGTTGCATTCTGGTCATAGTGATGGCCTCTTACATATGGTGGCGTTCCATCAGCTGAGTCACTGAGCTGATTTGCTTGTGATCGGGAAATCAACATTGTTCCACACGCACTCAATATTGTTCCACGCGAAATACTATAGCAATGCATTTACCAAGACTCCTACTTACGAAACTATTCTGATCTTAAGGCTTATAATTTTGCCTCATATGATCCCCCGAAAGACAGCACCCTGTCGGATTGGTGCACGCATTATACGACGAAAGCCCCTTCATCTGTTACTTGTCAAAGTGGCACTTGGGTTTGTGGTGATTTTAAGTGACATTAGCGGCAGCGCCGTTTCACCATTAGCGTAAGTGACAGACAATTAGCTCGACACGAAGATGTGTTATAGTCACGGGATGAGCGGATACTCTCATCTTCAAATTTGTTTCCCAAATGAAAGCTATATTGGTCTGAACAAAACACTTTCTTTGGTAACTTAACAGTTTACTCACTCACTCAGTGTATCAATATTTCCCATAATTTACGAGATATTTTTTCAGTGTCCGCAAATGACGTTTCTCAGCATCGCTCAATGCCATTCAAATACTTTCTCAGCAGTTTGTTGACGCGTTAATCCAGTAGCGGCATACTTGAAATTACAATGCTTGTTTTGTACAAACAACGCCTTGTTTAGGGTTAGCTATATAGGCGCAGTTTCAGAACTGAACCATTGTGGCGATGTGGCTTCTTTCTGAACTATTATGATCAGTTCCTCTAAAGGACCAATTCATATAGTTTTCACAGCTGGATTGCCATTGGATGAGATTGATTCCGACTGGTCATTCTTTGGCGTTGACCTTGGTTTTCAATATATACATCCATAGATTTCGCTTATTGAAAACCAAGGTCAACGCCAAGGTCAATATATATATTGATTATATATATATAATATTCCATATATATATGGATGTAAAAGCCATAGATTTCGCTTATTGAAAACCAAGGTCAACACCAAAGAATGATCACTCGGAATTAATCTCATCCAATGGCAATCCAGCTGTGAAAACTATATGAATTGGTCCTTTAGAGGAACTGATCATAATGGTTCATATATATATATAATTATGTATTATCAATATATGTCAATTTGAACACTCGGTGCATACATGTGTGTTGATCCAGCCATGATGTGTTTGAAGGGAACCATTCTATCCTTCGGCACCTCTTTGTCACGCATAAGCAGCTTGGCTGCATGTCCGCTGGCATGAGACCCATCACTTGTGGTGATAGTTGATTGAAAAATGGTAGCTAAAATTTATGGGAAGGCCATCGTCAAGGATACAGTGGTCCGTCAGATACGATCAGAGAATCAAACATTCACGTGGGATTAATAAATATCACAGACGCGCTGTTTACAAAATCATTTAACTATCGACAATCCGAATCATTTCCATGTTCAACAACTGTAAGTTTTATTCAATAACTATACTTAACTACTGTGTCACTGCTTACTTGTTTTATACCCGTGAAGGTCCTGGGGTAGAATAGGTCTTCAGCAAACCATGCATGCCATAAAAAGTGTCTACGCATGTCGTAAGAGGCGACTAACGGGGTTCGAGTGGTCAGGCTTGCTGACTTGGTTGACACATGTCATCGGTTCCCAATTGCGCAGATCGATGTTCATGCTGTTGATCACTGTATTGTCTGGTCCAGACTCGATTATTTACAGACCGCTGCCATATGGCTGGAATATTGCTGAGTGTGGCGTAAAACTCACTCACTCACTCACTCACTCACTTACTTGCTTTATAAATACCAGAGGGGAGTGTACGTAGATCTGTAGATATACAACATGGGAATCTACGAGTACAATGCTTATCCTCAGATGAATGTGTGAAGCTAACAAAACAAAACATATTTCTCCGTTTGATGGTTGCGTTTGTCTTACAGAGTGCCAGTCAATCATGTCATACAATAATACATATAATACATTTTCCTTCACGAGAGAGAATGGACGTTCAATGCATTAAGTTACATACGAAGCAATGTAACACCCATGCTATTCGAACATGGGCGCCGTGTGAATGACTGAAGCTAGATAACTATTCTGGCGTCTACTCTGAAAGCCTCTGTCACATGGTATCATCTTTTAGTGTGCCAACAATATTAATTTGATTCAGGGAAACCGTATTCATGCCATGGGTGCCATGTGCTGAAATGCATTAGGCTCTCCATACACAAACGGGTGTTGACAGCGCAAAGGTCAGTATGATTGTGTTTATCATTTCACAGACCAAACTGTAACCGGTTTTAACATTGAGATGACTTGAAATCGTTTGAGAGAACTTTGAGAGAAGTGGTAACAAATACACACAACATGAAGAGGTTGCAGACTTTCTTGAAATTTGCTATGTCAAAAACTAATATACATAATTCAGTTACCTGAATTTCAGCCTACGTATGTTGGTGGTTCAACCATATGCTTTGTAGAATTATCTTTATTGCATTCTGTTCAAGTTATCTACCTTGCTTCTGTTTGTTGAAATAACCAGTTTTGTCGAATAACCAAGTATACCAGGCATGCCTTAAATCCGTCAGCCGGAATTTGTGAATGTCATCTTGACATAAGTGCAGTTGAAGTACACCACATCGCACTGATAAATTTTCCCACACAATAATGTCGGCAGGAAGCCTCGGGACATCAAGTGAGTGAGTAAATATTTATCGTGACATCGGCAATATTGCAGCCCTATCGTGACGAAAACAAGTAATAATCACGTTGTAAAATGAATGAATGTACGAAGCTAAAACCCTCTTGACGAAGAACTGTAAAACCACTAGTACACATCACAGATATCCACTTAAGACTAGTAATTAAATCTAAAACAGCTTAACTACAGAGCACAACAATATAACAATGGGCTATAGATTGCCAACAACTGAAGGTAGATCACCATACTAGGAACATGGTCAGAACATCAAGAGCACACTGGCATTGACAAATGTTGACATTTGCAGGCTAACTTCCCACGCCGGATTGTTGACGAATTGATTTAGTTTTACATGCTAGTTTTGTATTTATGTATGTGGTACTTTAGTGTCCATCGTCGTATCAGAGGGGTACACAAAGTACGGAGTCTAGACTACCAGTAGTCCGACTTTCACTTTTGTGGAAGTCTCGGGGGCCGAACGGGCTAGGCGGCTGATTTTGCGTGCTGGCGATTAGGTGCCTGACTCTGAGGGTACGAGATCGAATCCCGGATGGGACTCAACCAAAAAGAGTACTAGAATTTGTACTTAACTAAGAAAGTGAAATCCCAAATATGACATATGTTGTTGCATCGTCGATAAGTTTTACACTTAAGAGTGACTCAGTCTATATTGAATTGTTTTTATCTCTATGTGGTGTATTTTTTGCCGATGTGTCTCTAAATATTAACTCACATCCACAATTGACAAAATTGCGTCAAACACACCAACCGACCGTGTTAAATAAGTACGGAGAGTAGTAGGACCACGGTGAAATATTGTTGTGGCGTCACTATCCTGCATGGAAGACAGTATGTCGATATTTAGTATCTCCTACGTAGGACTTACTGTCTCCTACGTAGGACCTACTATCTGCTACGTAGTACTTAATATATCCTTTTAAAGGTTCGGATTATGATGTGTGGTTATTATATTTAGAAATGTTTGGTTATGGAGGACGTTAGTAGAAATGCACGTCAATGCATATTCATTACACTGACGCAGTGTTACTACACACAGTGTTATTGTGTGTGTGTGTGTGTGTGTGTGTGTGTGTGTGTGTGTTTGTGCGCAGTTCGCTGTGTAGTTATTTCGGTTCTATTTCAGAAGTCATTAACTAGCGACCATGACCCTGACATCATGATCATTATATTCTAAACTTAACAGCTAAAACATATTCTTATTATCCTTGTGGCAAACTTGACAGATAATGATTTATTTCATTTTGAATAAATAGTGCGCAGTTTGCTACCAGTTTAGACGTGGACAGGACGTTTTAGTCTATACAAAACCTGCCGAAGTGACAATCACAGTAATGGGATCGTGACATTCACAGTAATGGGATCGTGACATATATCATGGTAGGTGTTACATCTACACGATAAACGCACTATTGATATTCAAGATCATTGCAAATTCAGCCTTTGCACATTAACTACAGGAATGTTGCAGACTCTCTCCTAACTGCAATACATTGCCTGTGGCTCAAGCAAGGTCGTAAACAAATAGAGGCATATAAGATGCTCACTTGTCACGAGGGGGTTATAGGTTATTATCTTACCTCACACACGAATGTCGCTTTCTGATTTGCTAAGCGATATTCTATTATTTTCAATGTACCCCGCTTACAGGCGATGCATTATTTTCAATGTACACCGCTGGGAATTCCGAACTCTTCTGGTGCTTCATGTTAGTACTTATTTTATCTCGAATGCCATTGAATCATGCATGAAGCACGGAAATTACCGATGTCTTGCGATTGAAAATCGATGGAAGGCAGATAACTCTAAATCTGTTTACCTTGTGTCGTTTGCAAAATGGCGATTCAACAGAGGTGCTTCAAACAGTTCAAATTAAAATTTAGGTGTTCGCTAAGATAAATAGGTTGTCCACTGGTCCCTCGGGGTCCATGGGCTCATGGACAATATTGCAGTCATATCGTGACGAGAACAATCTTGACATAAAGTGGAAATATACAGTATATATGTACATTACATCCTGTCAACGAAAGACAGTAACGCAGCTAGATCATCACAATTGGGAATAAAACTAGTGTGAATATTTAAAACTACTAGCACTGTTTGGAGAGTACAATATAAAACCTGGCTATAGATCGCCAACAACTGAAGTTAGATTACCATCGCTAGATTTGGCGATAAGAAATACAGATATAAAATTATCTACCTTCCAACGATTTGTATTCGCATAAAATAAAAAAATCCCGTACATCACACGTGTTTCGTTGTAATTCGAGATAGTGAATTACTACCACGAAGTACCAAAGAAATTCGGCATTGCCAGCGAGGTACATAGAAATGTTACTCGCTTGTAAACAAGGCACATTGTCAATAACAGAAGAGCGCTCAACCAAAATAACGACATGTATGTGCGAGGTAAGATAAATATACATGTAACTACCTGCAACCCACTGATGATATTCCTTACACTGGTCATGCGAGAAATATGTATGCTGGCATGGCATTATGGGCTGCTCAGGCATGTGCCACTGGCACCCGTGGCGAGCCACCTCCTCGTGGTGGGTGCTGGGTAATGCTAAGAGCTCGCCGACACCCCCGTAGTGGACCCGGGGGGATATTTGGTCCACCAACCCGTTTGCCGTGGGTTGCGTCCCGTGTCGGTGGAGGACGGGATCCTGGTGGTTGAGGGCACTGGGGCTTTTAACTGTGTTCCATTGCCCAACACACCACTTTGGCCCTGACTTCACCTAGACGGGTGGTCGAATGGGCCCGGTTCGACCAATCGGCTGGTCATGCCAAGCCCTGTGCATGGAGGATATGTATCATTGCACAAATTTTATTTGGATTTTTACTTTCGGTCTTGGCTTATTTGTTCATTGAGCTTTTCGAAATTTAAAATGCATTTTTGAAGTTCTGAACTTTTGCCTAGAGTCTTATGCCCAGAAGGCGGTGGCTCATGGGCCAATCTGGTAGATTAATTATTTCTAATTCTTCTGCTGGAGTATATCATCCGGGTATCCTTGGTGCTGTAAGCTGGAGGCCCGCTTGCTTTAGCATTGTCCTTGTGATACTCCGTGGTGGGTGGGGAGCTCGGATGATGAACCGTATTACACTAACCATGGCTTATGAAACTCCAACAAAAAAAACAAAACGTCCACTTGATATTGACCCTGTTGATACTGACCATAGACCGTCTACATCGATTGAGTATTGGCCACGTTTCAATTGAACCCCTTTGCTGTATCCAAAGGTATTCAAGGCATTGCTGGGGATGTGAAGAACATAAGACGCTTACGTTCGGGTGCCTTGCTAGTCGAGTGCGGGAAGAAGCAGCAAGCAACAAATCTGATGAATATTAAATCTTTCGTGGGCATTCCCGTCACGGTTTCTGCACACAAGACCTTGAATACAAGTAAAGGTATCGTGAGAGATAGAGATCGATTGTTTGATGACATGTCGGAACTTGATATAGGATCTGAAATGAAAGATCAAGGTAAACTATATGTCAAGCGCTTTTCAACTCGCAGAAACAACGAAACCGTCAAAACAAATACGTATCTGTTTACTTTCTCATGTCCAAATGCTCCAAAATCAGTGAAGGCAGGCTACTGCAACATACAAGTTGATATCTACATCCCCAACCCGCTCAGGTGTTTTAAATGCCAGAAATATGGACACGGTGTAAATACGTGCACATTGTCTGTTGTGTGTGCTCACTGTGGTGAGAAGACACACACAACAGAAGATTGTGACAGCGATTATAAAAAATGCACCAATTGCTCAGGCGACCATTCGTCCTTTTCTAAACAGTGTCCTATTTGGAAAGAGCAAATGGAGATCAATAAAATAAAATTTACTCAAAATATCTCTTTTTCGGAGGCCAAAAAACTGGTAAAGAGATCTGATCTTCCACAAACTTATGCTACAGTAGCAAAAACATCATCGGGATCTAAATCTAACACTACATCAACCACAGGTTGTCAAACTACGTTGACTTGGGTAAATTGCGATTCTCCACAGCTTTTGTACCCAGCTATATAATCACAGACTGAGGAATCACTTCCTAGTACCTCAAAGTCGTCTTCTGATCACAAATCATCATCTCAGTCACACTCAAAGTCTCAATCCACAGCTGATAGTCAACAAACTGTGAAAAATAAACCGAAGCCAAAGCCTGAGGCTTCAAAACAACAAACTGGCAGAGCTCCTAAAGGGTCACAGAACAAAATTCAAATGTTCAATAAATACGGGTCTCTTGAAGACATGGACGTTTCTGAAAACGTCCATTCTAGGGCACATAGCTTGTCGCCCTCCAAAAGAGTGCGGGGTAGATCCCCAATAAATCCCCCGAAAAGATAGTTTATTCCAATAATATTGTACAGTGGAACTGCAGAGGATTAAGGACTAATTTACATGAATTACAGCTATTAGTCCAAGATTTTATACCTTCAGCGATATGTCTCCAAGAGACATATTTAAAACAAACAGATATATTTAACCTTCGTCAGTTTAATGCATATCACTGTTTTGCACCTCCGGGTGATCGGGCCACTGGCGGATCATCCATTCTAGTCAAACAAAACGTTATTCAAAGCCCTGTTTCACTTAATACTAATATGCAGGCTGTTGCAGTGAGAATTACTTTACATGTAGCGTTTACGCTATGCTCTCTTTATATTTCTCCGTCGACGACGTTTGCCAAAACTGATCTTCAAGCTCTATATGATCAGCTCCCGAAGCCCTGTATTATAATGGGAGATTTAAATGGGCACAACCCACTCTGGGGTAGTGTAACTACAACCACTAAAGGGAAATTGTTGGAGGACTTTTGTTCTGACAATGACCTATGTATTTATAATGATGGTTCCAATACATATTTACACCCTGGGACAGGGACCTATTCTGCTCTTGACTTGTCATTGACAACTTCCGAACTACTAAATGAATTCGAATGGTCAGTCCACGATGACCTCTGTGGAAGTGACCATTTTCCTACTATGTTAAAAGCTGTAACTCCATCTGATGTTCCTCCATCATCAAGACGAAATTTTAAAAAGGCTAACTGGGCTTTATATGAAACACTGTGTGCTGAAAAACTTAAACCTGAACGTTTTATTGACGTTCCTGATGCTATTAAATGCTTTTCTGATGAACTGAATTCCATAGCTGATGAGTGTATACCAAATTCCTCTGTAGTTCCACACATAAGAAAACCATGGTTCAACGATGAGTGCAAACAAGCTAGGAAGGCAAGGAAAAAAGCAGAACATTATTTCCGTCGCCATCCTATGGTGCATAATTTAAATAAATTTAAAATTTTAAATGCTAAAGCACGGCGTACTTTTAAACAGAACAAACGCCAATCTTGGCAAAATTATGTATCTAAAATAAATTCTCGGACACCCATGTCCAAGGTATGGAACATGGTCCAGAAAATCAAAGGCAAAGGTACTAAATCTACTGTCCATCATCTTAAACATGGAGATCAATTACTTACTGATAAATCAGATATTGCGAATAAACTGGGCGAAACTCTTGCTAAACATTCTTCTTCTTCTAATTATTTACCTAAATTTCAGCAGTATCAAAAACAGGAACAAAAGAAAACTATTACTTTCAATTCTGATAATGGGGAAGATTATAATGAAACGTTTTCTATTCATGAACTCCATACTGCTCTTGATCAAGCTCATGACACTGCTACAGGAGCTGATAACATACATTATCAACTCCTGAAGCACTTACCAGAAACCTGTTTAGAGACGCTCTTATCTATTTTTGATGATATTTGGACTTCAGGTAAATTTCCTTCTTCATGGCGTGATGCCATAGTAGTACCAATACCTAAACCTGGACGTGATCACACGGATCCATCCAATTATCGTCCGATTTCATTAACTAGCTGTGTTTGCAAGACCATGGAACGCCTGATAAATAATCGACTTGTTTGGTACTTGGAAACCAATAACCTAATCACAGATATACAGTGTGGTTTCCGTAAAAATAGAAGTACGGTCGATCACTTAGTGCGACTGGAATCATTTGTGAAAAACGCACTAATTCATAAACAACATGCTGTGTCTATCTTTTTTGATCTCGAAAAAGCATATGACACAACCTGGAAATATGGCATTTTGAGAGATCTACATGGTTTCGGTTTGCGAGGTCGTTTGCCTCAATTCATAGCCAACTTTTTAAATGACAGACAGTTTCAAGTTCGCGTAGGTTCTACTCTGTCTGAGCATTATAATCAGGATCAGGGTGTTCCACAAGGCAGTATTTTGTCAGTCACACTTTTTAGTATCAAGATAAATAGTTTGTCAAAAGTTTTAAACGATTCAATTGATGGATCATTATTTGTGGATGATTTTAACATTTCTTGTCGTGGTAAAAATATGCAAACTATTGAACGGCAACAGCAGTTGTGTTTAAACAAAATAAATAAATGGTGTCTTGAAAACGGCTTCAAATTTTCGAAGTCCAAAACTAATTGTATACATTTTTGCAGAACATATAAGCCACATAAGGACCCAGAATTATCTCTAGATGGCACTCCCATCAAAGTTGTAAAGGAGTCCAAGTTCTTGGGATTAATTTTTGACTCACATTTAACGTTTCTACCACATATCAAATCCCTCAAAACTAAATGCCTGAAGGCACTTGACTTGTTGAAAGTCGTTTCAAATTCTAAATGGGGAGGGGATCAAGCTACCCTCCTACAACTTTATCGATCACTGATCCGGTCAAAACTTGATTATGGCTCCATTGTATATGGTAGAGCCTGTAAAAGCAACCTGAAACTTTTAGATTCTGTTCACCATCAAGGTCTAAGACTTTGTCTTGGCTCCTTTCGAACTTCACCTGTTGACAGCCTGTACGTTGAGGCCGATGAGCCATCTCTTGAGCAGCGACGTATCAAATTAGCTTTACAGTATGTAACAAAATTATATTCCAGTGAGTCAAACCCTGCATATAACTGTGTTTTCAGTCCTCTGTGTGAGGACTTATACTATATGAAATCTTCGCTTGTACCGCCTCTTGGTTTAAGAATTAAACCATTTCTTGCTGCTGCCGGCATTGAGCTGGAAAATATAGCTCCTTCCCGTCTTCTTTCTTCTCCTCCTTGGCAGTTGGTTAGGCCCCAAGTGGACCTAACACTGACCACATTTAAAAAATCAGAAACTAATGAATTACAGTATAAACAAGAATATAATGAATTGAAACATAAATATAGCAGTTATAAATCCTTATTTACAGATGGGTCCAAGGACGGTGGCGCAGTTGCTTGTGCCACTGTCATTGGATCCAGAACAATATCTTCTAGATTACCAGACAACAGTTCTATTTTTACCGCTGAGGCTAACGCCATATTAACAGCTCGTAAATATATTCAAAGACGCCATAAACATAAACAATATATAATCTATTCCGACTCTCTTTCTTGCCTTCAGGCTATTAAAAATATTTCTTGTAAACATCCACTTTTAATAGAAATTATTGAATTATATAATGATCTTGCTACTGGCCAATACGACATCGTCTTCTGTTGGTTACCCAGCCACGTTGGCATTTCCGGTAACGCAATGGCCGATCTTGCTGCTAAGGCAGCACTTAACAAATCTGTGACACCACTTCTTATTCCTTATTCTGACTACAAAGCTAGCATTAGAGCTTACACTCGTGATCTGATGCAGAAGAAGTGGGACACCCAAGTAGGTATAAATAAACTACATGAAATAAAACCCTACATTGGTTATACATACTTGGGTTGTCAGTCCAGATTTGAAGAAGTCATTTTGCGACGATGTCGTATTGGCCATACAAGATACACTCATGCATACCTTTTAAAAGGTGAGGATCCTCCGTTTTGTATCCCTTGTGATGAGAGAGTCACGGTCAAGCATATTCTGCTTGACTGTGTTGAATTCGCCATCACAAGGGATAAACTTTTCAATGTCAAAACTATCAAGGACCTTTTTAGCACTGTTAGTTGTCATTTAATCATTGGTTTTTTAAAAGAAATTGATTTTTTGGTGGACTTTTGAAAATTATGTTGTGTAAATAGATGCATTTTAATGATTGGTAGCTTGAATTAGTAACTTGAATCGTTGGTGGCTGTACCCTCAAAGGGGGTTGAAGTATTGTAAAATTATTGTCCTCCTGAGAGGGTACGTAAGTCCACAAACATTCACAGTAAATTTAAGTCTACCAGGATTTTAATCGTAGCATTCATGTTCTTTTAATTTCGGCTAACTTTTCATACAATCGCCAGCAGCTGAAGGGATGGTGTAAATCCAACTAGGGACCATGCATTTAGCAAAGGTACTGTAAGTCCCCATGGTTCCTAGTGTGGTGATCTACCTTCTGTTGTTGGCGATCTATAGTCTGTTTTTATATTGTATTGTCTAAATAGTGCTATTAGTTTTAGCTTTCCATACTAGTTTTAATTGAAATTGTGATATTCTAGTATTTTTACTGTCCTTCGTTGACGGGTTTTTATGATTTATATATGCTCTTTTTCATTGTTGAATGTTCTCGTCACGATATGGCTGAGATAATGCCGATGTGACGTTAAGTTTTAACTCACTCACTCACTCACTCACTCATGTACCACTAGCGAATCACCTGGCACATTATACGACGGTAATAACGTACAATGCAGGGGGGCCAATAGCAATTCTACTTCACTCGTCCATCCAGGCATTGTGGATGATTGGCCATTTCTAATGTTGAACGAAGTTCAGGGATACTTAATGAATGAGTTGGTACAGCTGAATAGTAAATAGTTTTCATGGCGAAGATTATAAGTAATCATAAAGATTATATAATGAGTTGTTAATGCATCACCTGCTATAAAATTGATTGTACATTGCGTGCATAGATTGAATTAAATCCACAAATCCACGAGGGAGTTCAACTACTCAACTACGAAAACAGATGGACTCTTAATCAACACGCTCTAAAACTATGTCAGATAGTTGTGCCTGAGTATGTGACCTGTTCGATTTACTTCAAAAGCCAAAGACATTGGGTGTATAAGAGAAAGAATGATGTCGATGAGGCGAACAAACCGCTCCAACAAACACTCATAAACATTATCTAATTGGTACTTAACGGCAAGCAGACGCGTCAGAGGAAGAACTCACTGCACCAACTGCAGATCAACTAACTGTGGAATACTGACATATAACATCTGAGTGTGTGAATCCATGCTGAAAGGTGAATAGATGTCAGTACTCTTGAAAGGAACAATTGGCGAAACACATCACTAATAACAGAAAGAAATGTGGAGCAGAAACGCTTCTTAGTGTGACGTTGACGGGTCATTGTGAAACTCATATAATCAAATGGTCATTGCTGGGGAGGTTTACTCAGTCAAATCAATGATACGCAGACCATCTCTTCCTATTAGAAACACACAAACAATTACGTTACTGCAAAATACGGGAGCTCTGTCACCCTAACCCTAATCTTACCTAGCCTGTGACGTAGATGAGGCAAACTTCACGCTGTTGCAAACTACATGGGCACTGGTCCAGGTTCCCTGCATGAACAGATTTATCAAGCACATAGTGGAGACCCGTATTGCCACTGTGGGGGTTAAAGAACATATCGGAAATTCTTGAAAATTACCGACTTTCACTGGTTTACATAGAATTCATGAATTCATGATTTATATGCTGTGCATTGACGATCATTGGTAACTGTGTAAACCATACCATCGATACACTCACATTTGCCGATACATGCTGCCACACAACTAGATGTATGGCTTGACTTCCAGTCTATGCGCTAAAGGTGGATATCAATGCTCGGCAGACATGCTCTGTTTTCTTTTGCATTCTGTTACGCGCTGGACGTCTATGACAACCGACGAGGCTTGACAAAGAACTATTATCAGGCATGCTAAAGAAAAACTTTGTGTAGAAAAAAGTGAGAAAAGTCCATATTTATCTTGGAAAGAGTGACATAAACATATTACCTCGCTACTGAAACAGTGAAAATGACAACGAAAAACTATGAAACTGCAACATTTTAATATCAACGAACATTGACCTCTACTGCCCATACGTATTACAATCCACAAACTTCCAAGCATCCTTGAATTCTCCTTTCAGAGATCCAGTGGACCCTAGTCACCTTCATCCCAACACAGTGTTTCGTGTATAACGGTTCGCAATGGTTTATGCAGCCATGAAATCTGTAAACATGTATTCCTTCTGTCCACATAAGCCTTTATTCGGTGATACAGTATTCAAAATGTCAGTAAAGCTCGACAGAATCCAGATGTTCCATCCAGGAAAAAAAGAGTCAATCATCAACATATGTTCCTGGAAATTATATTGATATCAATACAGCGTGGACATGCATTCATTCCTGCTTTGATGAGCGTCACTTATGTTCCGAACAAATGATAAATCACGACTTGTATGTAATGTATGAGTAGGTTATTGGTTACATCTCAGCCTGAGTATCGAACCCGTCCAGGGAAGATGACCCATGGAGCAAATACTGATGAACATATTGAACTCATTTGCGGTTGTGATGGATTAAAAGTCTTGTTTTGTTGGGACGTTGACCGTTGTGGTAAATGTTGATTGAAACTCGCTTCAGCTGTAGTAGTGTTGTGAAGTAGTTTCAAGTGTGCCTGCACGGTTTTATGCCGGCTGTGGTAATATTCCATCAACATTATAACCATTACCTGAATACAATCCATGTCCAAATTTCTGTCTACCTTTGCCCTATCCACGCATTTGTCTTGTGTAATGAACGGTGACAGTGCAGAAAAAAACAACTTTTGTACAATGTGTACAAATTCAGTTCTTCAACAGATGTCCAAGAAAACCCACTATTTAAAAGTGAGATACAGAATTACTGACACATAATTGATTTGTCCTGAGATATGAAGAAGCGAAAAGAAACATGTCATGCTGGATGTACGTGTATATCCTGTCTGTGTACGTACATACGAATTTCGGCAAGATATTGACGTTTGTATAGAGTTTGAAATCCTTCCTGGCTACGTACTTTCATTCTTATGTGCGTATTATTGGCTGAAAAGGCAACATAATGTCCCTTTTAACCATCAACACTTCGCGGGATGAAGCAACCCTCTTATTCCTATATCGATCACTGGTCCGTTCATGGCTCCATCGTATATTGCGGAGCCTGCAAAAGCAAACCTTAAACTTCTTGATTCTGTCCACCACCAATGTCTATGACTTTGTCTTGGGACTTTCAGAACGGTCTCTACGTTCAGACTGATGAACCATCTCTTGAGCAGCGACATATAAAATTAGCCTTACAGTATATAACAAAACTACATTCCAGCGAGTCAAACCCTGCATATAACTGTGTTTTCAATCCTCTGTATGAGCATTTATACAATAAGACATATTCTCTTGTTCCGCCTCTAGGGCACAGAATTAAACCATTTCTTTCTTTGGCCGACATTGAGCTGGAAAATATAGCAGCTACGGCAGCGGGACAACTTGGGAATGGCCATCGAGTCCTAACTTGACACACAGAAGGAAGCAAGCTACAAAGAAATATTTAATATCATTGGTAAGATCTCGAGGAGATGAACACGAAAACGTCATTTGCCAGTGTGTTCACGTGTTAGTGAGCTCACAAATTGGCTCTGAAAATGCATTTCTGCAGAAAGTTCTAGCAGACTTTTTTTTCTGCAGAAATTTCTGGCGAAAGTTCTTTTCCTGCAGAAATTTCTGGCACATTTTCTTTTTATTTCACTACCAGAATTACGTTAATTTAACAAAATTAGAGAGTATAAGTAACGATACTGCTGCGTGAGTGGTAGTTTCATGTTTATTCCAAGTAATAAGCACTTAGCGTGATCAACTGATCTGATATTTTTTGTTTCGCTACCAGAAGTATCTTGCTTGATTGTGTTGAATGTTCCATCACAAGGGATACCTATTTTAAATCACGTAGTATGAAAGACCGTTTGACTAATATCGGTTCTCATTTAATTATTGCATTTGTAAAAGAATTGGAATTGTAGAATGAATTGTAAATATATAGGTTTTTTGCATTGGTAGTCTAGATTAGTTAGTGGCTGTACCCTCAAAGGGGGTTAAAGTATTGCAAAAGTATTGTCCTCCTGAGAGGGTACATAAGTCACAAAACATTCGATGTAAATTCACGTCTACCGAATTTTTAATCGTAGTATTCATGTTGTTTGAATTTTGGCTAGCATTTCTTACACTCTCCAGCGGCTGATGGGATTGTGTAAATCCAGGGTCTATGCGGGTAATTAAGGTACTGCAAGTCCTCATGGTCCCTAGTATGGTGATCTACCTTCGGTGGTTGGTGATCTATAGCCTGTTTTTATATTGTATTGTCCACATAGTGATATTAGTTTTAACTTTCCTCACGAGTTTTAATGATAATTTTGATATTCTAGTTGTGTTACTGTCCTTCGTCGACATATATTTCATTTCAGTATTAAATGTTCTCGTCACGATATGGCTGAGATATTGCCGATCGGACGTTAAATATTAAGTCACTCACTCGTTCAATCGAAATACAATCTTATCGACAGTTTGTTTCCTTTTCTCAACACGACAAGGTGTCAATTGTATGCCTGGAGACTGTTACGGTTCTGAGTCGAAATTTTGAAATTTTGTTTATCTATGTTATAAAAGCAACGTTACAAGTTGAAAATAAGCCACAGGAACAGTAGATGTTGAGTCAGCAGAACGTTAATTTCAACATTGAACATGGATACTAGTTGTGACTTGTGGTTGTTTCCATAAGTTTAACTCTATGTGCACCTTGACATATCAAATATATCATGCACCTTCCTTCGTTTAAAACTGTTGATAGACCTATCTTGAGCCAATACATTACATTTGCTTGCATATGTTCTGTGTACATTGCTATTGCACTCTACAGCCCATGTGCTGGTACTTCCTTTGCCGATGTCTTCTTAGAACTGTGCAGCAGCTGACCCATTTCACTCATATCAATGAACTTACACATTTGCTCTCAGAAACACGGGCACTAGAGTGGCTTTACCCTCAATGACGCAGCGTTGAAGTGATTTATAGACTTCTTTCTCTAACTGACATATCAATGATTCAACGAGGTCGCGTAGGTATTGGAAGTAAATCACATAATACCTCATCGACAGACCATTTTATTTCAGTGGTGCTTCGGGAAACTGCTTCCACAATTTCAACCGTAATAAACGTGTCTCAATTTGGTTGGTGCATCAAGTTACTGGATCATTTTCAGAGCTGCAATGTATATGAATACTCCGTCTGGGTTGTTGCATTGCTTTATTAAACAATGAAATGTACTGTTTCCAGGAAAGACAATCGTTGTAATGAGAATATTTAGTGTTTTCTGTGTAATATGTACCATTACCTGTCAATTTATTTGATTTATGGAAGCAGTTATTACCCTGACAAGTTTTTATTGCTAAACTGGTAAACTGGGAAAGCGACGTTATTTATAACGATGGATGTTTGTAATGTTTGGAACAAAAGAGGTATCAGTTACTGTAATGGTATAAACTTATAATGTTTTTAGAGAACTTGTCAGCAAATAGTCACAGTCGCTGACACGACTCAAAGAGAAATATTGACCAGAAGCTTGAAGTCAACAAACAAATATAATTAACCATTTTGGAAATATCAAGTTTAATATATGAAAAAATAACTACATAAAAATGTTGGATACGTAATATATTTTTCTATTTGAACTTCTAACCAAATACCCTAACCTGGTGGTCATTTTAGAAGCGTCAATATGCTGCAAAGCTCAATGCTATGATTCTCTGACAAATGTCTCACCAAAACAGATTTTAAAACAATTGAAAACAAGGCTGCCAATAACATACACTGATAGACCAAAACAGGATGATAGATATGTATTATCTGAAGTTATATGTTTTGCCGTGATTAATTACGGGATCGTGGACGCTATTGCAACATGGAATGCAAACATTTTGTTATTAACACCGGTTCTCCTGTTACTCCGTATACACGTTAGCAATAGTTTAATGATATCAATGCTAGTGTTTTCACAGCGATAGGAGGTTTAAGTGTTTGCATTCTAACAAGAGTTTCACTCGGCTGATTCGCTTGTGATCTTGAAAACAACTACGTTGCCCCCACAGACAAAAATGCATTTCAAGATCCTTAATAACGGAGTTAACGGATCCGTGCTTCTCAAAGCTTGTAATTTTGATCCCTTTGATCAGAAAACACATCAACCTTACTGATACACATATTCCACTACGAAAGTCTCCTAATCTATCTCTACCAAAGATTTGTGATGATATTAAGTGATATCAGTCGCAACGCCATTTCGCCATTACCTGGTAGGAGACAATCAGCTTGACACGAAGATGCTTCTTGGTGTTCACGGCGATGAGAGGATACTGCCGCGATCAGCTCAGTTCGTTATATGGAGGCTATTTTGGTCTGAACAAAACACTTTCATTGGCAACTTGGCAGTTGCCATAATTTAAGAAGACATGCCCTCTTCATTCGCAAGTGATGTTTCTAAGGAATATTATAACACGTTTATCGAGTGGCGACATTTTCTTTTAAAATTACAATGCTTGCGTTTGTAGAAATTCCGATTAGACCAACACTTGATCATTCTTGTATTATGTCATAACGTGGCGTCACTCTGAAAGACACATATATGGGTTCATTAGTATTTCATCTCTGCATCCTTATCGACATCTGCCTGTTACTTATCTCGTATGGGGATGTGAATACTGTAAATCATGAAATTAGTACAAGCATGCATTCTATTAATGCTACAAATGCGTTTGTGTTATTATAACGACGCATTTCGGTCAATTTCAGTAAACGTTGCATATACGTATTTTGATCACACCACGAAGAGTGATATCCTTCATCTCTATTTGGTCAGGTGATCATAGAATGTGGTGCCCAATCCACTACATGGCGGAGATATCATTTAGAACTTAGATAAACAGGGCTCATTGAAGACCTCTCGGTTCTTCTGGTCTTCGTGCATTTTGCTAAAGCTATGCCACAAGTATAATCTTGACACCTTCATTGCATCACCTCTATTGAAATTTAAACTAAAAGTGACCGAAATTCACCGTAACACTATCAAGTATAACGTGGTCTGTTAGATACAATCCGCTGATGAATCGTTCATGTGGGATTAATGAATGTCAAAGGAGCTCTATTTACATAATAATCCAACTCCCAAGACGCCAACGTATTGACAACTTTCATAATTATGCAATACATTTAAAAACTATACATTAACTGCCGGAGTGTTTGTCGTTGTCACTTCTGTTGCTGTACCAATATGTAATATGTATTGCCCTGTGAGTGGGTGAAATTTTGAAAATATATATGTGTGTCTTTATTCGTTCCAATGAGTATGGACCCGTGAAGGTCCCTGGATAGAATAGGCCTTCAGCAACCCAGGCTTGCCATAAAAGGCGACTGTGCTTGTCGTAAGAGGCGACTAACGGGATCGGGTGGTCAGGCTCGCTGACTTGGTTGACACACGTCATCGGTTCCCACTCGCACATATCGATGCTCATGTTGTTGATCACTGGATTGTCTGGTTCAGACTCGATTATTTACATACCGCCGCCATATAGCTGGAATATTGCTGAGTGTGGCGTAAAACAAAACTCACTCACTCACTCACCCAGTGAGTATGATTTAACTTTCTAACAAGTACCTCTGTGTAAAGCATTGTCCGTCCTTAGATCACAGCGTTCCTTATATCTAATTACTTCTGCCCGCCCGGGTTAGGAGAAGCAAATGATATAACAGTGGAGATTTGTGTATCTGTTTTAATGTGTGTATAATATATTAGTCACCTCAGAGTGTAGTATAATTTTATGTTGAACTCTAATTACTCTAATTACCTGGAGGAAACCAATAACCAAACCAAAAACAACATAGTCTCGCAGTGAACACTGTGTAAAACCATGTCAGTTCATCTTGCTGGTACAGCAAAACACGCTGGTTCGATTTACTTCCCAGTTTCTAATAAAAATCCCAAAGATTTAGTGCACAAGATAATGACCGGTGGTGGAACCACAGAAATTGCTCCAACAAACACCCATTAAACATGATCCTATTGGCATTGGAAAATCCATTGCATGTGAACTTCATTGGCATTTATTGGGACGGTTTAGAAGGGGTTATATTGGTATAGTACGTTACAAGTTGCTTGTCGAACGGTAAAATAAAAATGACTGCATGCTTGACGGGAGATGCAGTAAGACTACCATCCCTGTCATCTGAGGGAATGGTCTTTGGCAGGATGTTATATTCAGCGACACCTCTCGAGAGCATTTTTTTGTGCCAAATGTCATCCCAAATTGCGTGGGTGATAGCAATGACCTATGTCCACATAGGGAACTCGTTTGAGCTCGGTCACCTCATTGCGGTTGTTACTGAGACGATACCAAATAAACGTTGGGAAAGACTCAACGCACACCACTAAAGAGACACTGACATGTAGAACATGGCCTCTTAATGTCTCATGAACTTGGACAAGGTAGAGGGAATTATCTGCCCTATCTTTTGGATGTTTTATTCAATGTCTGGTTAGCGCACGATGGGCAATAGTATCGTACGCAGATATCGCCCTTCAGGCAATATTCTAAATCTACTGATTGATAACAGTAACAGCAGATCACTTCTGCTATGAACGACACATAGAAATCACGTTTGAACTGTGTTCATACTGGTAAAGGGTATGAGGTAACTTCATAAGGTAATTTTTTCAATATCAAAACGCTTAAGGACCTTTTTTGCTGCTAATTTTCATTTAATTATTTAAGAAAAAGAAATTGATTTCATTGATAATTTCTGATTAATATGTTTCGTAGATAGGTGTATTGTAGTGAGTAGTTTAGATTAGTATCTTATGGTTGCAATATTGCCGATGTGACCTTAAATTAGTATCTCACTCACTACTCCTATTTCAATCATAGTATAGATGTCTTCTTAATGTATCGCTAGATTTACCTACTTTGACAGTGCCTGAAGGGATGGTGTAAATCCAGCTAGGGTGAATGGAGGTAGCACCTGTACTGTGTGTCCCCTTGATCCCTGGTATGGTGATCTACCTTCAGTTGTTGGCGACCTATAGCCTGTTTATATATTGTACCGTTCTCTATAGCTAAACTGTCTTAGATTTAATTTGAAGTTTATCTGTGATAATCTAGTTGTTCACTGTAATTTTTTGACAGGAGTTTCAAAGGGTTTCTAATTTGTTTAAGTCATGATATGGTTGAAATATTGCCGATGTAACTTAAAATCTTAACTAACTCACTCACTCACTCAGAGTTGTCAGGGGGAAAATAACTCTTCTCTCTCATATGCCGGAACAAAGGGCATATGATGAACGCAACTTGGAATCCACTGACACGATGCTTAAAATGTACTTGTCATGATATCATATCACATTTCACAATGCTTGTCAAATGGGCTGAATAATATATCACACTGACTGTTACTTACGTTTCTCACAAGTTTGTCTTTTGACTTTTTTAAATTTGTCTTTTCTGCCCATTTCATCTTCAGGCTGATGTGAAATGTCTGGATTTTTGTCAAGAGCACAATATAGCATACATATATATACAATCACTAGCTTCGGATGTTCGCCTCAACACAGTTACAAATGTGTTTTAAGGAAGATGTATTTGTCTCAAAGCTATAAAAATCTGTGAACCCGAAAAGAGAACGGAGCAATCAATACAGTCTCAGGCAAATGTTCGGTGGACCTCGAGCGTTCATTTACACTGAATTAAGTATTCGACTTTTGTGTGAGTATCGTCGGCTTCACGAATCTGTTCTAGTCATTCCCGGACACGTCCTATTTGTCAAAGGAACCAGGACCGATTGCTCTGCTTATATGTGTAGGTACACGTGCAGAATCCGCATTCACATGTAAGCAGTTTTCTATCATTAATATTGACTCTTGAACACTGCAAATTCTGTAAACCTTTGAGACACATTTATAAAATATGTAATGATAGTTCCACGATTTGTTGCCACTCAAGGTTTTTACAGGAGGTCCTAGGTCATACGTTTGTGCACAGGTCACACTGACGGTCAAACCACTTTGAAGTAAATCAGTGTCTATCTGTCGCACTGGTTACGTTTACATGATACGTCGGCATGACGTATATTTTCACTTGAGGAATGTTGTATACAGTCTCATAGCTGCACGCAAAATCAAATAGAGGACTCGGATTGAAGCCAGTGCTCATCACCCACTGCCCCTGCAGTTTGGCAGAAATATGTTGACTCTCTGGCATGCTCGCTACGAGTCTAACATTACACTAGCTGCAAACGTCAAAGATCTCCTGGGAAATGAAATGCTTGTAATCGGGTAGAATTCCTTGTAATCGGGTAGAATTCCTTGGGCTCAAAAGACAAAACCCTTTTCCATTGTTAATTCAGTAATGCAAATTGCAAATTCCCTGATGTTTAACGAAGGCAATGATGTACCAGGCAAAATGATATATTCTGCTAAGTACGCAAATCTTCCATTTGTTAACTGAACCAAGTGTCAAATACTCATTCGTAACAGCACATAAGCTTACAACCAATCCCAATGAGAGATTGTCAGATACTGTCAGAAAAAAAGCAAAAACGAAACGATATACAGAAAATGATAAAAGAAATAGACGACGAATGAAACAACATGTTTCTGATCTGTGGCACATCGACTTTCAAGACAAGAACAATGTTTATCATATTACACCAGTTGCAGTCGTGAATTACATCATTTGGTTTCACCGACTTCATCCTCGTAGTGTACCGTTACACACATGGCATTTGATCGATTCTTTACACCATTGGGTGCCATGCCGGGTTTCATTTCAGTGGGGGCATACTGTGACCACTGTCATGTTCACGCTGAAAACACTATCTAAAACCGTTTTTCGTAGTGATTTTCGGGAATGTTGACCAATGCAAATATACTCACACGACCACGTTTTGTTGTTGTTTTAGCTTGCAATGGCACAAACAATCCAATCCCTGAAGCATATCATACAGCTTCAGTGTCAAGAGAGAATGCCTACAGTCAACAATTGAATACCAAGGTTCTTTGAAAGATGACTTTGTGATAGAAACTCAAGTAAGACATCATTCTGTCTTCTCCGCTGAAAGCATCTGCCCGATATTATCATCTCTTAGTGTCTAGGAAATAGTGTTCTTAATCTAATTCAGAGGAAACCGTATACAGGGAATGGGTGCGAAGCGTTGCAAAGCATTAGGCTATCTTGACACAAACTCCTGTTGCCAGCCATCAGGTCAGTGCACTCGTGTTAATCAGTTTACGGACCATACATCGAAATGTTTTCCGCACTGGAATGTCTTGGAGGAAATTGTAAAATGTGGCAGAGATATGCTGTCCACGTGAACACATTCTCCAACCTCACGAAGTCAAAAACAGAGTTAATAATTCATAGTTGTGTAAAGTGATTGTCACGTTCCGTTGCGGTGTACGCGTACGGTGTTGTGGGGGTGGTTCAACGTCATCCTTTCCAGATGGAATTTGGTCATATTTAGCCATTACACATTTTTGTGGCCTCTATTGGTAATTCAGTTTCTGCAAAGGTCACATATACACAGCATCTGTATCTTTAAATCATATCTTGTCATAATTGCCGTAGTTGGTAACAATAAAAGAATGAGGATCTTTTGCGCACAAAGATGTGTTAGTGAAATGACAATTTTGCCACTGGCTAAGGCGAAGAACATGTAAAGATCTCAACATATACCTACAATACTGAGGCGAAAAGAGTGAAATATTTAGTCAAGTTTGATCAGTTCAGGATTGTGTTCCCAGTACTGAATAGAAGTGAGTGCCTGATTTAAGTGATCAGATTCATTGTATGCTTGTAAGTAACTGTTGTTTAGCGTTAGCTATCAACTACAGGTTTTGCTTGATGCAGACTCCGTGATTTTCAGACTTTGGTGATCACTTATGCTACAAAAATAGTTAAACAAAACGGTCATGAACACACCAACAGCAGACTAACAGACTACTTGTTTCAAACGTTTGGGACTGCTCAGTTTAAAAGCTCTCGACGAGAGTCATAGTTGTTTGTGCCACGATTTGTCTTCTATCTATTCCATGAATGCTTGATCAAACCCATCATTGGTTTGCCAGAATAGTAAACTAATCACTTCGCCCTGAAACGATAACTACACCTTATTCATACTGACATGACCTAAAAGCAATGACCTTAATCGCCCCAAGTGTCATTCATAACACTAAATCCATCTCACCAATTCACTAAATACATTGAAACATTTAGTAAAAAGTAATCTAATATAATCTATATGGTATATCTTGTTGGTATCCTGAAAATAGGATTAGGTGCAGGGAACGTTCACGATCGTCATGGCTGTGAAATTATCCTACTCTTTTCTTCTTGGTAGACATTATTTATTTACACACACAGCATTCGTCGTTGTTAATTATTTATTCCTGTCTTGTATATAACAGATGTTATGAAATTAAAGTAAAGCTTCACAATTGTAAATTGGAGGAAGTGTAAGATAGCATTTCGACAGTAACACTATTCAGTACAGTCACTCCAGTCACATCCCATTTGAAGTGTGCAGAGGGCACGGGTTACACAATTCCGAGCAACGCATTTCGTCTCTTGGGCACGAACATATCCATTCTTGTGGGTTTGAATCTCGATTCATTCCGAGCCTGTTTCATCGGTCTGTTAGCATAACAGACTCTCGCCTCGGTTTGGATTTCTTAAAAATGTGTAAAACCGTGCATAATACACATTTAACTTTTTGTAGTCATCTCTTTACTGAAAATCAGTACTTTTGCTTTTTTCTGGACAACATATCATTTCAAACTTTGTAGCACATTCGTTGTCTTTGTTCACAGACGTACCTAACTACACTTTGACTATAGTCAATTTAAACAACAATTCATCAAATTGTAAAATACATAAAAAATGTCAAGCTGCCTTCACTTTCTTTCTCGCAACACATTTTAAGTTAACATGCCATTTTGTTTTATCGTAGAATATGTGTGTTTTTAATATCTAGCTAGACATGTATTCTATTGACAATGGCTGAAGGAATGATGTAAATCCAGTTAGGGTTCATGCAGGTAGCAAAGGTACTGTAAATCCCCACGGTCCCTGGTATGGTGATCTACCCGTGTTTTATATTGTATTGTCTTCTTTAAATACAATGTTTTATTTTTATATGCTAGTTTTGGGTTCATATTTGTGATAGTCTAGTATTTTTTTTACTGTCCTTCTAAGACTTTTTACGTTCTCAGTGTATTGATTTTTACTACTGATATAAAGTCAACTGTTCTCGTCACGATATAGCGGCACTATTGCCGATGTGACGCAGGATATTAACGTCATTATAGTATAATAACATCAAACAAGTACGTTGTACTCTACCCAGTATGGAGAAATAGGAGAAATATTCAAAAACGTGAGGAACAGTTCGCCGTTTAGAGTTGTTTCCCTTGACAGTGCTGATCCACTGATTTTGTCTGTCGATTATCCACAGTTAAATCTGTGTTTCCCGTGCGTTCTCTTTCGATACATCCTACTGTGATTCTCAATGAGTCATACTGCCATATACTCACGGGCAAATCAAGAAGCGTCTTTCCACTGTCCGCACGTGACTGCACACGTCCGTTTTGGTTATACAACATAGCAGTTGTCAATAAATCTTGACGAAATCAAGATACCGGCATGTAACAGCAGTCATGAGAAACAGAAATCAATCATCAACGTATGTTCCTTGTAATTCGATTGATATCAATACTGCTTGGATATCCGTTCAAGAAGCCATGTTCCTGCTTCGGTGAGCGTCATTTTTGTGCCAAACCAATGATAAATCACGACTTGTATGCTATGTATCGGCAGGTTATTGATTACATCTCAGTCTGATTATCAAAGTCATACATGATATTTCCCCGGTGCTTTGATCAGAACGAGTAAGGTTTTACACCACTTTTAGTAACATTCCAATATCACGGCCAGGAGATACTACACGTAATCGAAACCCACGTCTTACGTGAGAAAAGCGAACACGTTAACCGCCAGGCCGCCTGCCACACCGCGTGGTAAACGCTGATTGAAACTCCTTTGTGGTCTTCATATGTGTCAATTACTAAGGTAAATGTGATTGACGCCGGCGTTTTTTTTATACCGTTTCGAAATAGATACTTCCAATTTTGTGAGTGAGTGAGTTAATATTTAACGTCAGCTCGGCAGTGTTGCAGCCATATCGTGACGTCCAATTTTATGAATATGATGTTATGTCGTCTTCATCAGTATTCAGTCAACATCACAACGTTGAACAGATTGTTCAGATACGTCAATTTGTAGTAAAAAAGCAATCGTGGAATTTTGATGGAAACAGACACACCCACCCAACGACACTTTGTGTTGTGACACTTTAAATCTCAGATGATTTCTGCTGAGAAGACAGAACATAAGCTCTTGAAAAATAACCGACAGGACATTGACGATGCCCCGTTAGCATGCAGAGTCACTGTTATGTACTGGCGTAGGCAATGACCCGACTTGGAGTTATGGTTTGATTGTAAACTTCAAAAGAACAAGTTTAGTCAATATGTCTCACTTATTCACTCACAGTATTTGAAACATACACCACAGTAAATATTCGAAATTGCTCAAGTATTCTTGAAGCATCAAAATAAATACTTCTACTAGTGTTCTCTAGTTTCATTTATGACGAAATGCCCATAAAGTAATGTAGAGTTACATGGCCATTACAGATACTCAAGTGTTACAGAATTGGATATTATCCTTTTCCAGCAGTTTATGGACATTTTGCTTGGCCTTTGACATCAATCAATCCGAGGTGAAAGACAAAAGGAAGTTTATTTCCAAGAGAGGCTCTAAATTTCCTGATAAAACGAATTCAATTGCACCTCCATTACGTACGAGACACTTCTAAATGGGCTTTCGGTCAACACAGTCAATCATGTCAGTTAATTGTGGTGTTGCGACGCCATGTGCAGTCTTGCTTACACTGCTTCATAAATTCAACCATCGATCTTTCAGATTTACCCCGCAGGAATACAATCCCTTAGGTATTTTCAATTTATTGAGCGCTACAGTCTACACATTTCCATTTACCGCACAAATAAGTTGTCAATTACATTGCACTCGGGCCATGATATAACAAGCTCCGTATTCCAACGTCTCAATAAAACAACACTTACTGAAGAAACGAGAAGAACGACGGACAAGAAGGGTTTTCTCAAATCCATGATTTCGTGCAATTTCCTTTCGTAATATTGGGAATCATTCAACTTTTTTAGTACTTTTGATATTGGTGATTGTGATCTGAATAAATACATTGTTTGCCTAGAGGAGTATAAAACCGTTCTAATAATCACAGCAGGCATCGACAGTGCATGAAGTACGTGAGGAATGTACATAAGGTTTGAAGTCCTCGCCTAGTGACACAGCTCAATGCAAACGAACAGACGATGTGGAGATTCTTAGCTTCTTTTACGACAGTACTGAGTGAAAATTATCATCACTGTACAGTCGCCATTTTTTTCAAATTAATACACGTCACAAGTGGTAAAATTAGAAGAAACAAGTCTTTGCGAATTGCACAGTTGTTCAATGTTGCAATAAACAGTATTCCAGTCGAGACTATACCTGACAAACCAGTGATCTACAGCATGAACATGAAGTATATGTTACATTATTGATACTTCACAATTGCTTACAAAAGGGAAATAATGCCATGGAAGTAGAACTATAATCACTATTCCAACCCTGTTTGTACCGGGTTCTATGAATGACCACGTTAGAGAGCTGGTTGGTGATTAGCTATGATAATAATGTAAAGTCGACAAGTATTAGTTTAGTCGAGTGCACCAACCGTGTACGTTTACAGATGTGTTTGCTCATTCATCATCAACAAACATTACTAATTCAGTTTCAAAGTGCAAATTTTTGGATAACTACTGTTTCTACTGAAGCATTACTCTGCGCCTAAAGCAAAGTAGACGGCAGAAACTGTATATCATGATGTTGAACATCTTCAATGACGTGAACAGCGATATCAGCAACAAAGTGGAATGTACTGCATGCAAGACACACGGTGAAAGGTGGATTTCCAGGCTGCTTTTGGCACAACCTCAGTCAGATACTAACTGCAGGGAGAAGCGTAACATCAACATGGTAAACATGTGCCCTGTTCAGCTACAACAGCGAAGGACATAGCAGAAATATCTGCAATGGAGTCTGTTGGTGTTGATGTGAATG
Source organism: Haliotis asinina (assembly GCF_037392515.1). NCBI lineage: Eukaryota > Metazoa > Mollusca > Gastropoda > Lepetellida > Haliotidae > Haliotis > Haliotis asinina. The sequence continues at coordinate 36,009,624 of NC_090285.1, forward strand.
GTGCACACAGAGAAGCGCACATACCGCTGAAGAGCATGAAAGCATACGTAAACAAAGAAACAAGTATAGTGTTGTCTAATTACCACCGAGTTAATAACATTTAGTCCCTGGGGACATTCCATCACGTTGGGCGCGGTATGTTGTCGCCAGTCTATCAAATTTCCCGAAGCCTTTGTGCGCATATCAAAGAAACATCATCACCCAAGGAGAAAAATCTTGTTTAGAAAAGGTCAGACATTATTTTTCTACAGAAACACTGCGATAATACTTATGTTCGTATGTTTACCTTATTGTTTAAACATGTTACATTGAAACCGCGTTTTCGTCCATTTCGTCTGGGAACACAAGTATGGCTGAACAAATGTCATGGGTAGTTTCTAATGAAATTTTGTAGCTTTCAGGCGACTTTTCGGGTTCCCTTATCTCGCATCGCATCTCAGTTACCAGAAAGTCAAGCATTGGGTGTGATGATCATTTACCCTGCCTTGGTCTATGACTGTTGCAGAAAGTTGAATATGACTGTTGTCTTTATTATTATGTTCACTGCTCCTGAAACGATGTGTTACATAAGTATGGTGATCTAACTTCAGTTGTTGGTGATCGATAGCATATGTTTTATATTGCACTGTCCTCTTTAATTACACTGTTTTAGTTTCACATGCTAGTTTTATGTTCATACCTGTGATAATCTAGCACTTTTACTGTCCTTCGATGGCTGGTTTTTACGTTCTGAATTATTAATATTGATATTGATATAAATTAAATTGTTCTCATCACGATATGGCTGCAATATTGCCGATGTGACGCAATATTGTCGAAATATTAACTCTATCACTCACTGAAATGCTGTGTACTGAATTGTGAAAATAACGGATATTAAGTAAAACAAAATTGTTGATTTCCTCACGATTCCAGTGAATCACGATTCCTTGTTGTTTGGTTCACATCCCATTCTTTACGAACTCATTTCCGTTTAACCTGCTAGCTTCAACTTGGCGATCAAGATACGTAATCACATATGTTTCTATTCATACAGGGACTATTCCCTTAGAACTAGAAACATCCATACTTCTGCGATTACTACGTTTAACAAAGCAATACCCTATGCATTAGATCTGAAGACGTCGATGTGCATCACAGACTACTGAGAACCAAATGCGTTTAATGCGGCAATGACATTTATGTGGTTCATTGCATCAATGAAGGTATAAATACTATTAATGGGCATATTTCTATACCCATAAGTACCCATACGCACTTTGTGTTAATGGTATTAATTAATACTATCTACATTTATATTTATTTGTCTATGTCAATCTGATCCATTTGTCTGTCTACGACATCGTCTTGTGTTGGTTACCTAGCCATGTTGGTATTTCTGGTAACGCAATGGCCGATATTCTGTCAGTTCTCATTTAGTTATTGCGTTTTTAAAACAATCAGATTTGTTGAATTACTTGTAATTAATTAAACATTTTATTATTGGTAGGTACGTACGTCCCAAACTTTTCACTGTTTAATTTTGGCCTACCTGATTTTAGGCGTACTAGTATATTTGTTCTTTTAAGATTTGGCTTAACTTCCCTACAATCGCCAGTGGCTGAAGGGATTGTGTAAATCCAACTAGGGTCCATGCAGGTAACAAAGGTACCGTTAATTCCCATTTACCCTGGTATGGTGATCTGCCTCCAGCTGTTGGCGGTCTATAGCCCGTCTTTATATTTTAGCGTCCTCTATAGTTACATTGTTTTAGATTTAATGAGTAGTTTTAAATATCTATCTGTGATAGTCTAGTTGTTTTACTGTCCTTCGTTGGCAGATTTTTTATCATTCTCGATTATATTTATTAATGGCTCTCATCACGATATGGCTGGAATATTGCCGATGTGACGTTAAATATTAACTCACTCACTCACCTATTTGCCTGTCAACCGTCGTCGTCCTCACTCACTATTATTGGTAGTTTAGAGTAATAACTGAGATTGTTAGTGGTTGTACCCTCAAAAGGGGAGAAAGTACTGTACAATTATTGTCCTCCAGAGAGGATACTTAAGTCCCAAATCTTTTGAAGTAAATTTTAACTTACTAAGACTTTTATACGTAATTTTCTTGTATTTAATTGTGGCTAACATTTCCTACAATTGGCAGCAGCTGAAGGGATGGTGTAAATCCAACTAGGGTCCATGCAGGTAGCAAACTTTAAGGTACTGTAAGTCCTCATTGTCCCTAGTCTGGCGATCTACCTTCAGTTGTTAGCGATCTATAGTCTGTTATTACATTGGTGATATTAGTTCTAAGTTTCCACGTTAGAGTTACTTCAAACTGTGATATTCTGGTGGTTTTACTGTCCTTCGTCGACAGCTGTGAATAATATATATAGTTTCCGTTTCAGTGTTAAATGTTCTCGTCGCGATATAGCTGAAATATTGCCGATGTGACGTTAAATATTAACTCACTCACGCACCCATTTGCTTGTCAACCGTCGTCGTACTAAACAGTTCATTCGTATTAAATAGATGCTTAAACTACGAAACGTTTATGTGATTATTGCCATTGTCATATATAACTCACTGGCACGAGTAGGCTTGCAGAATTAATTGATCCTCCCCTTAACATCTGTTTTAGCAATATTCCAATAATGTTCCAGCAGATCACGAAGGGACACGACAAATCTGTATCATCCAGTTGTGAAATAGGACCAGGGCTATGTTTGTGATGACAAGAGGCTTTAAGTTAATCACTAGGCTACCCCAATGTCAACTCTTCACAAAACATTTGTATTATGCAGCTGTTGCATTGTACATGTGTTGTTTGCATCATACAAACTAAAATCGTATGGCTCATTTTCCTTTAAAGAAAAGCCTTACTCTTTCCCTTTCATATATCACTTATTCATTTTGTTCGATTCCACGCCCTTTTTTCGCCCCTCAGTTGAGGACTAGTTAACATTCCACTTTAGTTCAGATACCAGTTCCTTAACGATGTTTATTTCTGGCGGCTGCCAAATGTTTAAGCAACTTAAAACATTACGCCAAGAAGGTTTCATAAATCGACGATAAGTTCTAAGCAAGGCTTAGTGAAGATCAGCTTAGTCACATATTGTTGATAGCAGTTTCCTTACGATTCACATTTGTCAAAATAATCGGCACATAGTATCTATTTCGGGGTGAATATAAAAAAATTCACTTTCCATTGACATGATTTCGCTGCCAATTGATAGCTATCTTCAAATTTCTGTCACCTCTCGTTATGCTGACAGTATTTTCAGGTATCTGAATCTCAAAGTTTTTGACTACTCAGAGCTAGAGTTAATTTTCCCAGCAATATATGATAGTCGGTAGATGACAGCAAATGGATTCGAGTGGTTTGGGTTGTTCCTTTGGCTCAGATCAATAATTTCATCAATTTCATCAATATGCATCAGACGGCACCCATGGCAATGACACCGTCATTGGAATTTATGTCAATATTAGTCATGCTCCTGTTCAGTGTTGATATTTTATACAGTTGTCTTTATTGCTTTTCTCTTTCATAATGGATAATGACCTATAACATACTAAAATACCATTACCCGCCCTTATGTTAGTGTACGTAGGGCTTACGCCTTCCATTCACATGGCAAAATTCTTTTCAAATCCTAACTCTCGGCAGTCGGAGTGCGTGAGCTAATATTTAACGTCACATCGGCAATACTGCAGCCATATCGTGACGAGGACATACGTGGCATAACAAAAGATATATACGTGCATATTATGAAGAACCTGTTGACGAAGGACAGTAAAACCACTAGACTATCACAGTTAGTATTACTAGCTACTACAACTAGCAGGGAACCTTATAAAAATATAAAAGTATCACTGAACAATATAAAAGCAGGCCATAGATCGACAAAACAGAGGGCAGATTACCAAACTAGGGACCACGGCAGTCGGAAGGCGGATTAACAAAATGTGACTCCTTTTAACAAGACATGTTACCTGATGTTTTATATATCAAAAAATATATATTAGCAATGATTTGAGCCCCTAGATACGATTGCGATGGAGGTCAGGTGCGGGTTGAAGGTAACCGAATTATTAATATCTTTCTTCTACTCGACATTATGTATCGGTAGTATCGCCCGAATGTTATAGAATGACAATATAGAAAGAATATATCGCTAACCGAAAATAAGGCGGCATGCATGTGAAGAGCAACTCCAGAGCTCGTGAACATGAAGACAGATAAAGTAGGAATCCAACAATTAGTTCCTGTTAACAATGTTCGTGTTGACTTAATTTGAAAGCTAAATGCGACCCATCTAGTAATTATTACTTTATAAAATAATTGTAAAACACCTTTGATTCACTGGGTTATTTTCTGACTTCAAGTGACAGTTGCGTTGTTGACTACGTGTCTGACAGAGTCACAGTGGAAGAATCCAAACAGCACAAAACACAGCAATTGTCATTTCGTCCGCGCAATAAGATTACTAGGGCTGGAGGAATATCTCGTTTTACTCATGTTTAGCAGCTGCCCCTCGAGTGCAAGTACTTGCCTTTCAACACTTAAAACAACCAACAATAATTTTGGAGGTTTGACGAGATTTGACGGGTTTGTGTTGCAAGATATTTTACACCCTTGATCAATTCGGTCTTACTAAAACCGTTTAATCCCGATGGAGATTTTCGATCCTGTTTCCGTCATGCAAAACCAAGTGGATCAAATTGTTTCTTAAAGCAAGTGCCAATACAGACATGAGATGATGGTGTTTTTTCAGTTCATTATCGAAAATGAGACGCAGGAGAAAAATAGCCCCTTCCTGAGCATTTTATTATCATTCAAAACTTGGGCATATTTTAGTCTGCGACTGCATCAAGTAAAGTAATTAATTCGCCTGTTCTGGAACGTTGAAGGTCGAGAAAAAGGGATGATGTTATCTCTGACACCATTATGTCTGATGGTCGTTTTAGAGATCGGGTCACCTTTCTTTGCTCTTACCGAGAAGTTGTTCTGTCCATGCAATATAACTGACTTATCGTGTAACTAGTTCGCGTGTGTTCATCCCGTCTGTAGATATAGTGAGTATTCCACAACTACAATGCCGTAGAGTAACTTACTGGATAACGTTTATAAATGTTCACAAATTTAGCAGTCTGCTATTGCGCCATAATACAACCTACAACAATTTGTACTAAGGAGCTTCAGTAGGGACTCTTGCTACACCTGTCTGTAATGCCATATAGACCCCATAGATCATCCTGAAATACATTAGCAACCACCTCTATCAAAGTTTTCCAAAAGCAACCATTGCCAGACTTTAGGAAAGCATTGGCAACACAACGGGTCAATCTCCGTTCCTACTAAATGACTATGTTCTCGGTTCTGTCGAGCTTAGTGACTTAGTGAATGAGTTAAAATTTAACTTCACAGCGGCACTATTGCAGTCATATAGTGACGGGAAATGTAATAAATACAAGTATATAAATAAACACAATAAATACAAATAATTACAAAATCAGTCGTTGACGTACTGTAAAATAACTGGAGTATCACAAAAAAGAGTTAAAGCTAGCTGGAATATATTTGTAAACGCAGAAAACTTTGTTAGCCAATACCATGTACAAATGGCCTAGTGATCACCAACACCTGAAAGTAGATCACCTGAACATAAATTCAGATTCGGGATTTCAATCCCGAATCGAATATGAACAATAAATTCAGATTCGGGAATCGAATCCCGAATCTGAACAAAATATATTCTGATTCGTCATTCGAATCCCTCTGTATACTCTTTATATTAATCAAATGTTAAACCATTCTCAAAACAAGAGGGAAAACTGATAAATGCAAATCCCAAACGAAATGCTCACTCGCTTCTCCAAGTGCACATAATGACAAAGTGTTAACTTCTCTATCCCCGGGGTAACCTAGTACACGCACGCTCTAAATTCCTACTCAATATCTGCCCGAAAACCTGATGCACCCTGATAGCTGCAGGAGTGCAAGTACGTGAGAAAACGTCACCACTGGACAAGCTAATGTGTTTGCTGGGTGTGCTGGCATTGTACCCGAACTCATCGGTCCTATCACTGTGGCAGTGATTTAAAACTATTAATTTACGTCAAGCTGAACTTTAGTGATATTGTTGACATTTCCGCAGGGGGTTCTAACAAACACGTTCACTGAACTGTTACTGCAGAATGAGTGAGATTGTTGTGTGTTTCTTTCACCACCTTCAGCAATATACATCAGAAATGGGCTTCACTTGCTGTTCCTTCAGTCTGACGAGTGGACACGTAAACAACCAGCCTTCCTCGCTGCCCCTCTTATGTGAAGAATTCATCTTCCCCTCGTTTTGATGAACATTAATCTTGTTCTGTGTCAGGATGGGCTTTTCCAATTACACTGCACTGGCACAAGGAAACATACTCTAAGCTGCTTAAACCCTCAGCTAGTAGTGTTTACGCACACTAAGCAAGTAAACATGTGTGCATGTACAAGTCCTTATAATATCTGATATTAAGCAGTGCAGTTGGGACACTTGTGAGTGGCACAGATTTCGTGCCACATTTCAGAACGTTTAACGTACAACTGAGCCTTCTCATGATCAGAGTCCATCATGTGACTCTTGCTCAGAATTTGCCCCAACAAGGCCATAGCATGCTTGTGTGAAGATTTCAAAAAGTTATATGGTAGACACGTGGCAGATATGTCCACATTGACGTAATGGTGACAAAATCGAAGTCCCGTGTTGTTTTCTCATAACACTGATTGGAGATTGCATGTGTGAGGATACCTGGCCTCATCACTATTGGATTATGATTCATAAACACATGCTCATGATATAGAAGTACCCATACTAGCGTCGCTTTTAGCGTTGAGATTTCTAGGGGCCTCGAAATGGTTTTGCAGCTCCTATTTTAACAAACATCCTACTCCGGTAATTCTGGTGGAGTTTTGTTTAAACCTTTCACTTAATGCGATGACTGGAGGTAGACTCATAATTCGTTGAAGAGAGAGGGAACGTATGCGTTTTGGGTCTAATGATATACTATTTGTTACTGGGTACACAGCTTTGATAAAACAATTACCATGGGTTTGATGCATGTGGTGCCGAATGGATGCACATAACTGCAACGATTGAGAGGACATTTTAAGATGTGATTATCATAACTAGCTATGGGCTATTGTGCTACCCACTCACTCGCTCGCTCATTGTTTCTCTTAAAGACTGAATACAAAAGACATTTAGAATTTGCAGGACTTTCTCCAGTTTCAACTTCTGCCTTGTCTCTTTAGATATTGAATAATTTTAAGTTGGCTTCAATGGCAATCACATTACAAACACAATATGACTTACTGATGGGCGAGTTTTTACGTAACTTACATACAAGAGTAAGGCATGGTGTATTCAGTTAAGTAGTCAGTTGAATAATCAAATTGTCTACAGAAAGTAGTAATGAATCTATATGTAGTGTGAACTAACCTTGAGTAACTATGCTAACCTGTTTCGTGTCATCACGAAATTCCATCAGCAGTATTTTGGACAGCATAAATCTTGTTAAGATATAAAGCTGCGCACGGGGACCTTATGCCTTTGTTTTGATGATTCATCTCATGGCGTCATGGTTTTATGTTGCTTAAACAAGAAGAAAATATTCAAAAATATTTAAAACTTTTTAACCAAAGCGTTATTACCGAAGAACGAGGAAATATATTGCTACACGGCAGTCAGTCAAATCAATTTTCACTGCAATCGTTGAAAGAACTCATTCGGAATTTGTGTATGTCAATTGCAGGATATTAGTCTTGTCCTTTTAGCATAACAATAAAAGGACACCTAACGTTTTGTCGAAGGTGATGTTTAAAGCCATTGTCAATATCACCGAAAATACCTTATGAACTGCATTTCCTGCCACAGGAAAATGTCAGTTCTTTATCTATAGTCGTAGCCGCTGTCATGTTGTTGTTCCCACTACGCAGGCATCAAGCACCCAATTAGGAAGAGTGTTTTCTATATTTATGGCACTTAGAAATACGTTCCTAAAACTTATGAGAAGATGCGGGTTTTGAGGTGAGTTAGAGAATTTAGTTTTACGCAGCACTCAGCAATATTCCAGCTATATGGCGACGGTATGTAAATAATTGAGTCTGGACCAGACAATCCAGAGACCAACAATATGAGCATCGATCTGCGCAACTGGGAACCGATGACGTGTCAACCAAGTCAGCTAGGCTGAAACCCTATCCCGTTAGTCACCTCTTACGACAGGCATAGTCACCTTTTATGGCAAGCATAGGTTGCTGAAAGGCTTATTCTACTCCGGGACCTTCACGGGTCTCTTGTGAGGATCATGTCGGTCTGGGGTATATGCTTAGTCCTTCATCGGGTGAATGAATGCCATGACAGAGTTTGCGTTATACATGAACAAGTCATACATGAAAGGTAGTGACACTGTTGATGTCAACCATGAGGATCCAAGTATTTGGCAGATGTGTTCCCTGGACACAGTTCTTGACCGACTGGTATCTTGCTTTCCTTGACGTCTTAAAGTCTCCTTTGTATCAAATTGTTGACAGCACTTTGGCATCTTTCCTTTATCTTGAGTTGAATTTGTTGACTGGTTGGTAGATTGTTAACGCCGCACTCAGCAATATTCCCGTTATATTGCCACGGTCTGTAAATAAATGAGTTTGGCCCAGATTTGTGATCTTGTGATCACCATGAACATCCACTTACATTGATTTATCAAGCAATATATTCTTCAGCATACTCCAATTCCGGCAACTACAATCGCTCCTACACCCTCACATTGTCGTAAAACATAAGAAATATTGGGAAATAAACGGATGCTGTTTCAGAAACGGTACTGCCGTCCTTATATAATCCTAATACCATTTTTGAAAATTTTAGTATGAAGTCCCTTAGGAACTTTTTGGATCAGAAATGAATTCCAGCATCACCAGTTGTGTCTGACAGATGACGATTCAAGATTCTCGTATTTCACTAAATTCGAAGTGCCACTTTATGATGCGCTTCTGAGAATTGACCCCGACATACTAACTGAATGGTGACTGCCTGGATTACTTCACCCTATCTTCAGATTCCCTCACTTGGAAACGTTTGTGCAAATTTGGCACTGCTGGAGCATGTGTCGATAGAAGACCCAGGGCCTGATCATTTCACAAAAGACTCGGATATAATATAGCTTCAGTGCCACGTCTCAACGTATTAAGAACACTTATTGGGACTAGGAAGACCCATCGATATTCGGGGATATTCCTGTATCTAATTGGCAAGATCCGCTTCAGAGTAGGAGTTTCGCCATGTTCTGATCGTAAACATGAGATGATACTGTATTCAGCAGAATGAATAGTAAAGATTATTATTAAGAAACGTTCGAATTTGATGTGGCATATGACAAAAACGTAATCTTCTGTGGCAATATATCATGGTACGATTTTTTTGAATGGCAGAAAATGTGAAGAAGAGGAAACTGATAATTGTGAGCTGTTAGTGAGTGGCTCAACCCACATTCCAGGGCTGGCCGAGATGACGATCTTCTTTCCCACGGACTGAAGTAAAAACAAAAACCTCATCATATAGTTGTTTACAGCTGGAATTACAGACTATCTGATTAAGTCTTTAGTGAACACACGGTTAACCTAATATCTTCAAATGTAAGTTAAGAGCTGTTCTTGATTTGGTTTAACAGTGGTAAGCAGACAATGTGTGTTTTCTGTCACAGAGATTATGTAGGGTATAACACTGACATATGAAACATTCCTGTTATGTCACTGCCAATTAGTTCAGTAGGCTTCGGATGTGCCCAACACTGAAATGCAACTCAGCCACCGGTGCCCCTGTCTGCTTAAGTTTGGGGATATGACACTTGCCTTTCAATATTACGTTATATCAGTGGCTGGAGAATTCCTGCAACTTCACAGCAGCCATGTCATATAGCTAACCCCCTTTTTGGTTATTCGGTTGTCAGGACAAAGCTGGACCTATTAGTACACCACGGGAATAAACACGTTTGCATAGCTAAATTCCATGACTAACATCACAGGCATGTCGTCTGGACAATGATGATGAAGCGGTTTCAGCTATTCTCACTCCAGAAGTACTTTCGTGAAATTGCTATCATGTCATCTGTGTTTCCTTGATTTGACGCCGGGTTAATTCCATATGTTTTCACGACATTATCTGTATTTCGGGTTAACAAGGCAGTAATGTACATCTATTTCCTGCATTTAAACTTTACAAGAATATCGAAAGCGTAAAGGTATCCCATTCAAAGGTTTTCTCATACTGGTACAGGTATTCGCTAATATCTGTCTGTTCAATGTTTGGTTAACTCTGAGTACAATCGCCAAAGGCTATGGTGTCTAATATGGTGATCTGTCATCAGATCTGAACTCCGTTTGTTAAACTGTATTGTCCTATATGGTCAGAAAAATTTTGAGTTAAACGCTATTATCTCATGTTGTAGTATTCCATTTTTATTGTCCTTTAGTGGTGGGTCCTATAGATTTTATACTCTAATGTCATCTAGGATTAACGTGTTGCCTGTTTTAGTCACGATGTTGCTGGAATAATGCCGATGTAACTATAAAATATAACTCTCTGACTACAAGAGTATACACTGATGACAGAATGTGTACATTTTGTGTTGAAGATATTTCACGAGTACAGTGGTGGTTAAGGTGTCTTAATCAAACATCAAAGCAGTTATAGTGCAAGCCTACACACACACACATGAACGCATTCATGAAGACAATCGACTTTATCCTCCTGCTCACCGATGAATCCAAAAGACCAAACAGACACGGAGTAATATCAACCGCTCAGCTGCCAAATATTCGTTTTTTAATCATTTCCAAATTTGTAAACTTGTCAGTCACAAACGGTTAATGATCAAGTGTCAATGTTTCACACCTGAGATACATCTAAGTTGCATTTTATGAAGAAGAGCGTTCTTCAAAGGAACAATGGTACAATACGCAAGGACTCTCAAAGGGTTTTGTTGCCAACACGTGGAAGAGATTTACAATTTTCATTTGGCATATATCAAGACGATATGATGAACGATTTTTTTTTCTAATTATGTCAAGAGTAAATGTGATGAAATGTCGCTGCAGTCGTTTCTCATTGATGTAAATGAATAATATTTTCTCATATCATTGCTATATGGTCTTAATCTCTAAAATTGGGGACACATCATGGTACTCCGTGTTGCTATAACTTGTCGCCATACCACATCATCGTCGTAACTACTCCCAGACAGTCCCTGTGCAAATCTTGGTAATGGATTTTCATCACGGAATGGTACGGGGAGGATTAGGATGTCTATTTCTGTAGCTGTGTTTTCATGGAAACCCATTAAAGATAAATAATAATTACTTGATCCACATGTCCTATTTGCAATCTCCCTCGTCACAGTTAGAATTGATACATAAAGTTTGTCAGTATTGTCACAAGGCATTGACACTATCGTGATCATCGCGTTCAAAGCTTACCTCATGGCACTGAATTTGAAGTACATTATGCTCAATCTAATCTTGTGGAAGACGACATGTTATCAGTTGAGGTATTTCACCCTGAACCTGTCCCCAGAGCAGTCTAACAGTTATAGTTTGATGCTCTGCAAAACAGTTGTCTTCTTCTGAGGGGATCTAATTATAAGACCAAGTTATTCAACGTATCTCAATCAAAGCTTGTGTTTAATAGTAGAACATGTGTTTGGGTACCATTTAGTACTGCTAGTCCCCAAGGTAGAGTTGGCTAAAGGCCATTTGATGTCGAAACATGGCCCTTTATAGATGGTATCATCGCCAAATATTCAGGTCGTTTCAGTGTTTTATAAATAGTCTAGAGTTAAATAGTCTACGGTATACCGTTACTTAATATTCTACTACAATGACAGGGTGGGTCATCGGCAATATTTCAGCCATATCGTAACGGGAACATTTAACACTGAAATGGAATACATGTACATCATAAAAATCTGTCGACGAAGGACAGTAAAACCTTCAATTAGAATTAAACCTAGCGTGGAAACTTACAGTTAATAGCACTGTTTGGACAACACAATATACCAACAGGCTATAGATCGCCAACAAGGTAGATCACCATACTAAGGACCATGGGGACTTACTGTGCCTTTGTTACTTGCATTGACCCTAGTTGGATTTACACCATCCCTTCAGCGGAGAGTGTAAGGAATGCTAGCCAAAATTGAAATAACAAGAACACTACGATTAAAAACTCGGTAGACTTAACTATACATCGAATGTTTTGGGACTTACGTGCCCTCTCAGGAGGACAATAACTCTATTATACTTCAACCCCCTCAGAGGGTACAGCTACTAACAATTCTAGTTGCTACTATAAATATATCTTTATAACATATTACACAAAATTCAACAATAAAATTAATTTCCTTTAACAAACGAAAAAAAATAAATGAGAACTAACAGTGTTAAAAAGATCCTTAATTTGTTCACAGTAAAATATTTATCCCTTATGATGGAGAATTCAACACAGTAGAGCAGGATATGCTTGATCCTGTATCTCATCAGGTTTGTTTCATGTAATTTATTGATACCAACTTGAGTATCCCATTTCTTTTCTCACACTCAGCAAGGTTCCATATTGCGACAGAAATCGTTCTGCAGTATTATAATTACAATAGTCACTGTCATCACCGACATGATAATTACTGGGTGGTACGCCTCTCCAGTACAGTATTCTTCTGTACACATTGCATTAGACAGCAGAAAGAAAACGCACACTTAGTGGTAGATGCTTGCTGATGATTTTGCTTATTCCGCACTTCATGAAATGTACGTTATTCATTTGGGAGGCGTTGTGCATCAGTACATTTCCTTTGGGGATAAAGGAATTCACGGGGAACACGTGCATCAACTAGGATAGGAAAATGTGTTATCTTTCAAATCGGGGATTTCAGTAGCCATGTGTAAGCAAAATCACTGCACGATGCCAACGTCGTTACTCTACAATGCAAGTATTCTAAAGCTTTAAGAATGTTATTGTTAACACATTTGACATTGCTTTTGTAACAATTTCACATCGCTTTTGTAATACCCATTAGAACAGTTTCTCATTCAAATAAAGGTTAAGGGTCTAGACTACATCTTCAGATATCCCCAGTGGGTGACCCTTTGACTAACATGCCAAGCGTTGATTGACGTCTCAGGATCTGAGTGCTTCACAAAAGACCTACATAGCAGCAAGGCCACGTCTCACAGAAGGAAAGCATTTCACAGACATGAAGTGGGGGATGGATATATTCCAGAATCGCTAAAATCTGAGCTTTAGAAGGCGTTCTGGTTGAAACAGTCAACTGTCCGTATCAACATTGTATTCAGACATTTGCAACTTAACATTCTTTCCATGTGCTTGAAACTGAATACTGTTTGTCTATAACACGCAAATACAGTCACTTGGAATATATCATCGTATAACTATTATACATGCGTTGTCTCTGCAAATATTACTCCATAAGCCACTTTATCTTGGACTCTTAATTGACTTAAGAACTCTACCATGCGGAATATTTGTATGTCAATTGCCGGATACGTAGTCACGTCTTTTCAGCATAGCCATAAAAGGGACACTTAACGTTCTTGAAATGGATGTTTAAAGCTGTTGTAAATAGCATTGGAAATATCACATGAACTGAATGTTCCAGCCACTGGAAAATGTCAGTTCTTTATCTATAGTCGTAGCCGCTGTCATGTTGCTGTTCTCACCACGCAGTCATCAAGTACCCAATTAGGAAGAGTGTTTTCTATATTTATGGCACTCAGAAATACGTTCTTAAAACTTATGAGAAGATGTGGATTTTGTGGTCATACCTTCAGCACCTGTTCACACGGGAGATAATGTATGGATGACACTAATGATGAACATCTGGAGTATATGATTACTTCTTCATCGGGTGCATGAATGTCATGAAACAGTAAAGCCCACACATGCACATGTAAACAGACAATAAGGAAAGGTGGTAGCAGTAGGACCCATGTATTAGGCAGATATGTTCCCCTGTCATAGTTCTTAAACAACAGGTATCTTGCGTTCCTTAACGTCTTAAAGTCCTCCTTAAACATCACCCTCACCAATATTCCAGATAGATGGCGGTGGTCAAGTAATCGGGTCTGGACAAGACTATTGATCTAGTGGTCAGCAACATGAATATCAATCTACATTGGTTTTTTAGTGCAATATATCCTTCAAAGAATTACAATCGATTCCGGCACCTACAATCTCTCCTGGTTGTTAGTGGCTGTATCCTCGAGGAAGGTTAAAGTGCTGTAAAATTATTGTCCTCCTGAGAGGGTACGCACGTCAGAAAACTTTCACAGTAAATTTAAACTTTCCACTGTTCTTAATCGTAGCATATGTGTATAAGTATACGTTTTTGGCTACACATGTCTAACTTGCTAACAGCTGAAGGGATGATGTAAATCCAGCTAGAGTCCATGTAGGTAGCAATGATACTGTAAGTCCTCATGGTCCCTAGTATGGTGATCTACCTTCGGTTGTTGGTGATCTATTGCCCGTGTTTTATGTCCTCTTTGATTACGTTGTTTTAGTTTCACATGCTAGTTGTGTTGCCGATGTGACGCTAAATGTTAAACTACAATCTCTCCTACACCCTCACATTGTACTACATAGCATAAGACAGCGTGTCAGGAAATATTGGGAAATAAACGGATGATGTTTCCGAGACGGCATTGCCGTCGTTATATAATCCTAATATCGTTATTGACAATCTTAGTCCCTCAGGTCCTATTTGGATCAGAAATCAATTCCAGCATCACCAATTGTGTCTGACAGATGAAAATTCAGGATTCTCATATTTCACTAAATTCGAAGTGCCACTTTTATGATGCACTTCTGAGAATTGACTCCGACATACTGACTGAATAGTGGCTGTCTGGACTACTTCACCCTATCTTCAGATTCCCTTACTTGGAAACCTTTGTGCAAATTTGGCACTGCTGAAGCATGTGTCGATAGAAGACCCAGTGTCTGATCATTTCACAAAAGACTCGGATACAATGTAGCTTCAGTGCCACGTCTCAACGTATTAAGAACACTTATAGGGACTAGGTAGAACCATCGATATTCGATTCAAGGATAGGGATATTTCTGTATCTAATTGGCAAGATCCGCTTCAGAGTAGGAGTTTTCGTCATGTTCTGATCGTAAACATGAGATCATATTGTATTTAGCACAATCAATAGTAAAGGATCATCATTAAGAAATGTTCGAATTTGATGTGGCATATGAAAACCCTTAGTATTCTGTGGCAATATATCATGGTATGAGTTTTTGTGAAATGACAGAAAATATGAAGAAGAAAATGATATGTTCCATTCGGCAGCTGGAGAGTGACTCAAACCACACTTCAGAGCTGACGGAGATGACGCAAGGATTAAAGTGAGGAGACTCTTGAAATGGTTGTTTAGAGCGGCGGCTGTTGCAATCAGACTGTCAACTTAAGCCTAGTTGAACACGCAGCTAACCCAATATGTTCATGTGTAAGTTAAAAGCTGTTCTTGATAGTTATGCATCAGTTACTTCAACAGTGGTAAGCGCGCAAGGCGTGCTTTCTCTGCCAGTGATTATGTAGGGTATAACACTGATCAACAACGACATTCCTGTTATATCACTGCCAGTCAAGTTAATGTTGGAGGAAAACCCGAAGTCATGATGGCGACCCGGGATTCGAACCCAAGTTCTAAAGGTGTTTGGCGTGCCTATAATAAGCAAACTGTGAAGTGCGAGTAGCTGCGCCTTAAACAATTCAGCCACCAGTGCCCCCGATAGGTTGGGTGATCGAAGATGATATGTACATTATGTGGTGCTTGCCTGTTATATGAGTAGCAGGAGAATTCCTTCAGCCTAACGACAGCCATGTCATACAGCTAACCCCCTTATTTTAGTTAGTCGGATGTCACAAAAAAGCTCGAGCTATTAGTTCTCCACAGGAATAAACACGTTTGCATGGCTAAATCCCAAGACTAGTATCGAGGCATCTCGTTAGGGCAAGGATGATGTGGTTACAGACATTCTCACTTCATAAGTACATTCTTAAAGTAAGTACTATGTTCCGTGATCTGATGTCTGGTTAGTGCCTAGTGTGTCCATGACATTATCCGCACTCGTCGCTAACATGGTAGTGATGTACGTTTATTTCCTGCATTGTTGATTACAAGAGTAGAAAAAGTGTAAAGGTACTGAAAGTCCAATTTCATTCGAGGGATTTTCCTTACGGGAATATGTGTCTGTTTAATGTTGGATAAATTTGAGTACCGTCGCCAACGACTGATAAGATGGTGTTAAATGTATGTATAGAGAAGTATTGTATGTCTCCATTGTCTCTACTATGGTAATCCATCGTTAGGGGTGTAGCCCTTTTGTTATATTGTATTGTTCCAGATGGTTTTTAAGTTACATGCTAGACTGTGATATTCCAGTTGTTTTACAGTCCTTGTCTACAGATTCTATGTTATCATATCACCTATGGTTAACGTGTGATGAATAAGTCCATCATTATTCATAATTTCAAGATTTACAAACAACCCTACATATGTCCGCTGTATGTCCGGAGCGCAGGTGTGGTCAAGTCGTGTGAATGGATACATAAACTCAATGATTATAAGTCACATCTCAGACTTGCGTTTGTAGCTCGACATCAAAGCAGTTATTAGACTAGCCTACAGACACGTGTGGAAGCATACATGACGACAAACGACTCCATCAAAGACAGATGAATCCACATGACCAACATAAAACGTCGTACGTTCAACTGATCAACTGCGAAATATCCATGGACGTTTTGAATCATTTCCGGTTTTGTATACTTGTCAGTAACAAACCGATTAATGAACAAGTGTCAATATTTCACAACTGAGATACATCGATCCATGTTGATTGTGCGAAGAATTTTGAGCGTTCATCAAAGGATCAATGGTTCAATATCTAAGGCTTGAGACTTTCCAAGGCTTTTGTGGCCAACAAGTGAATATAGATCATCATGCAAAAGTCCAAGGGGACTTACATTTCTTTCGCTACCTGCATGGACCCTAGCTGGATTTACACCATCCCTTCAGCCACTGGCGATGACAGGAAGATTTAGCCAGAATTTTAAAAGAACAAACATACTACGACTAAAAAGTATCTATGTACAAAACATATTCAAACTTAATGTAACAATTCTATTTCATTAAAAATCCAGTTATTAAATGATGATTAATATATTAAAATGATCCTTTACAGTTTTCACATTGAAATATTTATCCCTTGTAATGACAAAATCAATACAGTAAAGAAGGACATGCTTGGCCGTGATTCTCTCATCATAAGGGATACAAAACGGAGGAACCTCACCTTTCAACACGTTTCCGGGAGTTTATCGCGTATGGCCAATTCGACATCGTCGCATAATGAGCTCTTGAAATCTGAACTGACAACCTAAGTAGGTACATCCTATATAGGGTTTGTTTCATGTAATTTATTGATACCTATTTGGGTATCCCACTTCTTTCGCATTAGATCTCGGATATATGATGTTATGACGGCTTTATAATCAGAAAAAGGGATGAAAACTGGTGTCACAGATTCGCTGCGTGCTGCCTTGGCAGCAAGATCGGCCATTGTGTTACCAGAGATTCCAACATGGCTGGGTAACCAACAGAAGATGATGTCGCATTGGTCACTAGCATGATGATTATTCAGTTCAAAGATGTCAGTTAAAAGTGGATGTTTAGAAGATACATTTTAATAGCCTCGAGGCATGAAAGAGATTCTGAATAGATGATATGTTGTTTATATTTAGGGTGTTTTTTAATATAGTGTGCGGCTTTTAATATGGCATGTGCTTTTGCTGTGACTACCAGTGGGGACACATAATGATACTCCATGTTGCTATAGCTCTCGCCATATTACATCCTCTTCGCAACTTACTCCCAGACAGACCCTGCTCTAATCTTGGTAATGGATTTTCATCAAGGTGGCACGCTCGTACGGGGAGGATTAGAGTGTCTATTTCTGTTTCGTTGCTGAGTTTTCATGGAAACCCATTAAAGATATGCTGACATAAATGCCATTTACTGATGATCCGAATATTCTGTTTGCAGTTGTTGCAGCTGGATTTGTAATTGACGTATAAACTTTGTCAGCACTGTCAGAATCACAAGGCATTGTCATTGTCGTGATCAGGCGTTCAAAATTTACCTCGTGTCACTGAATTCACAGCACATTATGGTGAATCTAGTCGTGTGGAAGAGGGGACAAAATGTGAAGGTTACGTTTCCTTGACGTCTTATCAGCTCGCCAAGGCAGTTTAAAAGTTTTTGTTTAAAGATCCTATAACTATATAGAGAGTGAGTGAGTTAATATTTAACGTCACACCGACAATATCTCAGCCATTTCGTGGCGAAAATAATTATACGAGAAAAGTGAAAACATTTTGAAGAACAGAACCTGCCACGATGAACAGTAGAAATACTAGGGTTTCACAGATATGGATATAAAACTACCATGGAAAAGTAAAATATTCTACTAGCTAAAGCAGACAATACAATATAAAACACGGGCTAATCGCCAATAACTGAAGGTAGATCACCCTACTAGGGACCATGGGGCTTAGAGTGCCTCTGCTACCTGCATATAACTGTATGTGGCTTGAAAGAGTCACAGTATCGATCAAATAATGACAACGTGACTTATACTAATAAACTTAATCACTCAAAATATGTATTCACCTGAGATATTTCCCATAGATACGCTAATTATGCATTGCAATAAGCACATTTCCTATAGTTCAACATGGTAGCCCATTCCACGGTGCTGATCTAATTACTAGTTTTATATTCTTCTCGGTGACAGGTGTTTACAATGTGCCATTAATTAATATGTATTTTTTAATCGTTCTCGTCACAATATGGCAAAACACTACCGATGTGACGATGAATTTTAACCCCCTCATTCACTCCACGGTACGCTGAGTCAGGAATAGCGATAGCGAGTTGGAGAGTGCGGTTTGCAATAAATGCAATCAGTGACTATGAACATCTCATTTCAGTTGGAAATACTCTTCATAGGTATGGAAACACCATAAGCCCCGACTCCATCTCATCTGAAAATCCGCCGATTGCCTCAATTTATATCCAACTTTTTAAAATAACAGGCAGTTTCAAGTTAGAGTGGGTTCAACCCTGTGTGATCATTACAGTCAGGATCAGGGTGTCCCACAAGGCAGTATTTTGTCTGTCACATTGTTCAGTATTAAAATCAACAGTTTATCAAAGGTTTTAATGATTCAATCGATGATTTTAATGTGGATGATTTTAATATTTCTTGTCGTGGCAAAAATATGCATACCATTGAACGCCCACTGCACTTCTGTTTAAACAAAATAGATACATGGTGTCTTGAAAATGACTTTAAATTTTCTAAATCAAAAACTACTTGCATACATTTTTGCCGTAAATATAAACCACATAACGACCCAGAATTGTTCTCAAATGACACTCCCATCAAAGTTGTCAAGAAGGCCAGATTCTTTTGTCTGATTTTTGACTCACATTTAACTTTTCTCCTGCATATCAAATCCTTAAAAACAAAATGAATGAAGGCAATTGATTTATTTAAAGTCTTGTCTAATGCAAAGTAGGGAGGTGATCAAGCTACCCTCCTACACCTATATAGATCACTTGTCCGTTCGAAGCTTGATTATGGCTCAATTGTATATGGTGTAGCCTGCAAAAGCAACATAAAACTATTAGATTCTGTTCACCATCAAGGTCTCAGACTTTGTCTTGACTCGAACTTCACCTGTTGACAGCCTGTACGTAGAGGCTGATGAACTATCTCTTGAGCAATGCCTTGTAAAATTAGCTTTACAGCACATCACAAACCTATATTCCAATGAGTCAAACCCTGCAAACAACTGTGTCTTCAATCCTTTGCATGAGGATTTATACAATAAGAAATCTTCTCTTGTTCCGCCTCTGGTTTAAGAATAAAACCAATTATTTCTGCTGCCTGCATTGAGCTTGATAGCATAGCTCCTTCCCAGCTTCCTTCTTCTTCTCCTTGGCAGTTGGTTAGGCCACAAGTTGACCTAACATTAACTTCATTTAAAAATTGATTAAATATAATCAATTAAAACACAAATATAGCAATTACAGATCCTTATTTACAGATGGATCCAAGGACGGCGACGCAGTAGCTTGTGCCACTGTCATTGGATCCAGAACAATATCTACTAGAATAACAGATAACAGCTCTATTTTTACTGCAGAAGCAAACGCCACATTAACGGCTCTTAAATATGTTGAAAGACACCCTAAATATATACAATATATCATATTTTCATATTGTCTTTCTTGGCTTTTTGTAAGCATCCACTTTTGATACAAATTTATGGAATTGTATAATGATTTTGCTACTGGCCAGTACAACATCGTCTTCTGTTGGTTACCCAGCAATATTGGAATCTCTGGTAACTCACTGGCTGACCTCGCAGCTAAGGCAGCACTCAACAAAACTGTGACACCACTTCCCATTCCCATACACTGATTATACACCTACCATTAGATCTTACATAAATTACATGCGATAAAACCCTGTATTGGTTCTAGCTTCTTGGGTTGTCAGTCCAGATTTGAAGAGGTCATCATGCGGCGACGTCGTATTGGCCTTACGAGATATACTCATGAATACTTATTGAAAGGTGAAGATCCTCCGTTCTGCATCCTTTGTGCTGAAATAATCACGGTCAAACATGTCTTGCTTGAATGTGTCGAATATTCCGTCACAAGGGATAAATATTTCAAATCATGAACTATGAAGGATCTTTTTAGTACCATAATTATAGCATTTTCAAAAGACTTAGATTTGATAACAGACTTGTAAATAGATAAATGTTTTATGACTGGAAGTTTAAATGGATAACTAACATTGTTAGTGGCTGTATCCTCGAAGGGGGTAAAATTATTGTCCTCCTGAGAGGGTACGTTAGTCCACAAACTTTCAAAGTAAATTCAAACTCTCCGCTTTAATCACAGTATATATGTCCTTTTTAATGTATGGCTAGATGTGCCTAAATTGCTAAGGAATGAGGGTCTGGTGTAAATCCAGCTAGGGTCCATGCAGGTAGCGAAAGGAATGTAAGTCCCCATGGTCCCTTCAGTTGTTGGCAATCTATATCCCATTTTGTAGATCGTATTGTCCACTATAGTTAAACTGTTTTAGATTCAATTACTAGTCTTAAATGGATATCTGTGATATATATTAGTGGTTGTACTGTTCTTTGTCAACAGGGTTTTAGTTTCTTATATTTATTCATTCTACAATGCCATTATTACTAGTTCTCGTCACGATATGGCTGCAATATTGCCGATGCGACGATAAATATGAATTTACTCACTCACTCATCTGAAAATTCAAAATTCTCGTTAAATTTGTGATTAGCTCAAAACTTATACTAATTGTCCGCTCGAATTGGAATTAAAACTACAGCCAAAATCATTTGCTCCTGGTCGCCAACCCTGAAAGTATGAAGCAGCTGAAAGAGACATTTTATCAAGCCATCCACATTCAAAACAAGTAATGGTGAAGTAAAACATTATAGCTGAGGATAGATTGGTTCGTACTTCCACAAATGTATGGTTGGAGTGAACGAAAGGATGAAAACTCCAGTGCAATGTAATGTACACCGTGTTTCTTGCTGGAAATTGCAAATGAAGAGGGCATGAGCATGAGATGAGTCTTTTGTCCAATTTACTTGTCGCCGTGACAAAAAAACATGTCTGTTGCTGACTCAACGTGCATGCAACCGCTCATTCAATCACTGACGTTTATCACTTCAAGTACATAAATTCTAGAACTAGGCCTGCTAGTACATACATGTAAGATCTACTTCAGTATATAAGTATCCAATTTAATACATGGCCCGCTCCCCTGTCACACACGCCTTGAAAAGAAAGCATGATTCAGTTTTAGAAATAATGATGCATTATGTTAAGGTTCATACATGTCACACATAATCTGTCACAAGAGTGGTCAGAGTGGTGTATAAGGCCTCTTTTGGTTTGAAATTAACCAACTGGGAGCGACAAATTAGGGTCAAGTTCAATGCAGTTCCAGAAGGGGACAGTATGTCATCAATCACAGCCATAATGGCGTTTCATACGAATTAAAGTCATCAAGACAAATAAAGCCTCTGCTGTCAAACAAAGGATAAGTTAGACCGGAATGGAGAACGCATTTATGAGAAGCAGGCGAAGCTGGTTTGTCATGTCCCAGCACTGGGTCCAGATTGAATATCAATCACACTGTCATTAGTCGCCTTGTAAGGAAACATGAGGCAACTGGTTACGTCAAGGATCGTCCACGATCAGGAAGGCCGAGAAAGACTACTCCCCGTGATGACCGTGCCCTAGTTCGCCTAGTGAGAGGCAGGCCCATGACCAATGCCAAAGATCTCAGAGAACAATGGAGAGTGGGTGTTCGTCACCCAGCACCATCCGAAGGAGGCTCAGGTCCGCTGGACTTCGTGCACGTCGTCCAATCAGACATCCCTTACTCACTGATAGACACAAGGCTCAACATTTGTGCGTGGTGTAATTAACGGCTAAACCACAATCTGAGGACATGGCGCAGGATCCACTGGTCCGATGACTGCCGTTTTCTTCTTAGTGTTACTTATGGCCGTTGGCGAGTTTGGAGAAGGAGTAATGAGGCTTATCAACAGCGGGTGGTCCATGCAGCTGAATCCTTTGTCGAAGACTCCGTAATGATGCGGGGTGTATCTCCTATGAATGTATGCTGACTCTTATCACCACACTAGGGACACGCAATGGTCAGAGATACCAATAGGAAGTACTCGAAGCTGCTATTGTCCCGCATTTTGATTACCACCCATTCGCCAGTCGGCCAGTATTGAGTGACGATAATACTAGACCCCATCGTTCCAGAGCTGTTATCGCATACTTGCAAAACAACGCAGTTGACAGATTACCTTGGCCTGCGAGAAGCCGTGATCTCAACCCAACTGAACATTTATGGGACCACATGGGGCGTCAAGTTCATGTAAGGGATGCACCTGTTCAAAATGTACAGGAATTAGCCCAGGCTCTTCATAAGGAATGGCAGAGGATTCCAGTGATGCACATTCGGCGTTTGATTTCCAGCATGAGGAGGAGGGTTGCAGCAGTTATCCGTGCGACGAGAGGATACACCAAATACTGATGTCGCCATTACTGTTGGCTTAGGATTGAACAGTGAACGTTTCTTGAGAACTCTGTGTACATTGGACCACAGACATTGTCTGTGTGTCCATAATTTTGGACATGATTATTGATAACGTTTTAGTGCCCCCACATGACCGTCAATAAATTACAGCCGAAAATAGCAGCAGTGTTGGTAATTGATGGATTGGCACTTTAGATGATTCAGTTAACGAAATTATAACCATGTGTTTGGTTTCCATATCATGAATGACCAGTGTGTTCTGTTAAACATAATCTTATAGCATGAAAATGGGTGGTGCTTAATTAATGCTCATGTCTATACTTGTTTGCCAGTACTTCATGTTTCTTCGTTGATCACCACCAAACCGTAGGAGGAATGCTGCTTATATTATACACAATTTTTACATAAACTGTTACAGAGTAGAATAGACTAACCTGTGTATGATAAACGCAGGACGACTGGTTATTCTTCAGAGTGTGAAGTCACTTTATACAGTTCGTCCTGAAAGAAAATTACTTCACAACACACTATTTGCTTGCTATCGTGTGATTGAATAATGTAAACTATACTTGTGGAAAACCCATCAATGGAAGTACAGACAGTGTTAATCTCCTTATCAGACGCCAAGAAGGACCCTGCTAGTTAATACTCGTGGCTGTGTGGAGAATTGCATTGCTTTGTAATACACGTAGAGAGGAGTTAGAGAGAAGTTAGAACAGGTCTTAAGACAATTAGTTAACATTGCCAATGACTTTGAACAGTGACAGGTCATGCTGCAGTATCCCATACTCAGCAAGGTTCCATAATTACGTTAAAGACCGTTCTGCATATTATCAATTTAACCGAAATTCTGCCCAGTATTCGTCTTTACGCATTGCAACAATGTCTCAGAAAACGAGATGGTCGAAGTGTCTATACAGTCCAGGGGTATACCATCAGGATGTTACACCTACAATTACACAAAAAATGTAATGGTATAGTTCAGTTGCTGTAACCCTACACTAGGCGTAGCATCAAGAAATGTCTATGTTAATTAACCAAGATCAAAACATAGCTGAATACTTGTGAAAGACGAAACAGTTACCATACGAAGTCTTCAATTTTCTGGGTTTGGTGTATCCGGGTTTCACAACCTAACACACAATATGCCAACAGATAGCAAACGCACCACTTACTAGCAGGTAAGTGTTTGCTGGGGTGTTTATTTCTCACCTCATACATTGTTCGTTACACATTTGGGATGCGAGTTTGCTTCAATGTATTTGTTCCGGGGATAAAGGAATGCATCAACAATTGCAGAAAAAGGAGTTATCTTTCAAAACGGGAGTTCAGTAGCCATAGCAAATCACTGTGCAATGTCAACAATGGTTGTTTTAAACTAGCAATTATTTTTAAAAAAACTACGAATGTTATTGTTAACGAATTTGACAATGCTGTTGTAAAACCCACGAGAACAGGTTCTTCAAATGAAAGTTAAGGATCTAGAGTATATCTTCAGATATCCTCAGTGGTGACCCTTTGTCCAAATGTCGGACTGTGTGACACGCCTTTTGATGGAAGACCCAGGATCTGAGTGTTTCACGAAAGATTCATATAGTAGCAAGGCCACGTCTCACAGCAGACAAGGACTGACGGGGAAGCGTCATCGACAGTCAGCGTTAATTGGAAATATTTTAGTATCGGTGAGGACTATGTGTAGCAGGCAACTGTATGGATTAGCATTGAATTCAGACATTTGTAACATGTTTCGATATACTTTAAACTGAACACTGTTTATCAATAGCAACCAAGGAGAAGCACTTGAAATATATCATCGTATAATTTTCATAAGTTTTCTCGGTCTGGAAATATTACACCCTTAGGCACTTCATCCAGGACACTAATTATTCAAGGAACAAGAGAAAACACAGTGAACTGGATGACACGTGGGCCACAGGCCCTCGTGTCATTGCGAGGCCTAAAACTTTTTTAAAAAACAATATATAAATCTTGAGATGCCCCCCGACTTGAAATGCTTCACAGTACAATATATCTAGAGTTGGGGGTCATCTCAAAATTTGTATATTATTAAAAAGACAAAAAACTTTTAATCCTCGTAATGACACGAGGGCCTGTGATGTGGACACCTAGTTTCAAGAATCCAATGCAATAACATATATTCCAAACGACACATTTCAGCGGATTGTAATTTGCCTTTTGCTCAAAAACTCTACAAGCCAAATACAATTTTAGCAGATAATATTTATAAAATCTCTGTTTCCCATTGCTGAGTTTTAACATATGCGTGTGTTACATCATGTAGTAAGGTATTCAGTGTGAGAAGCAACTATTATAGGCTAAAGAATGAAACTTACTAGCGATGAGCATATGAGAAATGAGGGCTCACAAACTACTGAAAAGCCACCTAGACCGTAACAGAATCACATCTAAACATACTCATTTAATTACATAATAATAAAATAAACAAATAGTAAAACACACATAATTAATTCGTCACGTGGCCATAAATACTGAGTGAGTTAGTTATCATTTGACGACACAGCATCAATATTGCAGATATATCGTAACGAGAACATATTTTACATTAAAACAGAAGATGTGAATGCTATAACTACCTTTCGACAAAGGACAGTAAAACAACCAGAAAATCGCAATTTCTAATAAGACTTGTGTGTGAAAAGTTAAAACTAATGGCACTATCTGTACAATGCAATATATATACAGGCTATAGACCACCAACACGTGAAAGTAGATCACCATACTACTTTCCATGGAGACATACAGTACCCATAAATACTGAATAAGGCTCCTCTTCGTCTTCTTGATGGTGGAGTTCATCGTTGCTGATGCTATCATTGCCACTGTGTTTCGATAGGAAGCCACCATCCACAAGACATGGCCGGGTCCGCTTCTTACTCATATTTGGTTTCACGGCAGGATAAAACCAATGGAAAAATATGGTATATGTTAGGTTTATGTGTGGACATAAAAGCAAATATGATTGCAGTGATAACTTTCGATATTCAGAAACAAACGTGGCGTTGCCTTGGTCAGTTGGCAGTCTAGTCTTAATTGACCCTGGCCCTGCGAAATAAATATACATCTGCGCATTCCAGTTGACTTGAAATATCTAGGTATAAAGACTGGACTTTTGCCGACAAAACTGAAGAATGGCCTTATGATATACCGGTAACCTCCCCCTTGGATCTTGTAGTGATGAATGGCCTCTATTTGGAAGAAAACTCTAAGTTATGGCACCTTACCCTAGCACACTCGTGTCATAACCTCTGTGTATTTGTGCATTTCAAATGTGTAAAATGTGTATTCCGGATGCATTCCTACCAAGCTACAAAACACGCGAATCACTGTTTGCAAACAGTGAATAACCCGGTGAAATTAGCACCATGCATCACATATAGACAGCTTCACAATTCAACGAACAGTTACCCTTCATGGTGGCCATGTCATCATTTGTCGTTGTCGTAAGATGCTGGTGGCACATAACGAAATGCCTAGCATAAGGAAGCAAAACTGAAAAATGGCGAGCTGTACATCCTCGATACCTTTCACAATACCTCCAATATATAATCATATCATAAGGCGGCAAATTCATTGAGCTGTATGTACATTTACGGTTTACATCATTTATCTGATTACCTCTAACGCAGCTGCAGAAATAGACAAATAGAAATTACTTAACATTGCATTACTTCATTACAAAAGTCACTTATCACCTCATGATGCTTCTATTAGGTATTTTCTTAGGAAAGATTGATTAAATCGTCAAGTCGAAAACGCATTGGCAAACTATGTTTGAGCAGAGGAGTTGGTTTGTAGCAGAATTGTAATATAAGAATTCTTAGAACGCAAACACCACATTTCTTACCTGGTATAACATTCTTTCATTATATGATTCATTTAGAACGTCAAGAAGCTTCCCCTGGCGCCTACTAGGGTATAACTGCACACGTCACCGTCTGTGCCTTTTCGTTAGACTGTGGATAGTTGCTAAACGCACTAGTAAAACGAAAGTCAATTTGCAGATATACGAGATGAAATAAAGAAAGCACGGCAGAGATCTTAATGCAGTTTTAGGAGCACATGCGTTCAGAATAAGATATTATCGTCTCAAATCCCCCAAGGTTTGGTGGAAGTGGATGCAACCAGAAGCTCTGTTATTATCTTTGTCTGAAAGAAAATGTCACCTGACACATTTCGTTAATTCCGATAATGGACCACAATTTGAAAGTAAAATCATAGACGACAGCGAATGTGATTACAATCCATCTGCCTACCACACTGGGGAAAAAACTGTTGAAATTGGTAACTTTTAAACAGTAAGGACATCTCAAAACAGAACGCCTGGCACCAAGTATTACGAACGCGAAGTGAGATCTACATTTCACCTTTCAGTGTACATCGATCAGCATTAACTCATAAAACCAACATTTGTATGCAAAATGTAATGTCTTTTCACAGGAGCGAGATTATCAGCCAACTATGTTTCCTAAAAGAGTACATCTGTCTATCTATCTATGAGCGTTACGTGACAGCTCATCATGTATGTGCTTAGTACTTTTAGGCCTTACACTCGTTGAAACGCTAGTAGGTGAAATTACAGGTAAACGTACGTGTCATTTCAAATGAGCATAGCGCAAATGTTTTACTAAGTTACTATTGATTTTAGAGCTGTGATGTAAGTATAACTAAGAGTTAATGTGTAACAGACGCGCTCAAAATTAAGACAATTCAAGCGCTTTGAGTTATGACATTTTCCTCATTTATGGACATTTTAGATTTTCACATTCTTTTACTTACATGAAAATCCTTGGCTAGGGTCACTGTGGCATTATGAAAATAGTTTACCAATACTGTACACGTCATATTGGGGGTAATGATGATGAATAGGGTACAGATGCCCTATACTTACCTACGACTGTGTTTGTGGAAGCAAACAGTTTACAGTATAAACGCTGTTTACCATATATATCAACAAAGGAACACGTTTCAGTAATTTAAGTAAATTCGTAATACTATCTATTCTGTACCGTATTAATTAGAATGGACAAGAGAGAGTCGCCTTACAGTACGTCTTAGAAAATTATCGCTGTGGATTCCAGTATCACTTCACCACATTCTGGGAACCCTACACCCTACTGATCCTCACTCACTAGCTCATTGATATCATATAACTGAAACTTATCGCTTATGGGTCAGTAAACGAACGATGACTGAAAACTCCCCTGTAGCATTTCAACAATTGAGATTATGTCAAAAGGATACAAATATGTGTGTGTGTGTGTGTGTGTGTGTGTGTGTGTGTGTGTACATTTTAGCGTCTTCAAGAGGATTTATTGTGAGTACGTACGCGTGTTAGTTATATGTCTACTGAACACTGACAGAGGTGGAAGGATTTGCAGAGATTTAATGGTTTATGGAGGTTTCATTTTGAAAGACAAGTATATGTTTCCTTGTCGCGCCTATTTAAGATGTAGATATACTCAGTTGTAATTACCACAGTGACTACAAATACGTGAATATACGTTAACGGTAATATTTGTAAAAGAAAACAAAACAATGAAAACGAAACTATCTCCCAAGGTACGTGTCCTGAAGTAATCTGATATCATGGCGTTACAAACTGATTTCAAAGAAAGAAATTGAACTTCGTCTCAGTGTCAATGACAATAGTCTGCTTCCACAAACATCAAACCCGTCAAATGATAACAGTGACTCTTTCTAGTCTGGATCCCAAAAATCACAGACAAGACCAGGTCCATCTTCCAAACAACAGCATGTGTGGAAAGTGGTCTTGTGATGCATTATAACATTCGATCCCTTCTAGAATTCCCTAGCTTCAAACGCTGTTTGCTTTATTACACCTTCACTGAATAATGAGACGTCTTGTCGAGGAGTCCCTAGTATGGTGATCTTCCTTCAGTTGTTAGCAATCTATTGCCCTTTTTTATATTGCATTGTCCTCTATAGATAAAGTGTTTTAGGTATAGTTACTAGTTTTACATTCTTTTCTGTGATATTCTAGTTGTTTTACTGTCCTTTGTTGACTGGTTTTTATGAAACACATGTATTCCATTTCAGTGTTTCGTTCCCGTCACGATATGGCAGAAATACTGCCGATGTGACGTTAAATAGTAACTCACTCACACCCCCTGTCGAGGATATGCAACCAAGCAATCTAAAGGCAGTCCTGATCTGGCATTTCTGGGGTACTGGCTAAACTGGTATATTCTATATACCAAAGTTTCACACGAATAACTTGTTTTATATATATCAAAACATAATTAACATAATTAGAATGAAATACCTAGAGTAGCCTTACTAGGACACATTAGTAATCTGTCACTGTGGATTCCAGGTTTATATAATTTTTGTATCACTAAGTTTATTTAGCATAATTATCCACTCTATGTCAACAATAACAGTTACGCGGGGTTCTGTTTTATTCACAACCACAAGCCATTGGGGAAATATTTAATCATGGTATTGTGCGTAGGAACGCATGTGAGTTATATGTATTCTTAACACTGATACATTTGGAAGATTTTGGAGGTGTTTTGGTCGCATTTTGTGCTACATTTCATATATTCCCTTGTCGTAGCAATATCAGCTGTATCTATACTCAGTGGTAACGACCTCTGCAAATACATTCATACAAGTAAAAAACACTATGTCTAAGGATGAAACAAAACGAAACTATCTCCAAATGAATTTGGCTTGTAGTTATATGATATCATGGAGCCACAAACAGATTTCACAGAAAGAAACTGAACTTCGTCTCAGTGCCAATAGCAACAGTCTGCTTCCAAAAACATCAAACCCGTCAAATGATAACAGTGACTGTTTTCAGTCTGGGTCCAACAAAAGCACAGACGAGAATAGGTCCATCTTCCCAAACAACGCCATGTGTGGAAAGTGGCCTTGTGATGCATTATAACCACTTAATAACATTCGATCCCTTCTGGATTTCCTGGGCTTCACACACTGTTTGTTTTATTACAGATTGATTGAATAATAAGAAGTCCAGCCGAGGAGATCCCAACGAGCAATCTACAGTCAGTCCTAATCTCTTCACAAGACTCCACGTTGTATTTAATGCACCAGTCGAAGGTTCCTCATGTCTCAGTTTGCCTTGTGTGACTTTTCCCATGTTTCTGGCAAAGAGACAACTCACGACTTATTTCACGTATATGTCGTTACTTTTTCATTAGGTTTCTACTGGAATGTAGTTGGCGTTCGATGGTGAATGTCTCCAATATTAGTACTTGATAAATTGACGTGTTGGTGTAAAAAATGAAAGAAATCGACATTCTGTAAAAACGTTAGATCGCTCACTGTTGAAATTGCTAAAAGTATTTCAACTCAGTATCTTAAAATACGTAGTACCTTGAAATTTCAAGAGAAATCAAAACAAGGCCCTAAAAGGCTTCCCCACAAGGTAGCATTAATGGACAGAGAGAGACATGGATGTGATAACAATCATTATGCTGTGGTAACAACCTAACAATTGTAACAACTTAACAATACGGCTGTTAAGAAGATGCTAGGTTGAAATTTCAAGGTGCATATTAAGCTGCGATTTTAAGAACATGACCTCGAAATTTCGAGATTAGAAGTTCAAATTTCAAAATTATTAAAACAGAAAACCAATTTCCGCTAAGAGTCTGTCGTACCCTTTATTAATTATATTAGTATGCAAACTGGCCTTATGTGTGTACTCAGTAGCCACCTAATGATGAGCTAAGGGGTTTACTTGAAACGTGGTGTCAAAAATAGAACGAACTCTAATGACAAAGGAAGCGTTTATTCCTGTTATTGCAACTATGACAAATATGGCGTTTCAATTGTTATCTTAGTTTGACTTGTACCTGATGCCATTTTTGTGTGCAGTTTTTGCTCTATCAACTGTGACAGAAAATAACTAACAGAGGTACATTTTAGCACTAGTATTACTGCGTTTACATGTGTGATATCAGGACGCTCACTATGTTGTCGGCACCCTCAATATGTTGTCGCATTTAGAAAACGACAAAACACCCTGAACTTGGATAATGACGATGCAAGGCCATAAACGTAAACCTATTTAAAATAGACAATTCACATTTCTTACCATTGCAACCACACTCGGGGGTGATTATGTGCACTCTGTTGTAGTCAACATCGGTTAAATCCCTTCTCTCTTGACAAATTGGCCATTTCTACAATCCTCCAAATGGAGACTCACGACCGTAAGCACACATTCAGACAGACAGCTTAGAAAGACACTCTCACGTGTCCTGTTTAGATCTAAAGCCTGACACTGAGTCTTACCAGGAGGAAGCAAACACAGCTTTGAAAGGGATTTATGCGACAACGGTTGCATATTTCAAGACAAGCTGCTGTAAAATTTGAACAGAAATCATGGAAACTGAATTGATACTATATATTTTCTCGATTGCGTTGTCAAACCGTCATCTGTTCTTTGAGTGGGTGAATGATTGAGTTGTCTCGAGTGATTCATGCAGTGATATTCCTGTGCGTAAGGAAGGTTGGGTTTTGAAGCATGACTGTCAGTCAACGGGATCTAGTACAAGGCAGTTCGATCCCCAGTCACGTAAAACCTGGAGACGTTAAAAGATAATACTACGCGTGGCGCTCGACATTATTCACAGATCACAGACTGATCACAGAGTACACAGCGGCGGAGTGTGATACCGGTCGTTAACTGTAGGATGGAACTGTATTTCAGTCCTGCAGTTCTACATATCAAATAGTACAAGCAGATGTACTCTTTCACGGACGCACTTACACACTCGTATTTTCAACTATCTTTTTTTTCTATTATCTCTCCTCATATGCTCACATTGGAAATTGTTAAAATAGCTATGAAATGCCATCAGAAGGTATTATATGTCACATGTTTGACTTCCTAATCGGTAGGACTTACGCAGCTAGCGAGTTTTCTACAGAAATGTGTATAGCTATGGTCATAAACTGAGTCCGCCTCCAGCTTGTCTGCTTCCATGTAGGAAATAAATCCGACAAATAGAAATACGTGAATGGGGTCAAGAAGGGATATTGGTCATCCCGTGTCGTTCAGTACTGGTCAGATGTGCACACACAGATCGGTGCATCTCTATTTGTGTGCCTTCATTTCAACATTTTATAAATTCTTTTGCCACATTTGGTTAGCCTTTTCATGAACATCGGTTGATGAATTACTGGCAAATACTAGGATACAAGCTGGTTGCCAAAAGGTAAGTGTATTTTGCATGTCGAATTAGTCACACGGATAAAACACGGAAACGGATGGCTCAGTCACACAATCTTGTGGAGATGTCTTTGCGTTCTAATTGAATTTGCCATACATGCATCTAAATATGGTGCCATTCTAAATATACTGTACGTACTGTATATATCCCTTGCATGCATACGCACTTAGCGTAAACATTCCAAGAAAGTGCGAAACTAACACGCAAGAGGAACTAGATCAAAGACCACGCCTAAGGTATAAAACATATATGTGGAAGATTAATGAAAAAATATGAAACTGACGCTGCAAAACACGGCAGATACAAAAATAACCACTGTTAACACAATGATACACCGATAAAGTTATTCTGCGATGCGTTCCATTCCCTAAATAGGATTCGATCCAATGGAAATTCTTTTGCAGCACACGGCTTGTTTTGTTGCCAGCTGATTGAATAATGTAAAGTTCCCTTGAGCAAATCTTATCAAGCGTGGTACAGACAGGGGAAATCTCTTTATCAACCCCTAAGTTTGATTCTGCGGTGCTGAGGTAGTGTCATCAGTATCGCTTTGTGTTTCGGTATTTTACCATGAGTGTTTTCTATCTACTTTTCCAAACCACAATTAAAACACCCAGTTTTTACTTCCTGTCTAATATTGTTCCTGTCCCCCCGTTGGGAGCCTGGGTTTAAACTTGATAGTGGAGGTAAATGTCCAGGCGAATATGTTTACATTTAGCTGAACATGCAGATGGAACACGCAAGTCCATTAACAGGATCTTGTGTTCTGGTGCAGGCCGTTGTCATTTGATGAAAGCATAACATGAAATATCATTTAAAAGACATTTCTAATCCCATACTGAATGATCGGCCACTACTTTTCATGCGTTCATTCTTGCAACATTGATAGAGCGAATTGTATGCACGTGTTATTACGTGTATGCTTTGAGTGTAAGAAATGTCCCTTTCAGGACAATTCCCCTCAGGACTTTTCCCATTCTTGACATTTCCCCACACCTGTTTTGTAACCAGTAGGACATACCCCCACACCCATCACAAATAGTGATGCCACACAAGCGGATGTGTAATTCCTGTTGGGTAATCACGTACATTGTACGCTTGTCCATGTGTCTTTCTCTGTGCTTGTTATTATTAGCTTCAGCCCACAGAGACACGTTGTCATAGTTTTCGTTAATGCCCAGGAACTGTCAGGATAGCAAGCTTAACCTTCTTCTGAAAGAGGACCAATGACCTTCCGATTTCCGGACAGAAGCTCAATCCAAGATAGAACCAATTATTTTCAGTCGATTCCAAGGTAATGCGATTCCTCTTCACAAAACAGAACCTGTTTATCCCCAACTTTAACATTAAGATCATACTAATCTTAACTCAGGTAGGATATATCAATTTTGATGAGTACACATTATTCAATAATTCATGAAGAAATATAATACTCTTAATATTAACAAGCCTTGGCTGATACAGAATTTCATTATTTTATTCTCGTAGCAATCGCAGAGATATGCTTACCAATTCTCGTACTAAACTCAAGGTATATATGCTTCACGAAGACCTAACGATTCATTGGTCAATTGTCCTTGTCAGTTAAAGCGGTTCAGTAGAAGAGGAGTGGAACAATATACATATCCACAAATTCCATGTTTCACTGCCTCCATTCGTCAATGAAGCGTTGGAAGAAACATGTATTAACAGCAGTGAATTGTCGTGTAGGCATGATATATTTAGTGACAACATAGACGTTCCACCTCAGTGTAGAATGGATCATCATTGCGCTGGTATGTAACTGATAAAACCTCTGTGAAATCAATTACAATTTGGTTACAAGATCAAAGGAGACAGCCCAAAACACCTAGATCAGGGGATGAATATCTACTGGCATTGTCTTGTGTTCACTGCGCCATTGGAGTTGTAACGTGTACGCCATTTATCGACATGTAATATCCAGCACAAGGGATAATATTTCAAATGACGAACAATGGATGATATTAAAATAGTATCAATTTTCATTTAGTAATTTCATTTTAAAAAGAAATAGATGTCTTACATGGACTGTTATAAAGAAATGTAATTTAAGATTTGCAGTTCAACGTAGCAAGATATGTTGTTAGG
Source organism: Haliotis asinina (assembly GCF_037392515.1). Lineage (NCBI taxonomy): Eukaryota > Metazoa > Mollusca > Gastropoda > Lepetellida > Haliotidae > Haliotis > Haliotis asinina. The sequence continues at coordinate 36,044,277 of NC_090285.1, forward strand.
GGCTGTATTATAAAGGTCGAGTTAAAGTACAGTACAATTACTGTTTTCCTTAGGGGGTAAGTCCCAAACCATTCCGAGAAAAACTAAAACTTTTAACGTTTTGAATCATGGAGTATGTGTCTTTTAAACCTATGGCTAACGCGTCTTAATTACTAACAGCAAACGGGATTGTGTAAATCCAGCTAGGGACTATACAGGTAGCAAAGGGACTGTCCCCATGGTCATTAGTATGGTGATCTACCTTCAGTTGTTGGCAATCTATAGCCCATTATTATACTGTATTGTATAGTTAAACTGTTTCAGATTTAATTACTAGTTTTCAATATATATCTGTGATATTCTATTTGTTTTACTGTTTTTATTGCTTTTATTCATTATAGATCTATAAATTGTTTTAGTGACGATATTAAAACATTGTCGATGTGATTCACTCCTCCCACATTCGACATATCATGATGAAACTGAAAATAACAGACCGAAAAGCAAATTGTTATATACAACGTAATGCACCGAACACATGCGCTTCAATGTTGTGTAATACCGCAGGGGGGTACTGCAAACCTGCATGACATCGAAGCATTGTATGGTAATCATGAGGTGTGCTACGCATGGAAAGTAAAGAAATATGCGAATGAGTCAATTATGCTCATGATTATAAATACTTTACCTCAGGGCAGAGTCAAGTGTGACGTTTGTACGATGTGATTATCTTTTGCGCATTGTTAAATTGTTCGCACACTTCCTTCTTTCGTGTGCAGTGAACAGCTGGATTAATGTTCTAGAAGCAAATGCCTGAGGGCAGTTCATACAGATCCGCAGAGATTCTTGGACATACTGGAAAGATTACACTCTTATCGCAATTGGAAGTCTTCCGGATAAAATGCATGCTTGAAAATAGAATTTTTTTCCCACGGTGTTCATCAAACTTTGGAGAAATCAGTTTCACTTTCATTTACCGACATCTCATATTAAGTCAAAGAAGAGTGTTTTTTATTTCACCCTACTGTCTGCAATGTTCCATACGCGCTATGTAGATCTATAGGTTATCGAGGGAAGGCACAACAGTGATTGTAATCATGGTGAACGTCTGCCGTCTTCCTGAGACAGTGACTGTTCTTACAAATGCGTAATGTTCAGGAACATATCGGTCTGATACAAGAACGCACGGAACCTTGAAACAATGAAATCACACACATATAAAACTACTACACATATCTTTCCAAGAACATGGTACAATATGTACTTTCAACCATACCTACAGCACGTTCACACACATGTTCCGCTCCACATGCACGCTAAAGGTAACCCACAAACACACACAGGCACACACACCAAACATGTCCCGCCCCACTCATGATGTGTGTTCAAGTCATATAGTCATTGTCACTTTCAAGCAGAATCTGATATCCCTAGTGTGTGTCGAAAGACCAGACGAATGCTTGCTCAATTCAATCGCGCGAATAATACATTGTTTGTTCTCACTTCTAAGAGATTTTAATCCAGTTAAATGATGAAAGAAACTACAATCGATACGTGAAAAAGACAGCACACAAGACGAGGAAAAGCTAATCGTCTCTTATCGTCTTGATGTCGAAAGCTGACTCAACGCGAAATGTGTATTTTCGTTACACAAGATACACTAGCCTTCAATAATGTCTTTTGAAAAAAGAGATTTTTTTCTGTATAGAAATTGTGTTATTAAATCCTTACACTATGTTTACAGATGGCACATAAAATCCGTCTAATCAGCAGGACAAACGAAATTTTGATGGGAGCTAATATGAAACGAGGCCAATCATGATAGTTGTTCACTGGTGGTTTATTTGCTTCTGGAACGATTCTTTGTTTGAACCACAAGGTCATATTATTCGGCGACTGTTTTCAACCTAGTGACCTGTTTTTTTAAGTTCTCTTTCCTAGGTCAAGTTAGTAACATGTCATCCAAAGAGTGAATGAGTGAGTTGAGCTTTGCGCCGCTAGGTTTATTCTAGGAATAATACGCCGGGGTGTTTCTGACAGTATACCCATTTGGGGAATCGAACCTGGGTCTTCAGCGTCAGAAGCATATGTCTTAACCAGGTCAGTCTGGGGTTGTTTATGTTATGTCTCACACACGAACTTTGTGAGGTCAAAGTCATAATGTACAGAGCGTGAATGAGTGAGTTTAGTTTTACGCCGCACCTACATTCCAGCTACATAGACGATTAACGGGGTGGGATGGTCAGAGTCGCTGACTTGGTTGACACATGTCACCGGTTCCCAATGACGCAGATCGACGCTCATGATGTTGATCAATTAACTGTCTGGTCTAGACTGGATTATTTACAAACCTGCCATATCACTGGAATATTGCTGATTGCGGCGTAAAACTAAACTCATTCATCAATATTACACCTTACATATTACGTGTGTATACGCGTGTGCGCGCGCGTTTAGTGTGTGTGGGTGAGAGTGTCGCTGTGTGCGTGTGTGGTTGTTTGTACTATGTAACCTTCATATCTCTGCCGATATACAGTTCAGTTTAATGTGGGCACTTCTTAAGACTTTGGACCTTGATCGGCGAGACCAAGATACAAAGAAGAGCACGGTAGAGTCTACCCGATTGCCCAGCCAGGATATCCATTTTGGAACCTATTGTAAAATATACACATTTTCTGAAATAGGCATCGTCATGTCTGCTGGAAATCGCTCTTTAACGCACCCGGAATTTAATAGCAATATTGATTAAAGCATTAAGAGCATGCTGTGTCGAAATGGCGGCAGTGAAACCAGCGACTTGTTCTCAATTTAGGTCTGAAAGGTCAATTCCCAAAGTTGGATGCGTTGAGTATACGACAGATTTGGCAAATCGATTCCACAGCGGGGACGCAGAATTGACTCGCACCTTTGAACATCTCGAAAATGGTAAAACAGTTATGACTGATCATAAATCCCCGAAACCTGGTTTTTAATTCTCAGCCGCTACAGGTTCATACGAATACGTATGAACAATCTTTTCGTTCAGATTTTGGTTTCATGACATTCGTAATGATGTTCATTACTTACAACAGTAAAGTGGCGGTGGGATTTCCTAGTGCGTAAGGCGTTCTCTCGTCACGCCAAAGCACCTGTTTCGTTTTTCCCCATGGGTACAGTGTGTGAAGCCCATTTTTTGTGTCCCCATCGTAATATTTATTGCTGAATTGTTGCTAACAGCGATGGAAAACCAAACTTACACTCACCTTCAACAGTAAAGTTGATATTAAAATTGTTACCGAAGTTTTACATGAAATATTTTTATGATGCTCTGATAGTTGTATGTATTGCTTTGCTGCATCTTCAAATTGTTCTAATGTTATGTGGACACGGATGGCCTACTCGTTCAAGGAACAGCAGTTCACTGCGAAGAATTCTTAATTGTACCAAAGTCAGGACGATCGTGCTTCCCAAAAGCCGTCGTATTCTTGCTGCCAGCGCCATATACTCTTGCTCATGGGTGTTGCAGTTCACCTCTCTGACATCACACAATAGTAAAGACATAAGTGAACTGAGGTCATATTGTTAACCCACTCACTGTAATGATCTATTGACATTTTAAAAATTTTGCTCTCCGTGTAGTTTATAATGAGGCCAAGTGCTTGAGACATTTATGAGTGTCCAAAACTGTTAATTGTGTCGGTGTAATTAATCATAGAAATATCAACATATTTCAACTTAAACAGTTTTAATTCCTGTTAATAACATTTCATAAAATCTGTGTGTAACAAGAGATCTGAACTGGTACTGGAATTATCTAAATGTCTCATGGGAAATGTTTCATATCAGCATGTCAGTCGATGTCATTTTGTAATGTAATATAGCAAAGCTTATTCGTTACAAATGTCAACGGGATTATCTACAAGAAAGAACTATCAAACGTTTCGTCTGGCGTTTTACAACTTCCTCATTTCGAATGTCTACCTCGTGCAATAGATCAGAGGTTTAGTATGGTTTAGTGGTTGTTTTTCGTGAGCTCAGCAATATTCAAGCTACACATGGGCGGTCTGCAAATAATCCAGTCTGGGCCAGACAATGCAGTTATAAATGACATGAACATCTATCGAAGCAATTGGGATACGATGACATGTGTCAACCACGTCGGCGAGTCTGACCACCCGATCCCATTAGCTACCTCTTGTGACAAGGATGGGTTGCTGAAGACCAACTGCAACCCGGATCTTCAAGCTGTCAAATAGTCAAAGGTGAACTGATACTCTACCGGTAAGCAGATATCATTATGCTATATGACACAAACGTCATGTCTCTGTGATGTATTGATGTGCTGTAATATTTTGAGGACCTTTCCCATACCTGATCTGTTCAGTACTAGCATAACATACTAACTCATGTAATTACAAGAAGACGCCTAAGAGGCCACTAACAGGATTGGGTGTTCAGGCTTGCTGACTTGATTGTCACAAGTCATTAGTTCCCAATCAAGATGCTCCCGATGTTGATCACTGGATTGTCTGATCCAGAATCGATTATTTACAGACCATATAGCTGGAATATTGCTGCGTTCTGTGCAAAGCTATACTCACCCACTCATTGCAAGACGGAGCATGCATTGCGACCTTATAGCAACATGATAATCAAAGTCATATTGCATCTCTTGTAAAGATAGCAATTGTTACAAAAGCAAACAGAATAATGAATGTCATCACACAGTATGTATCTCATGGAGAAATGGGCTTAAATTTACTTTTTATGAAATAATTGTACCGCAACGTACATTTCTGACGGTTGTTAGCGGTGCCCGACTGAAGCGCTTGTAAAAGTGCCTTTCATGTGTTGTTTTACAGTCCAAGCTCCGGCTCAGCACTTGACATCTCATTACCGGCCTGTACAGAGAGGTACGCTGTGAGGAACGTGTTTGCAGTTGTCGATTCACTTCCGGGACTGCCTACTTGAACATTGTCTGGAAGGCTGGCTATCTATATGAGGGAGACGGAGACGATTTCATGGCTTCTTTCATGTGACTTGAAACTAATCTTCGCCTTCAGTGATGACGGAAAACCTTTCTGAAAACACCAACGTTTTTTGCCAGCATTTTCATTGTATTAGATAAGGAAGCATGGGCCCCGCTGCTAACCAGAACTTGATGTTCATCGTCCTGTGTGAAAAAGACTTGTTTAGAGCAACTGTTGCGTATTCGACTCATTGAATTGACGTATATGAGTACTTTGCGTAATTTGTTAATTCTGCGTTGATCATGAGTTGATCATGATCATGAATTGCTGATTTTACAATTTGGTTCTCTACGAACCCCCAATTTCTCGTAGGAAATGTGGCAGCGTTGAAGGTCACACATCAGGTCACATAACTACTCACGTACTTTTCTGGCCTTCTCAATACAGATACTCTATTCAGACGCGCCATACTCAGACGGCAAAACTTTTTATTTCCCCCAAATATCAGGTGACACGTAGATTAACAATAAGTACTTTGTATAACCCACTAGGCAATCAGACCACTGGCTATTCGTTCTCTAGGCAGGCACCGTAATAACTACAATACTGAAGCGTTCAATGTCAGTCAACGACAAGCATCAATGGAACACTTATCAAAGACTTTATTGCTGCTATGTATGTTTCACTGATTGATGTCTGCTACGAAAGAGTCAGGTTGCAAAAGTTATGAGTCACTTTAATAATTTTTAGTTTGCCTCAAGCAATCCCTGGATCATTTCCATATGCTGGTCGTAAGAGCCGATTTGAAGGATAAAGTGATCTGGTTTGCGTGGTATAGTCTCTAGACGGCTTATTTTACGTTTTGGATCACAGAATACACAGAGCCTCGACAAATTTAAGGACCGCTGTCATACAGATGGAATTCAAATGAGAATGAGTTCAACAATAAACAAGTAAAAACCTTCTTTGTCGACAAGGCCATGAAAGGGTATTGTTTTACACCAACGTTAGCAATATCTCAGCGATATGAAAGTGGGGAACATCAGAAATGGTTTTCACACATTATTCGCATGTACATATCAAGCTCAGGCTCTTGTAACAGGTGAACGCTTTAACCACTAAGCTATCCTGCGACCCATTAGCCTGTAAGTGAGAAATACGCATGTGGTATACTAGTTAAACAAGCAGCTTAGAGGCGACTAAAGAGGCAACTAAAGGCTGGTGGTAGTTGGTGTAGTCTTGGTCTCTGATTTGGTTGATTTGGTTTGTATTCCAAATGCGCTCATCAGTTCTCACGATGCCAATCACCTCGTGCTGCAAAGCCGTTATGTACAGACAACGTTCATGTAGTTGGTATATGGCTGAGTTGTACAACACACAATGCGAAATATAAAAATATATTTGTTAAGAATTCACTTTCACCATCCTAATGGTACTTCCTGCATCCATCGCAGCTGTTTGTAACCAAACACGTAGATCACAACCAAGGTCTCTTTGCTTGTGTAACTAAACCACATCATGCCAACGTATGATAAGGAAGTCTGTACAAGACTTAATTAGATTCCGTGCTATGAGTGATTGTTCGCCAGCAAACTATACATGATACAACAGGAAGACTTCAAGGGTAATGGAGCTATCGAATGTTTATTTATTTGAGTCAGGCCAGGCCGACACACACTCTTTGTAAATTAATTTGCACTCATTATCCATCACGTACGATCTGAAACAGTTACCTTACGGTAATACGGTCAGTGTTGATACTTTTTGTAGGGTATTCGTGGTACGGAAAAATACCGATGAATTAGCCTTAATAAAAATAACCTATACCTGAGTCTGCAGCCCAACACTCTTGACATCACTGTCTATTCCTTTGAACGAAGCCAAGTGGTTAAAGCGCTGGCATGTGACACCTAGGACCCGGGTTCGAATCAGCATATGGGTAAAATGTGTGAGGTCCATTTTGGTGTACGCCGTCGTGATCGATGTTGCTGAAATATTGCTTAAAGCTGAGCAGAAAGCAGACTCACTCGCCCCTTGTATGTGATGCTCAAGTTATTTTACAGTCCTCCGATGACTGGTTCTTTAACCACTTATGCTTATTGTGTATCTACAGCATTTTCGTCACTATGTGGCTGCAGTATTGCCGATGTGACGTTATTTTTTAACTCACGCACTCACGCACTATTCTTCTGTACATGACGGATGCAGTTTGACCGAGATCGACCCCATGTCATTGTTTCCGGTTGTCAATGTTAATACTGCATGTCTACAACATATGATTGATTTACATTAGATGTTATGACAAAACCAAACGGTAGAAGCAGTATTAATATCCATTTTGCTTTACTAGGATCTTCTTGTATTCATTCCCCTCTGGCAAATTGTGTTCTGTAGAGACACAGTATCGAGTTACTCCCTTTAGGGAATGCAGCAATAATTATTGCATTTATGAGCGCAACTGAATGCTGTGTCCCCCATAAAATTATTTTAAATCTTTTCTTCCGTGTTAATCATATTTCAGGAACTAACCAGTCCTTATCTAAATATTGTAGTGCGTATTGTCCTATCTCATGTATAATGTTTTCCTAGTCCTTCAATCATTCTGAGATCAAGTTTCATTTCCAAAAGGTCATGTTGTGCTGTTAAATGCTAATCGTGTCAAAAACAAACACGACGTTTATTGATTAATCGTCCGGGTAAGCGTTGTTTTCAGATTTAGCAAAAACATTTCGTGTAAGTTAACTCAACATTTTGTTACTCTAACTTTGGCCGTTGGCTAAAATTTATCGGGTGTTTTAGTAATGATCTGTCACTGATTTCAAACTAGTTACAAGTTGAATTTGTGTTAATCCATGTGTTATTACATCAAAAATGAATATTCGGCATGTTTATTTACAACTCACTCGCACACTCAGATGCTCATGGTCCTCTTCATGTTGTTTTCTTAAGCAAAAGACATCGTGCATGCACGTTTGATTTATAGAAGAAGTCATAGTTGAGTTTGATTCTTCTATGGGTACTGTGTGTTAAATCTTTACATCCTTAGTTGGTGCAAGAGTCATATATTCATATGCCGTTACCACTGCCAACGTTGCGTATCTATATAGGTCAGTGGCATATCGAAAATCCTGTCATGATGCCAGATGATTTAGGAGAAAACCTATTTCATTACAGTACCTAGTGTTCTACATGCCAGTGTTAAACACTGTTTCAGTGGATTGCATGATCTTTACACAATTCAAAAGTCGGTAAGGCGATTCATAGAAATCTGAAATGTCAAGGTCACAGGTTGTCATAACCCACTATACACAGTTGAGGTCCTTTGACAAACAAGGTCGGTAGGCCGATGTCCAATATCCAGTTTCTGTTGTAAAATCTGAGAAAGTTACAGCTAAATCATTGCAGGGCGATGTCCGCTGTCTCTGTGGTCAAATGAGAGGATAGATGGTCTCGATTATTCGAGTTTCCATTTGTAAAGGCAAAATAAATGACCAGACGACAATGATGACACCAGGTGCTTGCAAAGGTTTAATCATATGCCGCCGTCCCGGTGTCAGTCTCACTCATACCTATGACTCCATCTGAATTCGACATATGTTATCTCCTAGTCAGCTTGCGCTTCAATTCCTTTGATTTTAGCCATTATTCGGTTCATCGCCTTTCGCGATTGTATAATTGTGGTGTGAGAGCACTATCTTTCTATCGCTTCTTGCGAACCCAACCCGTAACCATTTGTTTCTCTTAACGATACCCTGACGTCCACGCATGTCAATAAGGAGCAACGGTATAGTAACACTTGGATGAACCAACGTGATGCGTTTTCCGGTCTCATTGACTTGGATAAGACAGCAGGAGGATTATCTGACCTTGAGGTCAGCTCTCATGTCAATCACGAGTGATAGTGGGGGCTTAGAAGCTTCTCAACTCTATCTGTTCTGAAAGTGTATGGAGTGAACGAACTGTGTAATTATCATGTAAAGTTTGTTGCTTTGAATCGTCATACGAAGCGCGCCTTTGAAGGGAACCTAAGCTGACTTGTCCAAGAACGGATTCGAATTATCACAGATGAACCTAAAATTCAGCAAACTGAATTTTTATTATGCAAATCAGTCTAATAGTAGTTCAAGGAGATCTTGTTCCGCCATCTCGTCAATCATATCCGTCTACGTCTCATGTCTGCTTGATTTATGTGACACTCTCACACTTTGATTGTGAAGTTACAACTACGTGTAGTTGTCGTGATATAGACGGAGAAACAATTTACAAAATTGATACCCAAAAGTAGGGTTTGCTGTCAAATGACTCGAAGCAACCCATATTTCTGGGCAGCCCATTCCCAAAGTGGGTATAGTATAAACTCAGATCCCGTTATATAGGATATTCAGAGGGAACGGTAAGGTATCACATCATATGAGAGATGGATATTGAGTATAACCGAAGAGGCGGTTAGTGAGTAAAATAACAGAGATGGAATATGAAGTATAACAGCAAGGAAGGATAATTGGTGTAAGACCAAGGATGGATATTGAGAATACCAACAAGGATGGGCAATGAGTGTAACAGATGGGATGACAATTACGTATTACAGGAGGAAGGGATTTACAGCATAGCATCAAGAATGGATATTGTGTGTAACAGAAGGGATTAATATTGAGTATAACAACAAGGGTGGATAATGAATGTAAAGAAGGGGTGGATATTGAGTATAACAGCAAGGGTGGATTTTGGGTATAACAAGAGGATTGGATTTTGAGAATAGCAGCATGGACAGATGTTGAGAATAGCAGCAAGGATGGATAATGGATATGCCAGGAGGGGTGGATATTGGGTATAGCAACAAGGATGGATAATGAGTATACCAGAAGGGGTGGATATTGAGTATAACAGAAAGGATGGATATTGGGTACAGCAGCAAGGATGGATATTGAGTATACCAGAAGGGGTGGGTACTTAGTATACCATAAAGGCTAGATATTGGGTGTAGCAGCAAGGATGGATAATGCGTATACCAGAAGGGGTGGATACTGAGTATGACAGGCAGGGTGGTTATTGGGTATAGCAACAAGGAGGAATAATGACCATAACAGGAGGGGTGGATATTGAGTATGCCAGAAATAATGAATATTTGGTAAAGCAGCAAGGATGGATAATGAGTATGCCAGAAGAATTGGATATTGAGTATAGCAGAAAGGATGGATATTGTGTATAGCAGCAAGGATGGATAATGAACATAACAGGAGGGGTGGATTATGGCGTATCAAGGAAGGATGCAGGATGCAGACATCGGTGTGGCGGTAGTAAAGATTGATGAAATTGCCTCAGAGATTTGGTGGTGATGGAGTGTTAAGGTAGATATTCCAGCTGTAATGTAACAGCAGTAGAGCATCATTCATGGTGAACAGAAGAGTACCAAAGTAGTCTCCTTGAAGTGACGATTGTGGAGCGCTACACTATAGGCAGTAGCGCGCCACAGTGGAGATGGTCGGAGTATCTGACAAGGAACTTATCATACATACAGTAAACGTCTCTCAAAATTAATCACACGCATCAGTAAGAACAAAACACAATACGTTCTACATGATCCGATGAGACACTTTGATATCCAATGCAAGGTTATTGACTTGACGCGATTAATTTTATAATTATTCAGAGGGAACAAAGAAGCATTATCACCTACACAGAGATGTAGGGCTTTGTAAGCCAACCACCTCTCATTACTTGTTTCATCATGAAACAGGAACCCACGATGGAAATGCCAAACAACGCATATGAAAGGTCAGCACAAACATCATTATGTTGCGCTCATTTTATAGATTTCCTTTAGCGACTTAGGTTCACAGAAAAGAGAAAAAAAAAACAAAAACAAAAAACAATCAAACAAAAAAAAAAACAAAGAAAAAAAACAAACATTGTAACGTTATGCGCAATGAAGAGAATCGGTTAAGGTGCCATTATGATATTTTTTGCCACTAACCTCTAAAGGTGTATGTGTAATTATACAAGCTGTGTCAAGCTTTAAAACAAGCACGAGTGGCATAATAACAATAAGGCTATAGAGGTGAATTAAATCTATATAGGTGGTAATTCTGCGTTGTAAAAATATAAAACATTAAAAAAGAGAATAAAAAGAGAAAAAAACACAAGAAAAAGCCCTTATCGCGAACGTATATATTGGCAGTTGAATCATATGTAGAGCTGCACTCAGATATAGTAAAATGAAGATTTTTTAGAATTTCCCTTCGCTTATCTCACCAGTGTTCAGAAGCACAATTTAATGCTTTATTATCAACCCAGGATCGTTGTACTACTTGTAGTAGTTGTAATAGTGATAAATAAAAATACTTGGCAGTGAAGTCAAGTGGTAACTCAATCATGGCCATATGGAAATGTACACATGGTTTTCGGTCCTTTCTTTTTGTCTGAAAGAAGAGGTGGTGACGGATGTTTGGAGGCGGGTGGTGTTCAGTGCGTTGATTTGAATTCTCCTGAAGGTGTTATGAGGATAGAGGGCAGACTGTTTTCCCATGTAAATAATCTGTGCTATAGTTTGCATCTTGCGTGTAATTTGAAAATTGCTCTTTTCTTGCTGGACAAATAAAGTTCAAATACCACATTCACAGGTAATATATTCTCACCAGGAAAAGAAATGCAAATTTTGTCAAACTTTTAAACAAAAGACATAAATATAAACGCTTATTTTTAAGAGATTTCCTTTTTCGAAACTTGCGTTTCTTTTGCTGCTCAGTATCCTCGCAAATGGGCCTCGAAGTTAATAGACAGGGTCTAATGTTCAAGCCCATCGCTGGTGTCCCCAAACGTGATATTTCTGGAGTGTTACTAAAAGCGTAAAACCCAGCTCACGAACTCACGAACTCACTCATCCGAGTCAAAGATGCACAGATTTATCTTTGCCCCTTTTGGTCGTAAACCGAAAGTGCAAACGTTGTTTTATCTGGAAGACAGAGTGAAACTTTGTGCATTTCCATACAATGATTTATCGTTGTGCCTCACAATATAATTATGAAGGAATGGTTCTATCACCTCCGGTCTAATTCACTTTTATATGCAGGGAATTTGCAGACAAGACAATCTTCAGGCAACGTTTCCTGAGATCCTCACAGACAAAATATTGGCTCACATAGAGAACCGATAGCCATGTATGAATTGACTGTATATTAAATCTTGTAATATCATCTGTGATGAACGCGCGAAGGAAGCTGTTGTCATGATTACTAACTCATAGCTACAGCCAAAGGACGTGATGTATTTTGAATTTGGCAACTCAGTTAATCAGGTGTCTGCTTGGCCAAATATAAGGAACGGAAATGGGTTCTGTTTGCAAAAGGTCTGTGTCATGTTCGTAGAAAGGACGCGGTACTCGATGGATATTGGTCGTTCTATTTAGAATGTGTCGTGTGTTGTGTAGTATCAACAGAAATCAGAAGGTATCTCTGTGAAATGTAGTTAGTCGATCTGAAGCACGAACTCAGAACGCAAAGAACAGTGAGTGAGTGAATGAGTCAACACGGCTTTTCTCCTATCATCCATATTGTAACTATTCGCAACCGACTGGCTAGAACGCTTGACAGAGATCACACGTGCATCCTTTTGGTTCTACAGATAACATTAATAAGCTACCCGTCACAAGTTTAGTCTCACTAGTGTAAATGTAGCTACTTATTTCAGTCAACTGTTATAAACAAGATTTGGCAAAATATTCCATACTGTTTGAAGGTGTTGTTCACTCATGAACATATGTATTGTAAAATGAATTCATAACATTGAAAAGGTTATTGTCATGAATTCAGTAAATGATTCAGCTCAGTTAAAATTGGGGAATTCTTAACAAAACTTTACACCAAAACGCAGCTGTAGACATGCACGACATCTGCACATATTCTTCGGCTAATTTGATGCATGATACCCGTGCACTTCCTTTCCGTAAATTTTCCAGTTGTTTACTTCAAGTTAGTAGAGAAAGTCATCTTTTACGTTCAACCATACATATTTTCATAACATAGTAAGCCTTTAGGGCTTTAAGTGAGTCTAAATATTTGATGGGTAATGTATATGATACTTATATTACATTTAGAGTGTCAGCTATTCTGAGCCAGTACTGTTATACACATATTTGAATGAAGTTTTGTAATCCGGTCACTTCAGTGCGTGTTGACTGACAGCGTGGCGGAAGCTCACTGATGCAGATTATTCATACTTACCACTATGGTGAAACCCACGAACGCAGCTGAGATGCTGACAAACATAATCATCATCAAAGAATATCTCGAATTAAAGTTCGACATCATAGGACGCTCGGCAAATATCAAATAACAAAAATCGAACATTTAATTATGATCAGTCCATTGATTGTTTCCACTTTTATGACTTTCATTGACATAAATGACTCAAATCACAGAATATCGTTTCAGTAAATTGAATTTTCGCCGTTACAAATTTGAATCGTTTTGTTTTATGTGATTAAATTAATGAATCCATTGGTACTGGGGAATGGTTCAAAGATCATCAGAAGACAATTATTGTTCCCGTTTAATACAACAAATTGGTTCGTAAATTGGTATCACTGACTGTATTGAAGCACCATGCCACATAATCAGAAGCTACTGCCGCTTTCTAGACGTAAGGGTCACCTAACAGAGGGCTTGTTACTTGATCGTTAATCGTTGCTATTTATGTCAGAGATTTGTTTATCCCAGACACGTTTACATAAAGGCAACTGAGTCATCGATGTAGACTAGATCACGAACAGGGGCGGTGTGGTAGACGAGTAGCTGAAGCTTTCGTCCGTCACGCCAAAGGACCGGGTTCGATTCCCCAATGGGTAATCGTTGCAATTTATGTCAGAGATTTGTTTATCCCAGACACGTTTATATAAAAGCAACTGAGTCATCGATGTAGACTTGATCACGAACAGGGGCGTCGGGGTAGACTAGTAGCTGAAGCTTTCGTCCGTCACGCCAAAAGACCGGGTTCGATTCCCCAAGGGGTACAATGTGTGAAGCCCATTCCTGTTGTCCTCCACCGTGATATTCCTGGAAAAGCACTGTAGACCCAACTCACTCGCTTACACCTTAGTGACAGCTGGCGCCCTCATTTGACCGCTGTAGCTCTCAACTAATTTACAATATGTTTGATCTTCAGTGCAATGTGTGACAGGTATCTTTGACAGTCCCTGATCTTGTGCTGCCGAGGGATCGGGCACTAAACTCATCAACTGAATACAGTTCATGTATTACTCATGATGCTCTCCTATGGGTAAGTGTATTATCACTCGATGGACGAGTGACCGAATGTTCCATAGCCAATTTGTCCCTAGTATGGTGATTTACCTTCAGTTGTTGGCGATCTATAGCCAGGTTTTATACTATTTTCTCCAAACAGTGCTATTAGTTTTAACTTTCCACGCTAGTTTTGCATGACATGGCTGCAGTTAAATATTAACTCACTCACTCACTCACTCACTCACTCACTCACTCACTCACTCACGCACTCACTCACTCACTCACTCACTCACTCACTCACTCACTCACTCACTCACTCACTCACTCACTCACTCACTCACTCACTCACTCACTCACTCACTCACTCACTCACTCGGGAGAGACACCAAAACAGAAATGTACCCAAGTTGGGTAAGTGCGAGTTCAGTTTTCGGCCGTACTCAGCAATATTTCAGCTATATGGCGACGGTCTGTAAATAATCGTGTCTGCGCATTCGGGAACCGATGACATGTGTCAACAAAAACAGCGAGCCTGACCACCCGATCCCGTCAGTCACTTCTTACCACAGGCATAGTAGCCTTTTGGGGCAAGGATGGGTTGCTGAAGACCTATTCTACTCAGGATCTTCACGGGTCACTTAAGTAACTGAGGTGTGAGGGACGAAAGACTTACTGTATGTCCCTATATTCCAATGTACTGATGAACGGAGCAGTTGTGAAAGTAGGGTTAAGGATATTTAAAATCATTATGACACAATCTCACCAGTAAACAGTGTAAGGAAATTCGTTATACGTAAGGATAATTAGAAAGCGTTGTTTGAAGAGCGTTTAAATGTCAAGTCATGATATTTCGCAAGGATTCTCGGCAACAACGATTGTTAAATTTTCCCATTAGCGTTTCAGGTGTTACTTCAGAAAGAGATTTCTCAAATCACATATTGATTTTGCTAGAACACTGCTCAAAGCGGCATAAAACCCTATTCACCTTACTCATTAGAAGTATTGCCCCCAAGAGTGACGTTCTCACGTGGCTGCCCTCTCTCTCAGCAATGTGCAGTGTCACTTTCTTTGGCGTTGCTAAATATGTCAATAGATTCTGTAACTTGGCGTTTCGTCCATACAGCTGCAGGGTTTTGTTCAAGCTGTTCTCTGTGCATTGCTGGTACATTCGATACAAGACTGGAGTCACCCATGAAACAGGTTTGTCAGCTTACTGGCTGTGATTTCGATGCCCACGGTTCAGATTACAAAGTTGACTTTGGTTTGGCGCCGTACCGAGCATTATTTCCCTTGTTGTATTGCAGAAGTGAAATAACTCTGTCTCCACTCAAGCCAGAGTCCACGAGTGTGTTTACATTATCTCCATGGGAAAGCTTGAATTAAGATATGCCTACTTGTGTCACTGTGTACGAAGCGACATTCTTTATAGGGCTAAGACCTCAGTCCACAGTATACACATACTGTCCCGGGTATACATTCTTTATTCTTTGTTGAATACTACCCAGGGAGTTAAAAAAAGAAAGAGAAATTTAAGAAGAAAAAACATCCTATGATCAAGGGAACACTCAAACTCTTTGAGCACGTATCAGCTGCATGGATCTCAGCGGTATAAAAATATCCCATCACAATATACCATATCATATCATATAATGTAACACCATTAGTGAGTGAGTCAACATGAGTTGAGTTAAAATGTAATATCACATCGGAGATATTGCAGCCATATACGGATACACAATAACTACAAGTAGATAAAGAGCCAGTCAATACCATGTAAAAAAGGGCTATTGACCAACAACCAACAACTGAATTTAGACCACCATACTAGCAGCATGGTCATATCAATGCAATAGCATTTATGCCATTTCTATACTGTTTACTGTTTTCTATACTGTCTTTTTACACAAGGACACATTTCATATCAGATGTCATGATTTTGGACGCTCTTTCAATTATGTACTTATGTATATGTAAGTTCAGAAACGTTTCATTTTGCTTTTGAACAGGTCTGTAAAATTAATTGCATTCCATACTCGGGGGCATGCGGACAATTCGTTATGCTGAATTCAACCGGACAGTATTACACATATCAATATATAACCAATTACCCAGATAACTTTTTGTTCGCGGAGATGTGAGTGGGATTTCCTTGTATTGCATGTTTGTTAAGAAAGTCGCACAAGTTCAATATATAGTTTTTTTATGTCTAGGTTCTTTATTGATTTAAAACCAAGATCTAACTGAGAACAAATTTAACCAAAGAAATATCCAAGTCCCATGTGCATTTTTGGAGCTGACAGGTTATTGCTTTTCTCAAGGAATCGACTTGCGGATTCCTTGATACACGCAGTAAATGGATAGACACCGGAAATGTATACATGTACAACGTCAATATGACATGCGCGTCACGCGTTCCGTACTCAAACGTACTTCACGCCTGTGTCAGGATACACTCAACAGAATTAGAAACTTGACATCCACATATTTGTGAGGGGTTAATTCTTTCTGTTTCTCGTTGTGCCAGACACACCAAAATGCCATGTTGTCTATCTGGACATTGTCTTGGCGACCGACGTAAATAATCCCTCCATAAACCCGGCTGCGAGTATGCCGCGACTCCCAAATCAGCAAAGTGAGCGTAGCATGGACTGGTTTCTAGCTTGACAATCAGAAGTTGGACGAGCTTTATCTGTAGTCCTTTAGTCGCCAGACAATGAGCAGATTGATGACCCATGGACAACATCTGGTCATGTTGCAAAACGTAAAAGCAATGGCGTCGCATGTGACGTCAAACGTGATGACGTGCAAACCATAATAGGTCATCTCCGCAACAGATTGGGACCGTAACATTCACTAGGAGATGCTTGTTCAGAAGCACATCACACCATCGGGGATCGCACATATCTGCACTAGACGATCATCCACATGCACTATCCTGACTCATGACCATCGTTCCCACTGTTTGAAATGGGTTGGTAGACATGGCAGATTAAACCAGGGCGTTATGGTTTGTGGAGACGTACTGCACGTGGGGACCAAATTTGACCACAGTTCTTTTGCAATTCATATTACTGGATGGTTCTGTACTGACATTTCAACATGACAAAAGCAGAATACTGGCCTGTCTTCGTTGACAATACGTAGATCTGATCAAACACATTTAGGATGAAGTAAGGGAGGCGAGTATGACCAGATCAATCAACCCTACTCAGCAAGAATTTGTTTACCAATGACAACAATGACAACTAGTACCGACAAGTTTCCACTCCACAAGCAACCGTTATGTTTCCCTTGGCCACACTGACTTTCTCTGTCCCAACATTTTTGTGAGTGTGATGTTCACGTTGGGGGCACTTGGAACGTCACACATGTTTCCACTAAAATGATGCCGTAATCTACTTTTAATCATCTGTGTTTGATGCGCGGAGCAGAGAAGTATGATACCCACTTGTTCTAGTAATAATGTACTCTCTGCGTCCAGTGATGGACTGAAGTTAACAAGTGCAAAATGTGTAATTTTGTTGAGTACATAAAGTGCTATTTGCTTTGATCCTATCCTTTGTAGAAAAAAACATATTCGGGTGCATTTTTAACGCTAACGTATTTTAGACAAATGTAAAGGGTCACGAGAGAACAAGGTACTTGAGAGCCAAACCTGCAACGTACCGGTTGTATTTGATGCCGTTGGTTAAGGGACTCTCGATGAAAAAGGTCTTTCTTTTGTTTGAATACCATTCAATACGAGAGAGTCTTGGTCATCGTATTCAGCAGCTTATCAAATACTACTTAAACTGAAATGCTTCCAGATATGGGATCAGTTGTGTGTTCATTTTTTTTATCAAAGATCTGGCTACACAAAGTATTCCTAAAGGTCGCCCGCATTAGGCCGCGAAAACTCAAAGTTGACACTGAATAATCTTTAAACACGGAGCAGCTCGTCCCCATTAAAGCAAGAGGTCTTTGTGTTGACATTTAATTTCCCATCTCAGCTTCGATATTGCCCATTAGACTATAAATTACCCTCTCGGCAACCATGTTGGGGAGATCACATGTATCATGAGCCAGTAAACAAAACCCCAGGGGTTAAATACAAGAATCCTTGTTGGTAGGCAAAGGAGATTTGGTCATAGGATTTTTAGATCATTGTTATACTGGCATGGTGCTTAGGCGAATTACAACACAAGGAAGCTAAGGATTTTGTGACTGAAAGATCGAGGCGCTTTATTTAAAACATAACCATGCTCGATTTTAAGTAGTGTGATATCCACAGAGTTGTCCATAAGTTCTCAAAACCAGTAATTAATTGTTCATGAGAATTACGGTCTGGATCTCGACCCAGAATGCGTTTATAATACTGCGACCTGTGACATTTCTATAGTTTATGGATGGGGTAGTTTAGTAGTTAAAGCGCGCATGTGTCAGGCCGAATACCCGGCACCCATTCCCATCATGTTATACTATGTGAAGGCCATTCCTGCTGTCCCCTGATGTAATATTGCTGGAATATTGCTAAAAGCAGCTCAGTCACTCGGTAACATGAGCACTGCCACAGCGAAGTCGAAGCAAGGCTTGTACATACAAGCGAACCTTTGCAAGGACAATTCAGCATCAGTATGGATGGGCACATAAGTGCAAATTATTTCATCAACATGAGGTGGAACGTCAATGGAAATTAAATTAGAACATATTATTTGTGTCACGGCCATTGCATAGTCAACAAAACTGATTAAAAAGTCACTTTGAGACAACTGCTATTAGGGTTTATTCCTTTCGTATTCAGAAACTGGCAATTGATCAAAGACGTCAGGAGGAGGAATGAGGCATGCGACTGTAGATGTATGACACGTTCTATACGCAGAGAGAGAGAATGAGAGAGAGAGAGAGAGAGAGAGAAGCGCGCCACTAACCATTAGACATACATCATCCTTATCCTGATCACAAATTCACATTAACACAGGACAAGAGAGTTTAAGGTTTATTGTGGACAGGAAAATCAGTACTACTAATGGTTAAAAGCGATTTGATAACCATTCACTAAATTTTAAAAGAAACTGCCCCGTAATGCTTACCCGGCATGAGCGGAATGATTGCAGTGTTTACATGCAAAGTTTCCTTTCAACTTGAGCGTCAGGTTGGGGTTCCTGGAAGGTTTGAGCTGTAGCGAACATTTTGGATTTACAAGATTATTAGTTCTCATTTCGTTGTCCCTCTTCAGAAGAATATCTGATTTAAAAAAAAAAACAGAAACAAAAACAAAACAAAAGCCAATTAATTGGTATATCTAACAACAATGGCAGTTCAATAACTTAGATGGATTTGGATAGACACATTCCTCTTAATTCACAGCAAATGCCGTGTTGGGAAACTGTAACGGGATTCTAACAAATAACACAATGAATTTTTAGCAAACGTCATAGACGTGAATTTCGCCAAACATGTAGAACATCGATTTTTAATCCTCGTTGCTTATTACTGCCTTCTATCAATACTTGAAAAATGGAAACATTAAAATCCATGGTGCCTTGGAAGAATATTGATTTCTATCATGATTAATGCATGTACGTGTTAACACGCATCTTTAATAAATAGACCCTTTGAGATGCTACGAGGCTCTAAACCATAGGCGTACACGGGAAAAGGGGTGTTTAGTTAGTTGGTTATTCTCATGTAAGATGTGTATTATTACAGTGTATACACCAGTGAATGTTCAAATGAAAAAGGACCGAACATCGTAAGCTATTTCTTGCCGTATTGTCTTGTGCTCAAAGTCTAGACGCTCTGTTCCAGCCACTGTGTTTTAGTAAACATACCATTTATCTAAGTCACGATTTTTTCAGATTCAAACTCAGCACAACGAGCTACCTCCTGGACTCATTTTCTGGTTCATCGCCCTTACCAGCAAATCTGAAAGGAACTCAATACGGACCAGGTATATCATTCGTACTGGCCTCACAGAAACACAGTTGAGTTGTCTTAAAACCATCCACTGACTGAATTTTGAATCTATAGAAGAATCCCCTTGCTCATAACTGTATCTACGTCTGCAAAATCTGTACCGACTGGTGACACCTGATCGATTTGGATACACCTGGTCCTTCTCGCCGGCTTTGGACTAGCACCTGCTGACGCCATGCACTACATAAGGAAAATGGAGCTTTTTTCTGTAATATTGTTGTTTAGGAAGGCCAATAGAAATTGTGTAAGGTGCAATGTGAGACAACACTACACTTGATTTTGGCTTTTCAACGCGCGTTGTGTAGTACTTGTACGTTGTGAAATGCTTTGAGGACCAACTATGTTTTCTTAGTACGTAAAACGTTCGTAGTGATTTACATTGTGGTTCGAAAATGATGTCATTGTTATAGATGTAGGCTGCCAAAGAGGAATGTTAATGTCTTAGCGATCGAGCCCTTTCTACTAAATAGTCAAATAGAGTCATGCGAAGTCTGCGTAAAGTTGTTTTTGGTCGCTGTGTATTGAATTTTAAATGTTTTTAACCCATTGTTGGATTATCTTTAGGCGGTCAAGGCTTAATTGGACAATGTCGTTATGGCAATTATGTACAGGATAATGTCAAACTAGACGTATCAGTAACCCAACAATGTAATTCCCATTTTAATCTTCAGCACCTGTTTCCGTTTCAAGGGCACAGTTTGTTGCCTTGCATGTGATAGTGATGCATGATTTGAACAGTGCAGAAGATGTTCAACACAATCATGTTTATGATAAAGTAAAACAACAGAGATGGTTTTCAGCAACGCGTTGCAATGATTCTGAAACTGTATGTGTCCAATATTTCCATCAATGTTCCATCAAATATTACGTTCCGCTCGACATACAAATGTGCCAATAATCGGCTGAGCAATACGTTCAAGACAGTCTGAAAACTGATACAGACTGATAACATTCACCAATATCTAGACGTAATTATTTTAATATCCTTTTGTCTGCACTTCTGACAAATATTCATACAAACCAATCAGGGTTTTATGTGCAACTCAGTAGCCCATTTGTACGTTTTCATAATATTTTTGTCTGAATAATTTAAAGGCATTGAACGTCTCTGTTTTGTCACAAGATGATTGTTAGAGATAGCCTATTCCTATTCACACGTCTCTGAGATAATTGTAGTTGTCCCGCTGAGGTAATCTTCAGAGATGACATCCAATTTCTTTTCCTCCCAGACATCTATTCCAGGCAAAGATGGAACACGTCAATTCATGGCGATCATTAGGGAGTATTTATAAACTAGCATCATCAGTATTGCGACCTACAGGATTATAGTGACTTGTACTCTATCTTCGTTGCACAGGCTTAACTTTTGCCACCAGCTCATTTCAGCACCACGAAGATGAGATTTTAATTTGTTCAAGACATTACCCGGCCTTCACGAAAATCACGTCTTTTCAAGCAGGCGCCAGGAATGACTTGGTGATATGAATGGAGTCTAATACAGAGACTGGCGAAACTGGGCATTTTCTGGAGAGACATAAAGTAGTTATTGATCAAGTAAACTGGACTCAGTTCTGAAACGGCAACAGATCAGTCGATTTTTGCACCGTGTTATACTGGGCAAATAGGAGTACAATAATTTCGGGTTCCTAATGACATTATTAGAGGCGATGTACATCGGAGACACTGGAATGACAGGGTGTCCCCAGGCGCTGACTGTTACATAAGAATTACTTTCTCAGATAGGGTAAAGAATTTCTTCCTTAGTAACAGGACTCGCTAGACGTTGTAGCTGACTCTCATTTAAATTTCCCCCCAAAGAATGTTTGAAATGAGCTCTTGCACACTCGTCGCGTCCCAGTTGGATTGGTAAATCATGGCATGCCAACGAAAGATAGACGTCTTCCTAATCGAACGAGAGCGATATTGGTTCTGACGAAATACCCATGGGAGGGATCGTCACTAATTGTTTCACTATCGCCTAGAACATGTCAGACGACATGTTGAAATAGGGGTTAACGTCCCCCTGCACAGGAACGTGCATGCATCTGCGAGCGTGTGTGTGCGTGGGTGAGTGTTTCTGCTTGTGCTTGTATAGACTACTTCCTGTTATATAGTATCTGACGGATGTCTGGAAATAGTCGAGTCTGGACCAGAAAGTCAAATGATGAACAGCATGAGCGTCAATCTACACAATTAGGATACGTTGTCATGTGTCAGCTAAGTCAGCGGGTCTGACCACCTGATTCCGTTAGACGCATCTACAGCAGTTCTAACCCAGATCTTCATGGGTCAACTGTCTGACAGTGTCAGGGATACTGCATGTTTCATATTATCTCACGTTACAAGGACGCCGGAACGTCCTTATTTTGTGAGACATTTTCAGGAAAAATATTATTAAACAGGAACGTGCTTTGAACCACTTCTTTCCGCTGTTCGATGCAGTTTATAGCGAAACAGTCCACGAAACAATGCGATATGAAATATTTTCACTCACCTCTGTTACATGGAAACCTGTATTGGTTCGCCTGAAGTTTACAGCCTTTCCTTTCTGTTTTAACCGTTTATATTCTATTCCAAAGCTCATACTACTTCGCCTAAATGATGAGTGCGATATCATTATCAAAGACTCTGTTAGTCTTGTTAGTGACAAATGCGATATATTCAGGAACTTTATATTGATTCTTAGTTAAATGGGACCTGTTTTCCGAACTCAAGAGCATTACTCTACAACATATACTGCTGTCGCAATAAGGAATCTCATTTCTTTCACCATCAGAAGCATGTGTTTACACCTTCTCCAACCTCAGGTCTTAACTGACCGCCCCTTTGGATCTAAGTGTTGGATGTTTGGT
Source organism: Haliotis asinina (assembly GCF_037392515.1). NCBI lineage: Eukaryota > Metazoa > Mollusca > Gastropoda > Lepetellida > Haliotidae > Haliotis > Haliotis asinina. Next base: position 36,067,251 of record NC_090285.1, read on the forward strand.
GTTAACTGTTGTGATACACACACCTCAAAATCAATAAGTGCGGCTGTGCAGAGAGTGATCCAGTTGTATCATAACGTTTCACCGAAATGTTGGGGGGTCATTTACCGTTTACCGCTTCCTTGAAACCCACATTTGGGCAACGATGTTGTGAAACCTTAGTACTCAACCAGATGAAAACAGGAATCGAACTGAGAATAACAGGGTTCTGGGGAAGATCAGGGATGCAACTCTACTGAACTAATTCTGCATCGTTTGGCCACCATGCAGTGCTTTTGAACACGTCTTAATGGTTTCAGAATATTTTAACGAGAGAGTGTCAGAGTATGAGTTAAAATGAAAAGTCACTTTGGCAATATTTCAACCATGTGGTGACTAAAACAATGCGTAGATTAACAATAATGAAAGATAGGTTATACAACCCTGCTAACGAAGAACAGTAAAAGAACTAGAATATCACAGATATACATGTAAAACGAGCAATAGGGGAACAACAACACAACTGATGGCTGATCACCATACTAGGGACCATGGGGACTTACAGTGCCTTTGCTACCTACATGGACCCTCGTTGGATTCACACCATCCCTTCAGCCGCTGGCAAATGTAAGAAATGTTAGACAAAATCAAAATAACAAGGATACTACGTTTAAAAATCCTGGTATGTTGGTACATTGACTTTGAACGTTTGGGGACGTACGTGCACTCTCAGGAGGATAATAATTTTACAATATGTCAACCCCCTTTTGAGGGTACGGCCACTAACATTTCAATTCCTAATCTAAACTACCAAATGCTAAAGTACATCGATCTACAGAACATATCAAGCAAAATTCAAGTTCCTTTAAAAGTAACAACAATGACAATGATTACATGATTCTAATCAGAGTAAGGGATAAGAAGTGGTGTCACAAATTTGTTGAGTTCTGCTTGGCAGCAAGTATTCCCATTGGCCATTGTATTCCCAGAAATGCCAGCGTGACTGGGTAACCAACATAGGACCATACCGTACTGGCCGCCAGTAGCAAGATCATGATACCATTCAATAATTTCAATTAAAAGTGGATGTTTGCAAGGAAGATTTGTAATCTCCTGAAGACAGGAAAGAGAGTCAGAACATATTATGTATTGTTTCTTTTTTGGATGTTTTTAAATATATTAAAGATCAATAGTGTTTCCTTCTGCTGTAAACATAGAGTACCATGTAATCTAGAACATATTTTAACGAGAGAACAAACGTGTGGTTATGGTATACCTGTTGAAGCATTACTTAACTGTGAAGGTTTAGTGTTTATACGCGTGCCACCAGTGAAGATCCGGGTTAGAATTGATCTTCGGTAACCCGGGCTTGTTGTAAGAGTCGACTAACAGGAACGGGTGGTCAGCCTCGTTGGTTTGGTTGACGTCATTGTTTCCATGAGTAGATACATTGTTTATCTGTTTATCACTGTATTGTCTTGTCCAAACTCGATTGTTTACAGGCCGCATTCAAATAGCTGGAATATTTCTGAGTCTGACGTCGAACAAGAAACAAACAAAACCAAATCTTACACGTGCACTAAGGACAAACAGTGGATGCCACAGATGTTAATCTCTTCAGAGTAGCATATCCTGTAGGGGTGTGGATCGTACAGTTCCCTGCCTAGCTCTGCAGCACCTTGTCCGGGTTTGATTGATGGTCGTTGAAGTGCAAGTGACAGGGCCTTATCAGACCATTAAAAACGCCGAGTAATCATATAGACTTTACACAGTGGAAAACAAGAGTTGAAATCAATAAGCAGACGCTGTGAAATGAACTTCCAAACACGAACTTACTGACGCTGAAGTAGAAAATTTCATTAAATGGCAATTTGTAGTTTCTTGTTGGGATAGAATATCCAGTATCACTTTCTTAGGGTGAACATGTTTGTCCAATGTGTAGACGTTGGTGGGTTTTGTGATAATACCAGTCAACGGGAGATCCGTGGGATAAAGGATAAAGGATAAAGGATAAATAATCTGAGCCAGACAAATTTTTGACCAGTGACAATTCTGATTAGGAGTTCGATTCAGCCACTCTTGTGGTAGGTGGGTCTAGGCACAGGATATGTACGTGTAACTCATGTGTCGTACAACATGTTCATCTTATTTCAGCTGGCAGTGTTTTTGCGCTCATCGTTTCTTGGAAGGAGTGATATATTTGGGGATCTCTTTGTAATGTCGTGTTTTACACGAGTCCACCCTCTGATGTACTGTGGCGTGTTAACCTCAAGTAGGAGGAAAGTCCCGAGAGACGAAAGCGGTATATGTTGAAAGCCTAGCGAATATTGGTGCTGTGGATCATCACTGGACTGGACTCATACATCCTCCTGTCAATGTTCAGACTGTGGCGTCTTTCGTTGTGTTTTTTTTTTCAAATTTCTGCCCTAAAAACACAAACAATGACGTCATGTTACCTCTGGACTTCTCAAACGACGTATGGTGCAGGGTAGCATGATCTTACCTCGCATTTGTTCTGGAAAGACATTCGACATTTCTGACTTCCTGGAATACAAATGTTCATTTATTTACAAGTTTCAGGAACGAGGAAGTGGGTCCCTTGACAGCATTCCAGTTAGACCATAGCGTGTCAGGCTAATCTAGGACGAATCCCAAAGTGATGCAAGACGTAAACCACTTTAGAGTGGTCTTAGCGCTAACGCAAATAGAAACGAAATTAACTCAACGCAGGATTCGGGTGTTTCCTCAAGTTCACGACGTGCTCAAGGGACACTGAGCTGTACTGTGATTTCGGAGCCCTATTAGTAGAGACAGGTGTTCGAATCACAGTTTGGACAATAATTTTGAGAAACACAAATTTGTGTTTATAAGTTATGATTAACATATATTTCAAATTTGATCGAAATCGGTGACGACATAAAGAGTTTAGAAAATTCTAGAGCTGCACTCAATGAAATGCACGCGTTTTATGTTAAGAGTGTAGCTGTGGAAGTTTCAAACTGTGACTCGAACCCATGTGCAGTGTCCAAATTAGGACCCGAAACAAGTAACAACGCCTACCGCGTAAACAGCCAGTACTCATAAATATTATTTGATTCACCTGTAAAAGAGGACAGTAAGTTGTGGTACATACTAAACTACTAAACTCCTCACGCAATAGTTCGTACCTAATTGACCCGTGATGGTTCCGGGTAGAATAGCTCAACCCATGCTTTCCACAAAAGGCGACTGTGCTTGTCGTAAGAGAGGACTAACGGGATCGGATGGCCAGGCTCGCTGGCTTGGTTGACACACGTCATCGGTTCCCAATTGCTCAGATCAATTATCATGCTGTTGATCACTGGACTGTCTGGTCCAGAATCGAATATTAACAGACCACCGCCATACAGCTGGAATATGGCTGAGTCCGGCGTAAAACTAAACTCACTCACTCACTAAACTCTACAAGTTCGTGTCTTGTGAAGCCAGTGTTCGCGACAGCAGTAGAAAGAACATTTATTCACTCACAAGATTCAGAGACATTCACACATATGATAGACTTGTTAAATCAAAGTTTCAAAACAGCAATAGTTGATCGAAATATCTATATTTACAGTGTCCCGGTTGATATGTCATACATACCTGTGGACCTCAATGCAATACATGATAAATCACTGGCCAAAATATGTCAATAGAAAATCGTGTTGCCATATGCACTGAACAATTCTGAAGACGAGTTCATGAACATACAAACCACAAACATGAAGTTCCTCCTCGGTTGACATAATATTTGGTGCTTCATTGTGTTTCTTCTATAAACATTTCACAAAAACACGAAAGTCTCTTGTTTTGTTTTTTCATATTACTCCGATGTTCGTTTTACGATCCAGGAAAACGATCAGCTCTCTCATGCAAAGCGGCACTGTGTGTTTGGTGAACAAGCGACATACGGACATGGCGCATTTTCATACGCCTTCATATGAGTCGTCTTCGTTCTCATTTATCTGATGCAACGTGAGAGTGCAGCGATGGGGATTTGTGTGTCCAAGCGATGTGGTAAAGTGATACTGCAGCTTTGAGAACTCACAGAAAATATTCCTTTGTGCTGACACAACACAGCTCCAGTAGTACTACATCCGAATACAGAATACAAACATCACTTCGATTGGAAGTCTATCACATATATCACACCATTCCACTGCAAGCATTTGTCATAGAGGCACACCTTTGGCTACCTGGCGACACATTTCACAACCATAGCAGCATCCCATTGATTCAAGAGAATGTCAAATTTTGCATCCTCACAACAGACACGTGGTGCGTGGTCTGGATCCTGATTGGATGTCCTAACTTCTCCACCCGCCTGGTAGCATAAATGTCGAACTTCAGACCTCGGCTAAAAAGAAAACCACTTATAGTATTTGCAATTCTCATTTTAATTAGTAGCATAAATAATGAACTTGGGACTTAGTCTAAAAGCAAACAAAAACATGTTTCAGTATTCGTGAGCGTCTGGTGTCATCACTATTTGCAATTAGTGAGTGAATGAGTTAAACTTTACTTTTCCGCAGCTTTTAGGAATATTCCTGTTAGTTGTTGGTGATCAATAGCCCATGCTTACATGGTATTACCTGACATAGTATTCTGTTTGTTCTATTTAAATACATTCTATGACTGATGAATTATTGTATATCTGTAACATTTCTTGTCACTAAATGCATTATTGTCGATGCGACGTTAAAATTTAACTCACTCACTCACTAGCAATATTGCAGCAATATCACGGTGGGTTAAACCAGTAGCCATCTGGTGAATCGAACCCGGGTCTTCCGCGTGACAAGCAAACGCTTTAACCACTAGGTTACCAAACCACAAGCGGTAGCAATTACAAATCTCCTTAGTAGCTTAATGACAGCTAAATCTAAAACACACGAAAACATGTTCTCCTTTTTCGCGAAAACTAAGTACCACAACTGTTGGTGGTGATCCACAAACGCACATATACTACAGACCGATTCATACAATGGTCATTGCATTTAGCAGACATTTACTACAATTAAATGATATATACTTCCGAGGAATCTGTTTACATAAATTGTGAAAACTATACTTCAATTCGGCCATGTCGAGCACAAGTAACCTATGGATTCTACTGTATTTCACGAAAAGATTACTTGGGAGGAGATCCACGTGTACAAACTGCAACATATCCTTGTCCCTCCAAATTGTCAATAGGCAGTTCGAATCTCCAATGCACTCATCCAAGCAAAACTACTACAATCTGTACTTAACAAAAAAGTGCAATCCCCAAAATTACATGTTATTTAGTTTCACCTACACCAAAATGCCCAATTAAAAGCTGAAAGTCATACCATCTGTCCATTGATACTACCGTAATAAATTCAACGTATCTTCGAAGAGACGACGCCCACTAAGGTTTTAGCAAGAGCTTTCGGTTAGCCTAGTGGATAAAGCGTTCACTAATCGCGCCTACGGCCCGCAATTCCAACAAGGCTTCAGCATGTACTGCATGTACTGTACTACATGCATGTCCCTAGGTTATTGTTAACAGGCTCGTAATGCCAAACTTACTCACATAGGTTTAAAAGTTCATTATTAGTTTTGAGTGAGCGAGTGAATACTTTTATATTTAACGTCACATCGGCAATATTTCAGCCTTATCGTGACAAGAAATGTTTGATGTTGAAATAAAGCTTGTATATTTTATATAAAAAAAGCAGCAACAAAAGTGTCATCAAAGGTTAGTTAAACAACTAGAACATCACAGTTACAATTAGAACTAGTGTGGAAATTTAAAGCTAGTAGCACTATTTGGACAAAACATTATAAATCACGGGTTATCCATCACCAACAACTGAAGGTAGATCACCACACTAGGGACCGTGGTTTTGAGAAAGACATAGCACACCGTAGCAACGTAACAATAAAACATTTCTTTTTTGTCAGAGAAGAAATAATATATATGTCATTACAAACCTAAGTGACGTATAGAGTAACCATTTGCTTGCATGAAATTCTTCCGTCTCCAAACAGAACAACTGCATTATGTTATTGCCTCAATCTGTTTGTACAGACTGCTTTGTCAAGTGTTGTGTTACCGTTCTCTTTAGCTTACAGTTATAGCCGTATATAGACGTAATAGTTTGATTGATGGACGCCCAACGCTGACACTCATTCACCAAATGAACAATGAGTCACCGCACTTCTTTTATTTGTCGTTTTATTTCACATTAGGAAAATAGCTCATACGAACATCAATTAAATATTAAACAGGCTACCCACCATGCAACGAAAACTGAATCCCAGTGCAACATCGACAGGTACGACGGCCACGGTCTCACTATTGTTGCAACATATCATCTCTGAGCACACTATCGTAAAGTCTGCATTGTTTGTGGCATATCCAAGGATCCCGTTGCAGCACCTGTCATTCACTGTAATATTCCTAGTTGGCATCGCAGTTGTCTGAAAACAAACGTGGACACCATAAGCATAACACAATTACAAGGTATTATTTTATCTGGAGAACAAAATATTTTTTAATCGTGTAATCGCTGATGATGAGCCTCATCGGCCTGACTGTGCCAGGATCACCCGAACCCTCTGCTGCATATCTATATTAATCTTAAAACATAATAATAATAGAGTAGAGCTAGTAGTGAGTGAAATTATAAAATCAAACATTGTGTCATAAAACTAGGGTAAGTGGAAAATTAGTCAGTCAGATTAGTCAGTTTCTTTCTTGAAGTCACTTGCCCTGTGGCAAGTGTCTTTTCAACATATTTTTGAACCCCTGCACATACAAACTGAATTACCATTTGAAAAAAATACCATGAAAACAGCGTAATAAACATATTGGTAGTTTTTATAAAGTAAAGCTATTTTGGAGGGGGTCTTCCATTGAAATGTCCAACTTGTATTCAGATGGTAAAGCCGCATTCCGAGCTGAAGCTTCCTCTGTGGCGCTGAGCAATGATCAAAGAGGCAGGAAAGAGATACTTTGTAATCGTACGACTGGCAAAATCCCCTGAGGATAAAGTGTGCTATACCAGTTTGTATCGCTCGCGCCACTACGACTATGCGGAGGTAAATATGAAGAGCTATGGGAAGCTTTAAAGGATTCCGTACGTAACCATGAGAATGACAGTGAAAGACATTGGAGTAAAATTTATGAGAGTGTCGGCTTAAAGTTAATGCAATTGTGCTCTGAAACTATAAATGAACAGGAGATAGTCAAGGTGTCGTTCTGTGTTCTTGTTTCTATTTGCGATCGGACGTTTTAACTTCGTGAGGTTAGCGAGTGGATGAGTTGGGTTTTATGCCGCCTTTTCCACGATTCCAGCGATATTAAGAAGGGGGACACCAGAAATGGTCTTCACGCACTGTACCCATGTGAGAAATCGAGCCAGACTACATGTATGAAGCACATTTATAGTTGGAAGAACGACCAATGATCCAAGATACCAAGGGACGCTGGAACCCAATCAGCCAGTCACACGTTGCTACCACGCGGTCGCAAAAATTGTTGGTAATTGGTAATTATAGACTCATTTACACATTGTAACGACATTATCTCAATTAACGTCGCATCGGAAACCTTAGGGGTTCCCAGATACTGTACACATGGCATAGACCTTCAGTATTATTACCACGACCTCCCAGAAGAATCCCCTGACGCATAGCCGCAAATATGCTGATGCAGCATTATGCAATATGCACTCACTCTGTATAGATTATTATGATGAATATAATTTGTGAAGTAATTGACTTCTTCGCATCATCTGACAGTGCAATATAAAAACTGACCACGATCTTTCATGGATAAATCTCTTTTTATAATTCTTTGAAACACAATGTTTCGGGGTCATTTCAGACCCCTTCGTTGTCTTTCAAAGAATTAAAAAGAAGATTCTGTAAATAAGGTCACACATACAACTTCTATATGCCCCTAGAAGACATCGATATATAAACTGCCTAAATACTACCAACAGTGAGTCAGCGAGTTAATATTTACCGTCATATATCCAATATGTCGTGGTGAGAATATACACAGTGAGTATACTTTAATGAGAGATACAGGGATAGAGAGCACTGTAACTGCTAGAGAGGGGTGTATGGGTTAATGTATCATCGATATTTACTTATGTTCTATGAGTTCCCCATATTTCTCTGTGTGTGTTTGTGTGTTTCACTTTTCAAACAATGGAAAATGAAATTGGTTAATGTCAAAGCATCTCATATTTCGAATATATGTTTCGTGTTTGAGACATTGTTTTTATCCCCGGACATACAAAAAAGTGCATTAAGCCGGCGTCACGTTAAATTATCTCGGCATCTAAATTAAAGCCATTATATCACGTCGTTACTATCAGAGAATCAGTTCAATAGACATTCGCACAGCCAAGTCATCTTTGGTATGCAAATGTCGACATTTATCAAAGCTGAACGCCTTTAATACCAGCTAAACTATTTTTTCCAGTTAACTGGTTCATCTCAAGAGACGACTTTCGTGAACCTCTCGCTAATCTCCCCAGGCCCAAGTAAATGAGAAGAGAGCGGGTTGTGTCATTTGAGACCTGATGAAGCAAAATTGTGTTACACGATCTTTACCAGAGATGCACCATTCTGACCAGACAGCCAAAGGGACATTATTATAAATTTCAGAAAGAGAATTTATCGATTGATACGCGTGTATGCAGTTTCATGCCTCCGGCAGCAATGCCTGATAGTCCTCTTTGACCCACGAGACCTTGCAGCGATATAAGGACCAACTCGGATCAATGGTAAACCATTGTAGGTATTTGCTTTGAGATTTGATGGCAAAGGAATCATGACCAGACACATTTACATCGCGAAGATGCGCGGATGTGATCACACTACAGGCCGCATCTTGGTAAGATTGAACCGCTCATATCCTTGTATATATTCAATATGGAATTAAATTACTATGTCTTACTCCCAAGATTAACTACAGACACTTGGGGAAAATGGTAAATTTTACTTCTCGTGAAGATGTAGGCGCAACATTGTTGAAACTTGGAGTTGCTCATTCTAACTTAAATTTTGGGTGAGGTGAAATCAAGTGGGGTGAAACGTTTCATTAGCGGTTATTTTTCTTTTGTATGCAACTCGGGTTGTGTATCGCGAGCTGCGTGATTCACTCAAACCAAATCCAGTTTTTGGGTGGTAGTGCAATACCATTTGATTTCATGCCTCTATATAAAATGATATATGTCTCAAACGCGAAATTCTGAATCAGAGAAGACTTGACCTTGGTTTGCCCCGTCAACACCAAGCATGGAAACAGCCAATACCATCTATTAACGTCTTCCCTTAGCACGGACGCTTTATCCATAAGATCTAGGACGTGGTTATTGTAGTTTGAAATGCAATGATTGTAAATTGATACTCACAATGTTTTGACAGGCATATTGCCATAAAATGTGACCGTGTTTGTCGTAAAAGGCGACTAACGGGATCGGGCGGTAAGGCTCGCTGACTTGGTTGACACGTGTCATCGGTTCCCAATTGCGCAGATCGATGCTCATGTTGTTGATCACCGGATTGTCTGGTCCAGACTCGATTATTTACAGACCGTCGCCATATAGCTTGAATATTGCTGAGTGCGGCGTAAAAATAACCTCACTCACTCACTTACTCACTCAATCTTAACAGGCATAGTGATTATAGAAGTGGGATCCTGTTCCACGGAACTGCCATGACCGAGACTTATGACAATCATCGCTCTGATGCCCTTGTGATGATGGGTAAATTAATATACGTATCTCTATATTTGATTTTGGCCACAGCTGTATGTTTCCTGGAGACTAAATAATGCGATTACCACAATTCAAAATCTATTTGTTGGTTTCATGAATAAAATATCATGATCCGACGAACATGGGACATTGATTGACACTAATGCATCAGTAGCTCGACATCCTCCCCTGTTTACATACGCCATGACAACATGGAGTTGTACTTTGTGTATCGTGACCCTCGCTACTTGCATTTCCCAGACACACTGATTCCTAAATCTGATTTATAAAGTCAATGCATGGTGGTTTGTTTCTTTTGAATAATATATCATAATGCGAAATCACCTTCCCATGACGGAATGTTTGCTTCTGGTAAAGAATCATTCCGTTGACTGTTAATTGCAATATGACACGTGCAAAACGTATTGGTCACAAATCAGGTTATGGTTAAGTCTGGGGTGGGCTGGGAAGTGGTGACGTTTAAGCTGAGTGTCTGTTTCAACTACATGTAGTTTGATCCTTGACACGTTATGGGTTCCGATCACGTCTCAAAGGATATACTGTCTATGAAAGAGCGTGTCGTGTACACTACACGCCACCGTTGGCAAGTAGGGACGATGATGTAAATCGAAACCTTTTAGCACCAAAAGAGAAACTGTGGATATAAAGTATGTGCACACCAAAAAGACGAACAGGGTTATGCACTGCTAGCATTCCCGTCGGTGCTGTGAGATGTCTTGCACTTTGTTTGTTGCTTTGGTGAAAAAATAAAGGAAGGCGCAGTAGAACAACCAAATACGAACAGTTTAATATCAAAGGAGGTCATGCATTTGAAATAAGTGTGCAGAAATTCAGACACCAGTTAACATCCAGGTTTGAACTTCAGAAGCCCATGCATGTCGTGAAAGGTGACAAACCGAATCGGCGCTTTTGGTCATGCATCTTGTTTGATGCATGTGATTGAGTGGGTTAATATTTAGCGGCATATGGCCAATATTGCTCCCATGTCGTGACGAGAACATTTTAATTTATATCAATATTAAAGTTACGAAATTGAGAACTTAAAATCCTGCCATCGAAGGACAGTAAAAGTACTAGATTATCACAGACATGAACGTAAAAGAGCAAGGAAAACTAAAAGAGTGTAATTAAAAAAGACAATACAATATAAAAATCGGATATAGATCGCCAACAACAGAAGGAAGATCACCATACCAGGGACCATGGGGACGTACAGAACCTTTGCTACCTGTATGGACCGTTGGATGCATGTGATCGTACCCCGTCTGTCGTGATTAACACTCAATACGGGGATGTTTGGACTGACGCAGAAGAGTTCTAAGTATTAAATGAACAATTAAACAAATGTATCCTTCAGCTGGCACACTCAAAACCTAAATAATATAGTTTACATGAATTCGGTTTTGTTGTCAGAATTATCACATACATGAGTTTTTTCATGTCAAACATATCAGCTGAGTGACGCTGACGTCATTCTAATAAGTTTGCAGTTTTTACTTGTCGACACATTAGGGAAGATATAAGCAAGGAACGTGTCAAATTGCATTGCTCATATCAGGCATGACAGCTGCAAGACGTTACAGCAGGAAATGGCAGGCATATTATATAACGGTTTAAGTGAAGAAACTTGATTTTCTACTCTTATAACAATGCTCACAGATTGCTTTCTCCAGGCTTATTTAAGATCAAAGTATGAAGGGATTTGCACACACTTCATAAGGATTCTTGAATCCCTATTGGACAAGCACCGTTACTTCCAACAACTGTCTGGCGCTAGCCTTGTGCCTGGATGGCACTGAGGGTCTCATGGGTATAACACTTGAAAGCCGACCGTCGGCAATGCAATAAAGACCGTCGATTCTAAATGGAGTTACAAAGAGTTCAACAGATATTTATCTGGGTCGGGTCTCAAAGGGTGAGTTTTGAAACTGAGATGACATAACAAAAATTATATAACGTTCAATTGCTTGAGATCGTGGACGAGATACGCGTATAAATTCGTCATATCTCCATGGTAACATGAAATGCACACTATCGTTTAACTTGTACTCTTGTATCTTGATCTGTCTAAATGGACTATGTATAATGTATAATCAATTTGGTAATGATTGTGATTCATATTGATGGTGTTACATTCACGATGTGATTGAAATTACAGCTGTACGTTTACACAGCGTCTTGGGTCGTTTATAAATAAATAACACACACACAGTGAGCATGAAATCGGCGTTGATAACGACATGCGGTATAAAACAGACCTAGCAATTTATCACTTTAATATTCTAAAAGTATTTATATGTGAACCCTTTACCTTGCGATTCTATTCTGGAGATATGAACTGTTTTATTGAAAATATGTGTTTTCACATGGCGTTTTATTGGCGTGTGTTAACAATTAACACATTTCTGTGCGAAAGGAGTCATATATTCACTTTAAGTATTACGGGCGAGCGATTCTTCTGAACAGTATTTCAACTGCAACATTGAAGTTGAGTTCGGAAGTCCAAATTGGCGAAACTCCACGGATACAATCGGGAACGTAACCTGGAATTCGACCTCACCAGCATAGTGTTCTAGTTTGCTTGTTGTTTAAAGCTGTACACAGTAATATTCCAGCTATATGGCGGCGGTATGTCTATAATCGAGTCTATGGGACACACACACCCTCCTCCCCCCCCCCCCCCCCCCCCCCCCCAGCTCTCGTGTCCCCCTCTTGCGGAAACATTGGTTGCCAAAGGCCAAATCTTACAAGAATCTCAACGGCTATATAGGACTTTAGCCTTTCAGACGTAGTCCTCAAACAGGCATGGAGACTATTTGCAACATACAAAATAGGAATGCATTGACATCACGTTAGGTCTCGATATTCAAACCAGAGTAATGCACAATAAAGGTCTTAAGGTACCCAGAATACACTATTTTCAAACCCTTTGACTGCCAAAAAATGTTACATCTGTATGAACGCTATTGGACATGTTCTGTTTTCAATGTCTGAACATTAAAGTTCGAACCAGCAAATATATTCACTAACATTTTATACGGAAACCAGACCAGATTCATGTTTGAATCATTTAGTCAAATCCATGAATATAATATATGCAAATGTTACCACCAGGGACCACTGTAAAAGGACAGCTCGCCGCTATATCGCCGCTATTCTGTCTCGAACCAGTTGAGCTCACGCCCTTTTACAGTACCGTCAAGTTTGAAGGAAATCTCTGTCACGACCTGTGGTGAGTCCCAAGGGACTTCGAGAATTGACACGCGCAGAGCTCTTCCGTAATTGTCGTGACAGGCGAAAATTGTCTAAGGTTATTTTCTTCACTGTTATTGCTGAAGGCTAGACAGGAATGCAATAAGATCATAGTTTACAGTTTTAGAACTATATTGATTTACATCGTGGCTGGCAAGGCATGCCCTCCTACGGCTCATGTTTGTTAGACCTTGACCTTCACGAAATATAGTGGTGCATACAGATGATGATGAGGTTGGCGTAAAACCAGTCATGTCTATACAGCCGTGATCACTCTTCGTTCCCCGCATCAATGATGCAGCCAGCTCACAATGAGCAAATTGATATATGGTAACAATCATATTACGCCGATGTTAGGGACACGCAATTAAGATATATCTTTCAAATATCCATTTCTGTCTTGGACATGGTAACACCTATGACGATGCACGCGAGATGCAGTTCTCACTGTCTCATGACATTTACAGATGCGATGTGGCAGTTCTGTCACACCTCTTGGGATAATTCGATTTATCGAGTGAGGGACTCGAGTTGAGGATGATTCCTCACTGAACGGAGTTGCATCGTGTCGTGTGGTATAAAACTCATTTTTTCTAAAGTTGAAAATGTCACATGCAGGAGTATAGGTCTGACGCAACTAATTTATTCGCAACCTGGATTTCGAAACCAGTTCGAAGCACATCCTGGATTCCGGCCAAGGACTAGATTCTGGGTTTCTCACATTATTCTCACATTCATACATCAGCAACCAAAATATGAACAAACAGTGAAATGGTAACGGTTGTTTCGCATTTTGATCTGTTTTCAAAGATTCAGCGACAACCAATTTTACACATTTAATCACTCTAACATTCGGTTTTCAGTACATTTTTAGAACGCATGCATTATTTTTCTTTACTCGCAGTAAAACACAATTCAGTGCAACAATGTCTCACATATCGTAATGGCAACGCATGATTTGGTGTCGGTGAATTCCTTGAGTGCAATCTTCTTTGCTCTTTAGTTGGTTCCATCAGACGTGAAATTCAAGTATACATGTGCAGTGGATAGGTAGGTGCAGACTCAGCAATGGACATATAGAGAAACAGTAAAATTTCCTTCAAGCAGTTGATGTGATGGCAGCCACGGCCAAGGGTGATGACAAGTAATGCCATAAATGCCATATACATTATCTAATGACAGTGACAGTATGGTACAACTTGGCTGACAAGACGATGTGCAATGCTGAAGTGATGAGGATTAAGAATGCAGATTAAATAACTAGAATTACGTTTTAAATGTCTTCCTAGTTTTTGGTCCTAGAATATTTAGACGATGGCTATCCTGAATAAGATCACATAACAGTAAGATGAGTGTGTGTATGATTCGCAGTCGAAAATCGATATAACAGGTAATCGCGAAAAGGAGAGTACCTTTCACTGTCACAAACACGTACAAACGGAATCCACGGTATCATCTGAACAAACACAGAACATACCAAATATATTTCAAATACGTAACTCCGTCCAACCTCATCTCAGTCTTAATCGTGCCTATGACACGTCGGCCCTTACCTGGCAACCCTTGAACAAGAATGATAAGACTCTCATTTGAATCTTCTCGATCATACCCCGGTCTCTGTGAAATGTAGCTATTAGAATTGCTTGATGGACCTGTTAGCATACTAGAAATGCACCCATCAAGCTCGATAGGAATGCGTGTGGAAAGTTTCTCACACTGAATCTTAATGAAAGGATCAAAATCAACAGATGTGATCGTTTCATTGTTTGGTCTCATTTCGAGTTCTGGTGGGGTCATTGGGAGGTAAATCCTTCATACAAAATTCTGCTTTAAACATTTCCTCTGAAAATTATACTGAATTCTTTGCTGTTTTCAAAAAAGAAGTGATGCTCACGTATACTAAAAATGACTCAAGACTTGTCACACAGGGAAACCGGACTTTGGATGACAGCTGCCTTTCACAGAATGCATATGACCGAGTTCTGCCAATACTAATATACAACTCTTAACGAAAACATCAATATATGTGCCTAGTGATATTGAAACATATTGTCTCTGTTTCAGTCGCTCTCGTCAGTGGTACATGTATAACATATCAGTTTAGCGTATTAACACTAAATTGCGTATTAAAGGGTGAAATAATTTGTCTGGTGGTGCAATGTATATCACGTCATACCATCGATGATCCACTGTTCAGACTGTGTTGTCGAACATAATGAGAAAATGAGAAACACTGCTGTTTCTTGTTGTAGTAGTTGTCGGCTGATCAGGCCAAATGCCACTATGACCAAATCTTCAGTTTACAATACATGAAATCCAATATGGGTGAATCATGTCGTATTTTGGTTGGAATAGCACCGCAAACATCAGCGCACGCATTTACTGCAGAAACTGCTATCAGAGAACCTTTCTCCAGACGTTAAGGTGCCACGGTCTAGTGACTGTCTTCGATCTGTAGGTCTAGACTGAGTAGTATGTTGCATTAGGTGAAATATTCCTGTCTGCAACGCATACGGACTGAAGGAGGATCCGATATACACTCTAAAAATACTCCATGCCTACCTCTAGATAATACCTCATCCCTGTTATCATTTGATTCCCTGGAGGTAACACGGACCATGGAAGCACTTCTCGGCCTACTTCTTGACAAAATGTCGCTTTCTCAAGACTGAAGTAAACAATACACAAAGAAGATAAGATACATGCCAAAACCATTCTACTCCTTGCTGGTAAATCGATATCCACTGACAGGGTTAAAGGACCATGAATCCTGAGAGAATCTTTAATGAACGCATGAAATAAACATAACAGTTACTACGCTTCTTGTGTGGTGTACTTAGCGTATGATAACGCTTTGCTTGTTCAGCGTTAACTTTCTATGGACTAATCAGTTTACGTTTGATGAGCATCACCCATTGGTAATTACCAGGCATGGAAAATATGTTGCGAAGACGTATGCCAATTAATAATCCGTTCAGAAATAAAATACAAGAATTATTGAACCTACAGATTCCGTTTGGTTGCAGACTGCGTTGTCAGCATCCCCCAATTTCAAGGGCGTAATTGGATTTATGCCAGTCGCCATGACTCATAACGTAAAGGCAAATTGTTTAAGTTGACAAATAATTACATTAGCAAAACTGTTATGTGATTTAACCATACACTTCCTACACACTCCTTTATAATTCATCTCTGCAGACGGTTATTGAAAGCGAGTTGTTAAATCAAGTATTAACATAACGTTTCTGTTCCTGCTGTGAAAACAGCATCTCCTCCAGCGTTGTGAATTTCTGATTCCATTAGTGAAACCTATTAAGCTTAATGGGAGACCGCTGTATGCAAAGCAAATCGTTATAATTAACTCTCTTGTGGTTATGGTCATACAACACTTCACAGACAAGGCTTGATGATACAATGGGTGAAGTGTTTGACATTGAGATGCGTGGCTTCGAACGGATTCAATGTTTTCTTATTTCAAAATTACATAAGGGTTTCAAATCTGTTTTTTTTAACTTTCATAAGTTGGAATCTGACAAAAACATCAATTCGAAAATGTGAAAGGCTTTACATTTGCGTCAAATATATACAAAAAAATAAAATTACTGAAATCTCCAAACTGTGAAATGGACATAAAAGCTTACATCAAACGGAATTTGCTTCAGGTGCAGTTATATTTACAAAGTTAAGATAACATCTCATGTAAGGAGATACTTGTATCTCAATACAGTATGGTCCAGTATTTGCAAACCCCAAACAATGAGTGAGTGAGTGAGTTTAGTTTTACGCCGGACTCAGCAATATTACAGCGATATGGCGGCGGTCTGTAAATAATCAAGCCTGGACCAGACAATCCAGTGATCAACAGCATGAGCATCGATCTGCGCAATTGGGAACCGATGACATGTGTCAACCAAGTCAGCGAGCCTGACCACCCGATCCCGTTATTCACTCTTACTACAAGCAGAGCCTGGGTTGCTGAAGGCATAGTCTATCCCAGACCTTCACGGGTCAGTTAGATACTAACAGAACCTTTATGTTATAATGTATTGGGACGTAACCTAGACAGGTGCTACCGCAGTGATGTCTTCTACCTGTTCCCGCACGTATGCCGAACGTCGGCAAGAATCAATATGATGCGAAACATCAAACTATTGGCAACACTATTATTGCACACGCCTATACGAAGACAATTGGCTGTAACGTTAACGATTCCTTCGGTTAAAGGTATGGCGTGGAAGAATTCTACATGACAGTGTGTGATCATGCGATCACGAATGTTGCAGTAATGCATGAACTTTCTGAGGGTATTTACCAGTTCACCATTGTTCACAAGTCTATTCTATTCATGTTACCTGATACACGCGCATGCCTTTACATTACATGCTGGTAACATAATGGTTCCCATTTGCGCCGTTCGATGCTCATGCTGTTGATCACTGGATTGTATGTTTCAGACTCGATTATTTACAGATCGCCGCCATATAGGTGGAATACTGTTTAGTCAGGCGTAAAACTAAACTCATTCACTCACTAGTTGCTAATTCAATTTCACATTTTAAATGTGACTGTAACTTGGCATCAAATTTCAGTTACTTTTAAGGAACACTTCTTCAACTAAACTTCAGTTTTCGATTGCGTAACACACGGATTGTTGACCAAAATGACGCTAAACATGAATGAGTGAATAGGGCATAGAGGTTTGTAATAGCCAAATTCAGCGCGGTGGAAAGTAAACGTGGGTTTTACGCATTGCATCAACGCTATGATCCGAACGCAGGAATTTTATTCTTACCATCATCTGTAGTATAGTACAGAATAATTAACAACCCTTACTCAAATAGCTATTTTATAATCCACCTCACGCTTATTGCCGTCTATGAGTCCCCAGACGAATAAATACAGAGTGACTGCTCTTTTCAATACACGTTTGTATGGACGTATATTGACCACAAAATGGTTCAGTAAAGCAACAGTTTCATGTTGTGAGTGTTACCCCACTGAAGTATATAATGGCGCCAGAGACATGATTCAGCAGCAAAGAAAGATGGAGAGCTCTTCCTGAGTCTATTCAGTCTTCTCAGACTTTAGTCGAAGACGATATTATAAAATGTGAGAGTAATTCCTTATCCTCCAGTTGCACTCTCTCAAGAATGCCACTCCTGGAAGAAACCTCAAGCTTGATGAACAAGCAGTGATAAGGGATTCAAGTCAGTGGTACGAGTATTGTTTGTTCTTCTGGGGATATGTTTGGGTACTTTACATGTGAGAATTCATGTTCTTTGTGCGTGCCAAATTAGAGTCTAGTGATTTGCAAACTACCAGGACTATTCCGACCAGACAGGAGAATATAACGTTTACTCGTTGTCCTTATGAGAACCGTTAGCATCATTTGGACATATCGACCACTGGTAAGAAATATCTGACCCGTCAGATGACCGCCAATGATGACAGCCCTGGTGTACTCCAGACAAGTATTAAATGAAAGTCCCATAGCTCTGTCTTGGGGCAATATGGGAACATCTATCACGGAAAGGAATCGTGCTTCAAATGCAATGCCAAGTATTACATGGAAGGCGAGACTGCCTACGATGTCAAAACTCATGCTTGTTTTCCGTATGAATGAAACGAAGGAGAGATTACAAGTCTAGCACATGTTTAGTGTCGCCAAGTTTGACAAGATCACAGTCGGAAAACAGTGTAAGTGATGTAATAATCGATCCTTTTTTAGCAGGTATAGTGGTCATTAGTGGAAGCGCGACGTTATACTCAGTCTGCAGTAACACATTGTCGTATGGAACTTATATGATATTTTTTTTGCTTTGTCAGTTTTTTCGCTAGATAGATATTTGTGCACATGCTGAAAAAATATAGACGAATGTAAAAATAAAAGTTTGAGGATATTTGTTTATGCAAGAGGTGAATAGCTCGAAAAGTACATGATGTCCAAACCACAACATACATCCTTTCCAAAGCTGTTAGTGGAATATCAAGAAATGTGCATTTTTTTGTTCTAACAGTTTGACAGAGAACAGATGGAGATTGTTTAGGCATATATCACTATACCAAGATTATCATTTGCGAGGTATTGACTGCCACAGGTGTAATATTTGAACAGACATATTGCCAGAACGTAAAGGATACACATCGCCAAATGAATGACTCTTTCAACTGGCCAGACAGCAGACGGTCCAAAAACTAGAAGAACGAGGACCGCCCTCAAGACGACTATCACCTGAGCAGTCCGTCATTGCGCAACCGGATATTCATAGTGGCGTCGTCAGCGTCAACCCTCGGCATCATCACGGACACAAACAAACTGCTTGTAGAGGGCGTAGGGACCATTTCGAGGCATGTAATGAAAACGTCAAAATCGACTCCGTCGATGCTCGAGATGCTCTGGGAAGTCGAAATTGTTCCAACGTTAGTATCAAGAAAGACTCAGTGATGAGATAACTGCTTGTTGAGACTATCCATGTCTGTGGACCATTTGTCATTAAAATGTTAACACTGACAGACACAGTAGTCATCATAGGGCGAAGAACAAGAGGCCTCAGAAAGCTGCAGTATGTCGAGATATCTGTTGAGTTTGAGTAACATACACAACTCAGTAAGCCACAATGGAATACACCTTTCGAAATCGCTGGACATTCATTCCAGTGTCACTTTTGCGTATTTTCCTTTGTGCACTAGAAAGTGAGCGTTTGGGGTCCTGGCACAAAATGTGCCAGTGTTCAGAAAAAATCGTTTCGTGTAATTCACTGGTGAACAGGCTTTCAGTTGTGGCAGATTGTTTCCTTTAAGATCAGAGGGGTCACGGGTGCCAGTTCACATACCTACAATCGGTCTAAGAGGTATCGTGGGGTATATGGAACATCTGGATATAACTGGAGAAGTATGGCCCTATATGTAAACGTAATCATAGTTTTACATACACACAGACACTGTTGTATCATTGTATTTGTACTGCCATTGAATTTGATTTGCACTGCCAATACCTTTGAAATGATACGTATTGATTTGTTACCTTAGCATAGATTATAGTTACTTACCGCATGCCTTTGTTGTTTGTTGGTTGCACACACATTTCGTTTTCAGGTTCACTTGGGAAACGATCGGTATTTCTTGAAGCAATAAACACTTACTCTGCCTCTCAAATTAACCCAAGTCTCAAGAGAATATGACGTGGGCGTCTCCAAATAGGATATTATTTATATTTCTGTTTGACAGTGGGTATATGTCTAGTGTGGAATTTCAGTATTAATCTTTGGAGATCCATCTCGTTAATATTATTACGCTTTTACTAAACCAGGCATCGTCGAGCACACAAAACACAAAACATGCTCCTACTGCATTTTACACACAACCTTTCAGGACATTCAATGATGGTAGGTTCCCCAGAGAATCTGGGTAATCTTTGACATATCCAGCAGAAAGATTGATTCACTGCTTTTCATTAACGTTAGTCGCTGGGGAATATACCTGGTTGGATTCACTAGCATCAGATGAGCAAATATAATTATCCTCTGTACATGTACAACATTGTTCCCGGAAAGTAGCTTGTATAGAAAATTGAAAAGGAAAATTGAAACTGTGGAGGTAACTACTGAACCAGAGGTCTGTCTATTGCCCGACTGAATCAATGATAACAAAATGCCTTTTAAATGTTACTAATCAATACAAAGGAAAACTGTTTTTTTCTACCAAGCAATATGATTTAACACTCAAAGAACTGAGAACTGTGCGTTTTGATCGGAGTTGTAAATCAACGTCGACTGGGAGAAACCTATAAATCAAGTGAAGATTTTAAATGATTGTTTTTGCAGTAGTTCAATCATGTGGTATGGTGCACTTTGCAGATGTTGTCTTTCCCTGCGAAACATTTACTGGGGGTCACCTAGCTCACCCCGTGAACAGTCACTAACTTCTATAATTAGTTCTGTCAAAACCATCCTACAGCAAAATAACTAGATCCATAAATATAAAAAAGTGTCATTTGCGCGGAAGAGCATCAAAGAAGAAGAAGAACATCTAATTTGTAATGCACGACAAACTTCATATATCTTTAACCTGATATTTCCTTATTCGTTGAACCCGTCATCAGGGTTACTGAAATATTCATACAGAAACTGAATGAGTCTTCGTTTTGGTCCATAGACAAACGATGCTTTCAGTGAGATTGCCTGGATAGACTATTATTGTATAACACAATACAAATCCCTGGAACAAAAACAGTCGAAGTGCATCAGCTAAGTACAATGGACATATGAGAGCAGTTACCATTGTTTAAAGACAAAAACGAAACAAAAACGTTGTCGTTGATAATACTATTTTTTATGATTTGTCAGAGGTCCCCATATACATGGCTATGCCTTTAGGACGCAAAAAAGATATAGTCATGCGTATGCATCTTTCTTTCAGTGCGATTGAATGCTGTTTGACGATGCAGTAAGCAAAATTTCACTTCCACGTACGCTTACACCATTTAGTGAAAGGAGGAGCATGGTCTACAGCCTACCTGACTGCTCTAGTCTGCCCATCCCGGTCTCTTTATTGTCTCTGCCCTCAAGAATACAATTCCCTCCCCGAGTCCGAGTCCGAGACCCGCCAGATCGTAGACGTATCCTACCTTTGGTGAGAAAAGCAAACCAAGAACAAAGGACTTACCCCAGAAACAAGAGGGTATTGTTAGATAAAGGAGAAATAATTCTAAGATGCTTCGGTGAAAGATCAAAGGCGCCGACAATACTTTATCAGACAATAATGTGCACTGTTTGCATTACGTTACAATGTGTTGACGTCACTGTGCCATTCCAGTCTGCCCCCTCGTAATTGAACTTGTTGCCTTACGCCACAATGTAACTGACGTCACGATGGATGGCAGTTGCCATCGCCTCGTGCGGTCTCCCACAGTAAACTGCTTCGTCGCCTCCCATTTCTTGGTTTGAAGTTGCATCACACAGCCAACGTCACTGGTGGAAACATTACGTGTATGTTTTCCGAAGGATAAAATGTCTCACAGTTCGTCTCAAAAGTTTACAGAGACACGGTAATGTTTGCGATGTTTACATTCCCACAATGTAATCGTGGAATGTCGCATGACTTGTCAGCTTCTGGTGAGTGAACTGGTCTAAACTTTCGTTGCTGTAGAAATGAGACGGTCATATTGCCTTGTATCAATGGTTTAAGAGAATCACAGATGAAATTAAAATGATCTAGAGAAGATATTTAAGCCGCACATAAACCGTCAACAAACTGTTCATTATTTGTTTTTTTTCTAGTAACGTTTGTCTTAACGTAGGGGGCTGACACGTCAAAAGAACAGCGCGTCAGTTAGCCCTGCGCGAGGATTCTTAATTTAGGTCACAGACACCGTCGTTTGTTTTCTGCCATAGATTAATCGAAAATATGCTTAGAAATTATTAAACACGGCATCTTATAAAAGAAATACAGTTCGTTCTACCACCATGTATAGTGTAATAAAGCACACTTTCGCCCTGAACTATTATATCGTTAAAGTGCTTTAACGATATAATAGTTCAGGGCGAAAGTGTCCTTTATTACACTATACATGGTGGTAAAACGAACTGCATTTCCTAATTCGATACCCATCAGCAACACTGACCAATGCAGATTATTCATAATGACGTGTCATCCTGTATGATTACATCCGGAACACATATTAAAGCAAAAATAACTGAGTTAATGTAAAATAGATTCCGGAAACTGCGATCTTGAGGCATTTAACAGAACCTAAACCCGCAAAGTGCGTTTGTTAATAATATACATTACTTTAAACCAGCGCACATTAAGTGATTACATGTGCATTTTTCTCCTGGCTTTGCTCAAGTCTATACTTAAAAGGATGCAGTGTTTGACGAGTGTTGTAAGTGAACCCGATGCTGTTGCTTTTCAAACTGCATCATAATTAAACTGAAATTATATTATATGTCACTATCAGTTAGTAAAACGGCGGACAAATTAACTCCCACAACAAAATGGATACCGGCACATATCTGATGATGGTTGCATACGAGTTCTGGTTATGTAGAAGTGAGTTAACATTTAGCTTCACAAGGACAATATTTCAGCCATATCGTGACGAGTTTTTTATACAAACGGAACTTTCATGCAAACCTTCGACTGAAACTACAAAGACTAATATGTTTGAAATCATAATTATCAATCTGAAGATGTCAGATATGAACGCCAAACGTAAAGAGATTATCCTTTGTGGCTTGTTTCAACTATTATCATCAATTTCAATCGAAACGTTGAATTGATGCCACTCTCGCCAATGAGACTTAAGGGATTCCTCCACTCCATTCTGAGACAAATCACCGTCCATTTGAACTATGTCCTCGCGTGATGCCCAAGATGAAGCGCTAACTAGATATTATTTCTGTTAAACTGATGGGGCGTTTGCATGACCCGTTGTTCTAATCTTATAAAACGAAACGTGCATGGTGCTGAAAAATACGTTCAGGTAACTGTAGCAGAAGCGTCGTTACAATAGGGTGAAAGATACTAATAAAGGGGCAAACAAACACAACGGATCAAAGTGTTACATTTCAACTAATGTAATGCCACGTGACTCGGTAAAGTGAAGTTTTCATCTGCATCTTATTTTGTTTTCGCGGTGTGTTATCGCGAGTGTTTTTTTATGTGACTAGAACGCAGTTATTGATAAATGCTTCAAGTGCTCAACTGTCATGAAGAGCAATTTGGGTTTCCAAACAGTAAATATTAGTTAGTAGATGTTTTGTTAAAGGTTCACTGTAATGTATTACAATAGTGTCAAATAAGGCTTAATATCACCAGTGGTGAGAAGAGATTTCTTGTTGACAGATACCAGACGTTTAGTCATATTTAACCTTGTTCCATAGTCAACTGTCGTCATGCTGTGAAATATCAAAACCACTACGTGTTAGTATTCCTGTGATGTACAGAAAGGAAATCGATAGCTGCAAGAACAAGACAGTAGAACCAGGCGGTTTTGTTTTCAATTCTAAAACCACTAAAGAAAATCTTGAGATGCATGCAACTGTGTGTCGAGGCACAGAGCAATGTCATTATGGCACACCTACAATCTACATATCTGAAATCAGCCCCCAAAAGAACAGGACGAATAACGGAAACCAGGCCCACGAAAAGTACGTTTATGATATCGATTTCTTCAATCTCGGTTTCTATTCCCAATTGTCTCTCACAAATAACCACTTTATAAATCGATTCTTAGCACATTACAAGAAAAAAACGGAGACCACACATCACCTCTACACCGTGTTTATAAGAATGACTGTGACGCAGCGGCAATGAAAAAGTGAAAATTACATGCATGCATGTGTGCATGTACGAGGCCGATTATTGCTTCTTCTGCTGAACCCAAAAAGTGGAGGACGGACAAAAGTTTCAGTGATCACCCACTGGATGTGCGGCTGAAACCTAGATACAAGGGCTCGTTGGTTTTCCAATTTCACAATTAGATTTTGATACACCGTGATATAACCATATTAAAATACGCCTTCAACGTTATATAACAATAAACGTATCACTCCTTAGTATAGTGCATGTTCCAAATGATTTCTGGATGGCACAATTCCAATTTTCTTCTGTTGTCTACCAAATGCGGGTTCAATACACACAAAACACAATATACACCACGCGGCAATAGAAAGTATAGATCCAGTCTGATGATCCGTAAAAGTCTTTGTGCAAGCATAATAAATGAATACGAATCGTGAGTGGTTTTTGAACATTGGTGGGTTCGAAAAACTGTTGTTTTTCTTCGATGTTTGAACAGAAAATTTTCGAACCCACGGCTACTCGCGTAAAACTAAACTCACTCACTCAATGAATGGTAATTTGTAACAGTTCTCCATCGTATGGTATACTTGAACTAAACATCTTGTTTCGTGTCTTTTAACGCATGCGGTTCATTAAAGCGGACCCATACTTTCACTTGCCGCCTAGGTCATATACAACATGCTGTTTTAAAGTCACACACACGGGATGTTACTTCATTGACCAGTCTAGTACCTACGACGGTAGAATCACAGTTAAGGTTCAGTGTACAGTTCCAGGTTTGTGTACCGTATGCTGCTTAACGTCACATCGACGTTGTATCTGCACATAATCGAGTCTCGACCAGCAACCCGATGATTGACTTCATACGTGTGTCCATACATTGAATTGTATTTAGGCTTGTTGTTTACCGCTGCACAAAGCAATACCCCAGCTACATGGCGGCAGTCAGTAAATAATAGTGTCTGGGCCATTCAATCTAGTGATCTACACAATTGGGAACCGATGACATGTGTCAACCAAGTCAGCGAGCTTGACCGCCCAATCCCCTCTTACGATAAACACGGGTTGTTGATGATTAGTTCAAATCCGGATGTTCACAAGTCAGTTGACGTGTAAGTGTATGTTGCATATCTCTTAAAGCACAGAAAACATGTATTTAAGAAATTTACTATAATGGAGAAAAAGATAACGTTCGTGGCTCTGAGGACCGACTACCCACTTCCGACACAGGAAGCCAAGGATATAATGTCCCTAAAGCCTGCATAGGAATTATCTGTCTGCAGGTTTTATAATATAATAGTAGATCATTCTCTGAAGATGGGGATCTTCTCAAAATAGATTGTGCGCGAGTGAGTTAAAAGGTAAAATCACATCGGCAATATTTCAGCCAAATCGTGACAAAAACAAGTAGTAAATCCACCACAAATACATGTAAATTATGAAAATCTGTACACGAAGGACAGTAAAGCCAACTAGCATATCACAGTAATTAATCTCCAAAACTTCTAATGTTCAAATGCGGACAAGACAGTATACAAATGGGCTATAGATCGCCAGCGACTGAAGGGAGATCACTATAGTCTATACTAGGGACCATGATAGAATCTGAGGTAAACAAACGTGAACTCATTCTTTCACAGACGATGAAATGTGAGCACCACATGAAAAAAAGAGATCCTGTCGCAAACAAAAATCTCAGACCCTGGCAGAATTTTAAATAGTCATTTCCTCATACAAGCACTGGCGGTTGTGATATATGTGGGGAGGATCGGAACACCCACACTCACTGCTCCAGTCATCTAGACCCCTAGTCCATCTAGTTTTGCGGCCTTCAGGAAACAAATTGAACCATAGGCTGGCGCACTATTCAAAGGGTCACTATGTTCCATTATCCATCTAATTCAGAACCATTTGCCAACCAAAGGTCCATCTATTCTATCAACTCATATGTTGTGTCTGCTCAGAATCGGCGAAATAGAAACTCAAAGGCAGAGGAAATGTAGGTAAAAGTTCATGCATAACACATTTCATCATGGAATACTAAACAAACATGGCCATTTTCGTAAACGTTCCCAATGCCTGCAGCTGAACGACTTGTATCATAATCTTGTGTTTATGACCGGTTACCAGCAACGGGGCAAGCTTATCCTGGCCTTCGTGGAAAGAAATTGCAAATATTTCTTTGAAACATTAAACTTGCACTAAACGGCACAAGACTGCGAGTATGTCATAGACAGTATCTTGCTTAAGTGGTAGTTGTCTCAAAGTGAAACATTTACATGGCTCTTCATCTGAGCAGATTCACTTTCACAAACATGTTAATGCTAATGGTTAACTTCTGCTTCTGTTGTGAGTTCGAACCAGTTTTTCGTTTTCATTTTCTTTGCTTGCTGTGCAACTGGTTTAGGGGTGGTGACACTGACGCTGTAAGTCACGAGGCACGGTCTAAGATCATACTAGAACGCTTATAGTACTACTGGAATATGGGCCCATTGTGTTCATGTTGAATTAGACGCTTACATATCTGAAGGGTTCACATATCACAAGTTTGGTGCAAATATCTAGAAAACATAGCACAGAGCCAACAAGGACTTGATACAAGGGCTTGATACTAACAAATCACAATCGTGTCACAATAATCTATATTCCAACTGAGCATGATTCTGATATTTGCATTTCCCTTCGACTAGTGTTATCTGCAACAATTTGCATGAGTCTTTATGTATAACAGTCAGCTTGTTTAAAAATATAGCACAAAGCATCACATTAATATCTGACGGAAATATATCCAGGTATTTTTAAAGGTGACAGGGATTATTCATGACTGTAGTACAGATACACAATTCCAGCATTTCGCTGTTAAGATTAAAATTGGTAGATGTACTTGGTACCAGCTTTGTGCCCTGTTTTGACAATCAACTCATACATGGTGACGTGTAACCTATTACTACATCAGATTATTCATGGTGATAAATGTCTACGAATCCAACATCATTTCAGAAAAAAACATTTACTTTCGAACCGTATATTCAAAATCGGAAACATAAACTAATAACTTGTCAAAATATATCATGAACGGTTGATAATTGAACAGTTGATGATGTTGAAAATAACATCCCCGGCAGAACCTTATCAGCCCCAGGACGACATGGAACGATAAGAAAATAAGGGTCATTACATGCTAGCGACCACTTACGAAAGGTGCCATAAATGGTCAGAATTCGATTATCACGAAAGTTAATGATAGTGGCATTTGGGAGATTGATGCCCCTTGCCTGCGTAACTACAAATTGAAGCAAAGTAAGAACCACACTTTATTACTTACGACATCGATGCCATTAATCCAGGGGAGCAGCAACACAACCCAGAGGATGGAAGATAACAGAATGCTTGGCCAGATCTGGATCTTAAAATGTCTCCAGATCTTTGTGGGATTTGCCATGTCTTCAGCCGACCTTTCGGCAAATGTTTCCAACGTGTCCTTGTCACCTTAATCCGAGCGTTGCAACAAAAGATGCCAATATCCCTCTCGGCTCCCATAAATACATGTTCTACAAAAAATAGGAGAAGATTTGAAAGTTTTCGGAAGGGGTAAATCCCCCTTGCCCCCTAAATGGACCGGCACTTCGCCAGACCAACCATTCCTGTCGCTATATTGCCTACATTAAGAGACGAGCGCTGTTCTTTCAGTCCTGCCGTAGTTGCACGTGCCCTGGGTTATGGTTATCGGCTAGGAGATGCAAAACGTTATGTAGAGTGTTCTGTTCTCCGACGTCCTGCGGGGAAATTTTTCCCCACTCTCTCCTTCCCAGCTTTCCTTGGACCTGATGCGACAGCGATCAATTCTGAATCGAGCCCATGGGCGCACGTTGATGGTTTGATCTCAACATCGTGTAATTAAAAACATTGGACGACGCAGGGTTTCATTGGACGGCCAAGGGAAATTTCCTCTGGGATAGCTTAAACAAACCCTGCAGAACGGGAAACGGTGCCATTAACACCGTGGCTTCGTCGACACGAAAATTTGTTAATGCATCCCTCGCCTCAATCGCACAATATTGTGAAACTTGTTCCTCTGCGTAAAGGTTCCTTCTGTTCCATTTACTATCACAGTTTCGCAAGTGTCCGTTATTCCACGGAACTTGGAAAGAAGATGTCCCTCAAACCATCGAAAGTGTTTTCAATCCATTTGTCAGAAGTTTTCCTTCTCACTCTCTTTGCCACTGTCTGATTTTATTAGCGAGCCGTCTGCCGCTTGGAAGTGGTGCTTCCCTCTGCAAATGGTTGTCTCTGACACGACACTGCCGTTACTTGAAAACGTCAGGCGTCAAACCAGGCCAGCAGGTTGTACCGGTGGCATCGTCAACTGGAAAACACAGAGCCTTTCCACGACACAGCATGATCATAGATCGCGCATGTAATTGATTTACTCTCCGGCTAAATCCTTGCGCGCTCCGTTCACCGTCCCTCAGCATTAAATGCGAAGAAAAGTTGACTCGTGGAATTATTGCAGAGCAAGAGCTAACTGGCTATTGATACGATAATGGCTTGGCAGTGTCGGTGTAAATGTTTGGTGCTGAGAATGGACCTTGAGGCATTAGCGGAGCTATCGCAGTGTAATCTTTGAAAAAAGCCATGAAGCAGAGATCGAGGCAGGAGTAACGTCGGAACATTACCGATTTTCAAATTAAACGAGCAAAGGATGCGTTAAACTAGCCAGGTTTTCCTTGTGATAGCTCACACAGCCGTGACAGACAGCAGATTTGGTGCCTGACATTGTTCCCCTGCACAACCTCTCATCTTGTGTCGCCTAAATAAAGAAGAAAAAAGGTGATTTGACAGTTCCTCGAAAATCACATATCACGCCACATCTGTCAGCAACATTATAAATCAGTCAAGAACTCAAATTTATCTACTTTTTTCAAATGCACTCTCAACTCGTCTCAGAAGTATTGATATGGGGACGTTTAATGCTTTAATGTTCCCAGATGTTTTATGGCGTTGGTGACATTGATTTCTGAAGATATGCACTTGATGCATGCTAAGGCCATTTGCGCAAATCCAATATCATTGAGAGTGACATGCAACATGATTTCGGTCATATCAGTGCCCGGGTCCGCGAAATTGCGCTAATAAAACTCAAATCACTCCGGTCGTAAGTATTTAAAACATCCCAAAGTGTTGAACTAACATGACCCACTAAGAAGCAGGAGCGCAAACAAAGTTTCGAGTGTGCAATGACAGATACTGGAAGCAAGATAAGTTAACTTTGGTTACCTCCACTATTTGAGGTTCTCTCAAAACTCCAACTCTTTGCGTTGCTGACTGGGTTCATTAACTAATTTGAAGCCAGCAGTGAAGGTACTTTTGATCAAATTCGTTCGCGAACGTAGTATGAATAAGCATTGGATTTGTTCTACTAAACCCAGTGTCTAAACGATCATTAAGGGGGTGAGATCCCGCAAATTGTCAACCTTTGACGCATGTGTTATTACGCGAAGCATAATATAAAGTATGTATTTTCTTATAACACGACATGACTAATTTGTGTTTCATATATTTTACTTTTTTACCAGGACTGTTTGCATGCAGTGCTCTATTCAGATCATATTCCAACAGTCTGTAACCAACCAAGTCAAGGCAAGACACTGACTGACATAATAAACATCGTTTTGCACATATGACATTTTACACAAGATGCCATTAACTGAACAATCCCATTCCAACAGTCGCCTCGTAGAAAGGACATGGGTAGAAGAGCTGCCTGGTATCGTCACAGTTGTATCATTGAACTAAAAAGTCACATGTCATTTTGTCAGTAGAAATAACCACTAAGAACGTGCTGCAAGAAGAGACTTAAATGCGGGATTATGAACTTTTAAAAGATACTTACTTGAATTCCGTGTTTTCGACCAGGGCTTGAGCAGTTCAAGATGATGTATGACCTCGGTCTGGAGAGACGCGGCGTATATTTATTTCATTACTGATCATGTCAACTACTCCAAGCAATGGTTGTAGTCTGAAAGAAGAAATGGCTGCAGTGTCACACATCTTCGTAGTGAAGGGTATCCCCTCCCTACGACGGATCGATAGTTTTTCCGTCTAAAAATAAATTGTGAAACAAACTGTAAAGGACCAGTAATGTTGCCCAGCGTTTTCGATACCGCTCCATGCAAGCTCCATGAGACATGTCTACTTCAAACATTTGCCTTCAAGTTATGTTGTCTCTTTATCATATCCCATGATGGAAATATGTTTGAACTGGAAACAGATTATTCATCGTTTTGCAAGGTAACACTCTAATCTGATATTTTTGCTTTATGTTTAAGCATAAGGCCTTTGTAAATATCCCTTGATCTGTCTGACATGTAAGCCCAAATGTGCTTAATCTGTTTTGCCACAGACTCGTCTGCTGAAAGTGGAGCACTTTCTGGAAGCATTGATATCAGAAAACACATGGAGCACACTATTCCATTTGTAGAAGTCCGTCCACATGTGCACATGGAGCACACTATTCCATTTGTAGAAAGTCCGTCCACACGTGCACATGGAGCACACTATTCCATTTGTAGAAAGTCCGTCCACACGTGCACTTGGAGAGAGATCAGGTGTTTTGGTGCCAAGGCTCGCTCTAATAACCTTGCTGCATATCACAAGCATTTGTTGAAAGTTTATTCTGAGGCAATATACTGGTACATTGATGGAATCCATGAGCACAGGTGTATATTGTTCTGACGAATCAAGAAACGTAATCGGAACGCACGAATAGGATTCGAACCCAGTTTTCTATAGTGCCCAACGGTGAACCTCTACAGATCGAATGGTGGCGCCTCACGTCTGAATATGTAAAGCGTATTGAATGTTCTAAAACGCCCCCTTATCCTCCAGGGCAACATCTAATTTTATTTTTGTTAAGGTATGTATAGGAAAATTTATCCGTTTGTTTTCGGTATTGTTGTGGTCTGAAGCAACACAGTCATATAGAGCATGTAACTTTTCACCCCATCGCCCATTACTTGCAGACCGCCCCCATACAGCTGAAATATTGCTGAGTGTGGCGTAAAACTAAACTCACTCACTCACTCACCCCATCGCCTGGAATAAATACATAATACATGAAGACATGTTTGGCATCCTGGTCAACACACGTAGAGCAACAGTTTATAGTAGGATATAGTAAAAGCCTACATACGTTTCTTGAAAATTTTAAATAATTCAAAATTGATTGTAAGATTTGATAAATGTGGGAGCAGAAACATTGCTTATATGTATACATTTTTATGCAGAATTTGAAGGAAACTTATTACACGTTTCCCTTTGGATTCCGCTTCTGGAATATTCTAATATTGGTTGAAGCTCCAGCACAGTGTATCCGATCGCTGTTCTCCGGCGGATAACTACATTCAAGTTGTGAACTGGAGCTTATAACATGGATAAAGTTCCTTTGTCCGCTGTTTAACCTTGATTGCTTCTCCCAAAATGATGAGTTCAAAGGATCACAACCATTATTGTTCTAATGCTGTTGTTCTTATTACAAACATTGTAATTTGGTAGTGCTGGTTTTTCAACGCGTACATAAACGTTTGGTGGTTACCACGGTGAGAAAACGATTTGTTTTTGACCCGTATGATCCTTTGATTCAAAATAAAGAGGGCAATGACTGGAATCCACGTTTATTTTATGATGCAAAAAACCAAACAAACAAAACCATGCCTGTCCAAGTTGAATGTAGTGAACTTTCAAAATGCCAGTTTCCGTGCCCCATGTGGCTCAAGGTAACGGGGCATAACATCCAAGAGACTCTGTAACATCCAGCACTCTCCTCCTCATACCCCCTGCCGGCCTACTAATCCTCTGAAGGGACAGTCTAATAATAATAATAATAATATGTGTATTTATAATGCGCTGAATTCCACACATAAAGCATGCTCAAAGCGCTACATATATTTTTCCCTTGATCACCGGATGTCAATCTCAACAGCACATCGTATTTCAATCTCAACTCCCTGGGGAGTATACAACTCGTTGCTGCCACTAGGCGCACCGAGTTTATTGTGGCTCTCTCATCCTAACGAGGTACCCAATTGACAGCTGGGTGGACTGGGACCAGCACTTTGTCCAAGTTTACTGCACGTTGCTGTACCTGCAACTAGGTGTATGCACGTGTTCATGTGGCCACCATCTGGTCATATACCAACGGATTCGTGGGTTCTTTTAAGTGCATAGGGTTGTGTACTGTACACTAGGGGTTGTGACAACACTTAAAGAGTCTGCACACAAAGTTGACTCCAAGGTTTTTACACCCGGTCACAGGTGGGCTCGATCCCGAAACCTCAACCTCGCTGGATCACTAGCCTGGCGCCTTAGCCAGCTCGCCCACCATGCCCCCACCAAACCTACGCTATTATTTGTGTAAAGTAGCTTCCAACTGGACCAGGTTCTATACAGGGTTATCCCTTTGCTACACACGACGACCAGTCATGTTCAAAATATGCTCCAGAAGGTGTTTTGTGTTACTTTCCCCGGAAAATAATATGCATCGTCATATAAAACCAATAAAATGAATCATAAACATGCATCCAATGGTATATTGTTACCTATTAAAACCTCGGTAACTTTTGTACATCTTGGGCATGTTAAAACTGAATGTCCCATTTTATTTGTTATCGTGTATGTGTCATAATTTCAATATTTTTTACATGAATAAAACTTTATTACATACCTTTTGCCTTGCGTGCCGGTAACAAGTACCCCGAGCACGAAGGTCGGAGAGCATTACGTGTGTCCAACTTAAAGTCGGAAGGACGCACGTCATTGTTCGATACGAAGCAACGGTTTTGAATGGTAGCAATATGAAAAAGTGTCCATAGACAGTTTTGTCACTAGGTTGCCTGCTCTCCAAGGACGGCGCTAGACACAAAATGACATTAAAAAGCTAAATTTAGACTTGCTAGGCATATTAAATTACTTGGAAAGGTAATAATCTCTGTTCAGCAGACAGAAAAGGTCGCTAAAAGGTTTTGTCGTTCCATTTGCAAAGGAAACCTCACCAAACTGAAACCTTTGGACTCAATTGGTATTTCAGTTTTCATTAAAACCAAATACAATACTACTACCCTTAAGCTATGGGTTAAACGTGGGCGTGGTTGATGTCTCTGTATATCAGAATTGTTCATGACATCAATCACTGGAATGTGTACTGTTTCCAGACTGTTGTTTTTCAAACCCGTGAAGGTCCCGGGGTAGAATAGGCCTTCAGCAACACAGGCTTGCCATAAAAGGCGACTATATTCGTCGTAAGAGGCGACTAAGGGGATCGGGTGGTCAGGGTTGCTGACTTGGTTGACACGTCATCGGTTCCCAGTTGCGCAGATAGATGCTCATGTTGTTGATCACCGGATTTTCTGGTCCAGACTCGATTATTTACAGACCGCCGCCATATAGCTGGAATATTGCTAAGTGCGGTGAAAAACTAAACTCACTAACTCAGTCACTTGTTTTTCACTGCAGTCGTGCTGCGATTATCGATTCGGATTTCAGTTCGCCTTTTATATTCCATGCATCATGTCTGTGCCATGTGAAAGTACTCCTTAAACCTACAGAAGGCAAGGCTTTCCTCGAGAGGGCAGGGATACTGTTCTAAGCACCGAATTTTCCTTCAGTCGCCAGCGGCTGAAGGAATGGTGTAGATCGTCGACAGGTTTTACTCTTCAAAATGGTTTCACTATTTATTATTTAAATGTTTTCGTCACGATATGCATGAAATATTGCCGATGTGATATTAGTGAGTGCGTGAGTGCGTGAGTGAGTGAGTTCATATTTAAAGTCACATCGGCAATATTTTAGTCATATCGTGACGAGAACATTTTGATACTGAAATGAAATGTGTATACATTACAAAAACCTGTCGTCAAATGACAGTAACTAGAATATCACAGTTACAATTAAAAGTAGTGTGGAAAATTAAAACAAATATCACTATTTGGACAATACAATATAAAATACGGGCAGTAGATGTCCAGCAACTGAAAGTAGATCACCATACTAGGGACCATGGGGACGTACAGTACCTTTGCTACCTGCATGGGCCCAAGTGGGCATAACCACTATAAGGTTTTATCGCATGTAATTTATTTACACCCACCTGGGTGTCCCACTTCTTTTGCATCAGAACACGAATATACGTTCTAATGGTAGCTTTGCAATCGGTGTATGGAATAAGAAGTGGTGTCACAGATTTATTTAGTGCTGCCTTGACAGCAAGATCAGCTATCGCATTCCCAAAAAATGCCTACGTGGCTTCGTAACCAACAAAAGACGATGTCGTATTGGCCAGTAGCAAGATCATTATATAAATCAATAGTTTCAATTAAAAGTGGATGTTTACAAGAAATATTTTTAATAGCTTGAAGGCAAGAAAGAGAGTCTGAATAGATTATATACTGTTTGTGTATAGGGGGTCTTTGAATGTATTTAAGAGCTGTTAATATGGTGTTTGCTTTATAGGGTTATGATCAGATAATCTAAAAGATATTGTTCTGGATCCAATCACATTGGCACAACCAACTGCGCCACCATCATTAGACCCATCTGTAAATAGAGATTTGTATGTAGTATATTTACTTTGTAATAGATAATACTCTTATTTATATGAATTAGATTGTAATTCATTTGTTTCTGACTTTTTCATGTGGTTCATGTTAGGTCGCCGAACCAAGAAAAGAAGACGGGAAGAAGATGTATTTTCCAGGTTAATGCCAGCAGGAAAAAGGAATGTAACGTTAAATATTAATTCACTTATTCATTCTACCGACATCTGACAGGGATACTGTTCTTAGCACCAGCATATGACAGAGATACTGTTCTAAGTGCCGTCATATATTACAGGAACACTGTTCTAAGCACCGACATCTGACAACGATACTCTCCTAGGCACCGTTACCTGACAGGGATACTGTTCTACACACCAATGTGTGACAAGTATACTATTCTAATCGCCGTAACCTGACACTGTTCAAAGCACCGTTACATGACAGGGATACCGCTCCATTATACCAGGCACCATTATATGACAAGGATACGGAGATACTGTTCTAAGCACTTTTAAACCCAACTATTGAATCTCTACTAAATGTCGAATAAGTATCAGGACATAATAACATGCAATGTACACTGGTTAAGAGGGTGTCAAGATATTAATTCACTACCAGAGCCCAAAATAAGAAAATAAAACGTTGGGTGAAATACTCAACTTGATTTTTTCCCTGTCAAGATAGCTGACTAATGCCAACTGTGGAATTAAAGGACGAGTCGAATACCGTTCTGTCCACGCATTGCGACGGCATAAAAGGAAACCCTAACATTGCGCGGAAACTACAAGGACCATTAAAGTTCTGGTGCTCTTAGTAAAGTGGTGATAAAATGTCTACAACTGTTATGTTAAAGGATATGGATATTTTTATACAGTCTGCTACGGTATTACCTATTCGACTTCTCATAGCTGGAAAGGCCGTAGAAATCCCATATATTACCGGAGACTTCACGTTATTGTATTTCATATCCTGAAGGGTTAATCCTAGGATCGTGAATTTTGGTGAATTGTCATTACTGTGCTTGGTCTTAGGAAGTAATTCCAATTTATTTCTTCAATTTTCGCTCTGGAAATCCCCAAATGGGAAGGCTAACGTTATCACTGTCGCGTAGCAACCCCGCTATTAATTAATTGCCATGACAACGGGAATGATAACGTCCATTGCACGTGTCTGTGATGGCGTCCTCAGAAATGAAAGATGAGTGGATCCAAGTTAGTAAATAGAATCAAGGGCTGTCCTGTGCCGTGACGCCATGCAGGTTCAAACGTCAATTTTCCCAACGTTAGATATACCCTTGAGATAAATGTTTAAACATAGCCTGACTGCGGGGAACTCCCCAGAACTCACAATGAAATTATCATTTAACCAGGGATTTCCGTATCTGGTGCACAGCTGGATTTTCATGTCATGTGCAAAGTAGCCAAGGAAATGCGTCTAAGGAAAATATATCATTCTATAACCGTGACATACCTATATGTATATATGGAAAAAAAATTAGTCTCATTTAATAATTAGTACTAACTGTAATTCCTTTGTTTCAGACAATGTCCATTTACAGACGTAGTGGTCCGATCTCACAAATGGCGGTGTTGTAGTCTAATGGTTAAAGATTCCTATTGTCACGCTAGAGACCCGGGTTCGATTCTCCACATGAGTACAATGTGTGATGCCCATTTCCGGTACCCCTTACTGAGTATGCTTTTACGCCGCTTTTAGCATTATTTCAGCATACTCATCGGAGGATGGAAAACAAAACCACAAAGACAAATTGTTGCCACGCTATGAGTAGGACGACATGGTCTTGTTGACATTCTTAATACAAATACGTGTGGCATACGAATATTGCACTTTATATGGGAAGAGAGACAGGTTAATTTCAACGAAATGGATATACCATGAGTGAGTGAGTGAGTAAGTGTATATTTAACGTCACATCGGCAATAGACCATGAAACGTCCTATTGGCTGGTTGGTGTACTGTATAATGTCGGACTCAGCAAGATGGTAGTTACATGGCGGCGGTCTATAAATGCCCGATTAAGAAACAGACTAATAAATGCCCGATTAAGAAACAGACTAATAAATGCCCGATTAAGAAACAGACTAACAACTGATTAACGCCATGAACATCGATCTACGCAACTGAGATACGATGACATGTGACAACCAAGACAACGAGCCTGGCAGCCCCATCCTGTAAGTCACCTCTTGCATCAAACATCGGTTGCTGAAGATCAAGTCTAACCCGGTTCTTCACGGGTCGAACTGTTTTATGTAATATAGTGGTCATATAAGTGTAACTGTGTAATAGTATGGTCTTATAATGGTCACTATG
Source organism: Haliotis asinina (assembly GCF_037392515.1). Classification (NCBI taxonomy): domain Eukaryota; kingdom Metazoa; phylum Mollusca; class Gastropoda; order Lepetellida; family Haliotidae; genus Haliotis; species Haliotis asinina. The sequence continues at coordinate 36,104,488 of NC_090285.1, forward strand.
TAATACAGTGATCATATAGTGGTCATCTAGTGGTCATCGCTATGAAAATGTACCACTGTATGCTTTCCTTCTACACCATTATGACGCACACTGATGTAGCATCAACATTCACTCAAAGTAAGGAGCAAGTCCCATTATACATTTTCAAGCGTACCCCCTAAATAAAATCTAACATAAAATCATACAATTCAAAGGATACACATATTTTCCGTGCCATTTCTTAGCAACGACAAAAGCCCAACTCGCACTCTTACCAACCACATGTAAACTGTCACGAAATGCAAAATAACGCACCCAGTACATGTTTTATCCAAAGTACAAATAGAAGTCAGCACCGATTGTCACTACTCGACACTTACTGGTTCCATGTGTCTTGTTCTTGGCCTCTTTGTTTAACATGACTCCAGATCTCAAACAAGTGGACGAACGTTTCATACATTCCACACTCTAATGGCCCCAAGGCATTAGTGGAAATGACATTAAGTATAAACGGAGTATTTATTTATTTATTCATTTATTTTTTTTGATATACTACAAAAAAACAAACATTTCCAGCATTACCATGTTTTCTTTTTGCCTTTCATTACACACACACGCGCGCGGATTGTCTTTTGCAGGTTGTTCACATGGAATGAGTTTAGAAAAGCGTGAGTACTGAAATTCAGCATCACTGATATATTGTACATATGTTTATTACGAAAAATTCTGATGCTAGAGATGAAGAGCCGTTGTCAGGCGTTCACAATTTGCTCTCAGGTTCCAAGCACCGGACATATATTTAGAGATTTAAATTATACCAAAAAAGGCAAGGGCATTGCACTTTAAAAATATAGCCATATACAAAATCATGTTACAAAATCATCAGTACATTTTGTTAGTTGATTGGCTAGTCGCCTCTGGACCAGATCATATTATAGTCCCATTTTCCAGCAAGCATTATGATGAAGTAACAACATCGGTGTGGTGTGACCACTGAACAGTTGTCAGGATTCGAGTACTGGTTGATGGTATTTTTTTAAAATGCATCTAGTGTTTACCCTTGGCATTTTTATCAGTGCGTTCGGGGATTTTTCTAAGGTTCCCTGCACTACAGATTTCTGTCCAGGAACAATGTAATAGTATGAGCCTGGTCGTTTTCAGTGTGGTCTTCAAATGATTTTCTGTGCAAGTTATACAATAAATGAATATCAAAACACGATTGTTTAAAGCCTTTAAGTTACTGTTACAAATTTAAATGCATGGATAATTTGATATTTGGAAATTTGCCATTGCACGTGTTTTTTTAACAGAGTGCACCTTTTGAAATTCTGTCGCTCTGCCCCATTTGAATCCTTAGGTGAATATCGTAGCGTATTATGTCAGTCACTGCCTTGTCTGGTCCAAACTAGATCATGCATTTGTGTGTGGTGTTAAACAATAAACAAAAAAAGATCGATCAAACGAACCGTATATGCATAGTTTGAAACCGCCCGCAACTAAACGGCGTCAAATATTTCAAGTGCATAGTTTAGTGATAGGCATGGTTACAATAAGTGTCTCTTGTGACACAGAAAACCTGACAGTGGTGAGCAATATATATGCTTTTACGTTGTGCAGCCACCGTTACAGTAATTTTAACAATTAAGCACAGAATAGAGAGAAGTCATGGGTGTTTTGCCTCATTGATTATTTAGCTTCTAACACATTACGTAGAGCAAATTATGATTACTGCCATTCTTCACAAAAAAGTGGATGGAAACAAATTAATAAAACCTGAGTTTACGCAACACAAAACATACAAGTGGAAACTACATTTCATTAACAGTGTTTTTGCTTTCATTAAATTGTTTTCGCTCGGCGGCCATATTCTCTGAAGCGCTAGGTTCCCTTCATTTGCTGTTTTGTTTTACTGTTACTTCGAGTTATAATACCGTTACATTCTTACAACTGGAAGAGGTATTCCATTTGTCAGCATGCCTTTGGCTTGGAAGAGTGAATAACATATTTTACATCAATCGTGTCCCAGAAACTCTTCCAAGGCAAGTTGCTAAATGCAGTTAACAATGAACCAGCTTTCAAAGATGCGTGAGCAGCTGCCAGGGTAACGTGTCATCATTCCTATTTAAGTTACTAGACTTGTCTCATTTGCATTTGCCGTCTCCGGCTCTGATATTGCAGGATAACGGCGCAAAACAATACTCACTCACTCACTCACTCACTTCAAATACACACACACACACAGAATGCATTGCTGATGCTGTTTATCTGTAATCATGCAATCTGCAATGCACATTTTAAAAAATCGACATAAATGGAACTAACGTCCATTTTATTATTTACTCATAATTTGTTTCAGTGGCGTTTCTGCACTGCAGTAATAGTGTGATATTTGGGACAGTGTACTGCAGTAATAGTGTGATATTTGGGACAGTGTACTGCAGTAATAGTGCGATATTTGGGACAGTGTACTGCAGTAATAGTGTGATACTTGGCACAGTGTACTGCAGTAATAGTGTGATATTTGGGACAGTGTACTGCAGTAATAGTGTGATACTTGGCACAGTGTACTACAGTAATAGTGTGATATTTGGGACAGTGTACTGCAATAATAGTGTGATATTTGATACAGTAACAGCAATATTCCAGTGTTTCTGTGTAACTATTAAAACACGTATTGCGTTAGTGCCACGAGAATTTCCTATCAGCTGCCATAACACAGCTCGGAACTACGCTCTTATTCGCGCTGACAAAAGCTGCGTGTCGAAACAAATATCCAGTTTGTTCAATGACATCTGAAATAAAAACACAACTATAAATTAGGCTTCGTTCATTCTAAATTATGTATTTGCATTGAAGGCATGCCAATTTAGATTGATTGAACAACTAGTAATTACGTGGGTACAATAACTCAATCAATAAATCTAATTAAAGTTCAATTTCCACTTTGCTAATTTCTAATAACATGTAAATTGCGTCGTAAATCATTAACAGATCATTTTTCAAAGCCACCTTTCTGAAATTGCAAGTGTAATGGTCGGACACCTAGTATGAGGTGAGGGTAAATCCGTTGTAATGTCGAGCTGAAGATCTTTGCAGTGAGTTAGTGACGTGGGCGGTAAAGTTTGTTTCTCTCTCTCTCTCTCTCTCTCTCTCTCTCTGTGTGTGTGTGTGTGTGTGTGTGTGTGTGTGTGTGTGTGTTTGTGAGTGTCTCTGTTTTAGGGGCGAAAGAGAGAGACTCTCTATGTGTGTTTTGTGTTCTAAAAGATTCATTCTGTCTCCATCTTCTGGCCATTTGAATACACCTATGCACATACAAATATTAATGCATGTTGTGATCAGTGAAGCACGCGTGTGGTTTATGGAGAACAAAGAGTAAGATACATCATCAATGCAACAGATACTCTCAGCAAGGCTTTATTTTTTTCATTTGTTGCAATTTAATACCGCACTCAGCAATATGTCTGCTATATGGCGCTAGTTTGTAATTTAAAACAATCGAGTCCATACAAGACAATCTCGTGACCAACAGCATGAGCATCAGTCATCACAACGCGCATTGCTGAAGATCAATTCTGACCCGGATGTTCACGGATTTCAGTTGTTTTGATGTAAAGTCCGTTTACGTTGTTGTGAACCTTTTTGTTGTATACGTTGCATATAATTCACACATAATGCACGGATCCAGTTTTTGAGATTTAATCCCTAAAAAATATGAAATTGAATAATTGCTTTTTTTCCAAATAGGAATATTTAACGGGCAACACGTCAACAACATATTGCAGGCAACCTTATGACTAATTATATCAGTGGAAAAACGCTATACACACAATACTACAGTGTTGGAGAATTGCATTTTAAAACGGATCTTTCTTCTCGCTGACGGTAAATGAAGAATTGAGGTCAAGTCAGAACGACCTTTCATCTGACCAATCGGAGCGTCGGTCACAAGATCGGGAACGTGGCAGTCGTAATGTGTTTCCTTAATTACACCGGCCTTTCGGAGCGGCAGTTTATATTCTGTAAGACCGATTCAGTCAAAATCGCCGTCCATCTCCTGCTTCGTGATCAATGGGATAAACATGTGAAACAGAAGAGCCTTTCCAGTGCTGCCGTACAATCTCGGTCATCTTTAAGACAAAGGAGAATATTCTTTGCTCAGTTTTCGAAATTTGGATCAATACTTTTTTCAGAACATTGTTGGGAATGGAAATGCTCAGTTTGGGTCAAATGCAGCAAAATGTGTGTTTTCTAATTGGATTACGCCGCCTTGTTATTCATCAATCACTGTGATATGGGGTTAAATCTTTAGTTAGTCACATCGAACATACTGGTACGGTTCCCCCCAAAGGACACCATGTATGAAGCCCACTTCTGTTGTCCCATGTGATATTGCTCTAATACTGCTAAAACGTCGAACCACTAGTCTATCGAAGGTCCGAGTGCTTGTTCAGGCATGCATTCTAAGGGGATATCTACAGATCGTTATGCACCGGTCTAGTTGCAAAGATCTTCAGTGAGATGGATAACTCTCATTTGTGGCAGGAATACCATTGTCACAAGAGTGTATTTTCTATAAACTGTATTATTGATTGGGTGATAATTATTATTGGGTCACAATGTTTAGAGTTTTGTGTGATAGTAATTATGGGTCGCATTTCGTATCATAAGTGTTCAGTGCTGTTAGTAGCGGCAGGCCTTTAAGGTAGTTTTCTAGAATTACTTCCCTTTGAGAATGTGTTTTGATTAATCGTTGCCTTCCGGAAGACTACGAATAGGTTCTAAGTTAATGACGATGGTCTTATCGTGCTCGAATATTGAAGAATCATTGACTGTGTAAAGACTGATTATTATGTTGACCGCGGACTCACATACAGATAACTGGAAAACACCAGTCTGCCTGCCTTTGTCAACGCTTGACTTACATGACAGCTGCCTGACAGCTCGCCCTCTGACATTCAGTATTACTGTTTCTCACTCTCAAACCAAGACTTTGGTGAGTTGAGATTAAATTTGTGACCCATTACTTTAGGTTTGACTCAGATGCATTGTACATGAAACCTTTATTGTGAATCTTTGTATTTTGGTTTTGTTTGCTCAATACATTTTACTGAATAGTTAAGACTTGTCTGTGTTATATTTTGCTGGTTCTGAGGGGATTTCTTGCACCTTTTGTCACGGCAAACGTTTAACCGTAATACCATACCTATGATAATCCTGCAATGAGTTTCTTGCCTTGTGATCTTCTACATGTGTAAACGTATATAATTAGATTAATACCGGCGATGTGACAGTAGCTGTGTTTGGAAGTGTAATTCGATGGACCTGTATCTCACTATATACGAAACAACCATTCTAGACTGTCTGTTATTATGACGTACATATTATCGTACATGTACACTCAGTCTGGCAGTTGCCTAACTAGATATACAAAAGGTATAAGGGCATCATTTGTAATTTGCTCATTTTACCATACTGTTCAGCCTTGGTGTGATATACACATTAAGAGGCACTGGTATTGCAAAACTGTTCTGGTTCAAATGGATATTTGCTACGCGTAATACAGAACTAGTATTTCTAGGCGGCTGTAAAGCATCTTTTCACCATGTGCACCGGGCACAAAGACACAAGACATCCTGACAGACAACAGGGTGTTTTGAAATGTCATACAATTTCAATACTTATAACCAATCTCAGCCTGTTTGTTTCTTTTGCGCATGCAAGCGAGGTTTTGAAGGGCACTTGACTTTGATTTACATAAGGAAAGCAAAAGATATGGATGCCAACTTCATTATTGTGAACAACAAAACATGTCGTAATGTGTGCTTGCACCTTTGTCATATTTAAACCGTTTACTCCTTGGATTATATGTGAATTTATCGCAACTTCATGCAAAAGGAAGGTTCACAACCACACCTGCCTTTGCATCAAAACCATTCAAATCAGTGACGATCCGGTAATCAGCAAGCCCACAAAATTTTGTGATCACCGACGTCATAATCACCTGATGGAGGAGCAAACATACACCCCGAAAGTATTCAGGTTATTCGAGTTATTCACAATACAGAACTTGACGTCCATAAATTGTGCCTTTCTTAAGCAGGCGAGGTAAAGTACAGACCGTTTGAAAACATTTTCTTAACTGGCCCATCTACTCGAAGACGGGGTTACTGAAAGTGTGTTAATAAGTGTACTCGGCATATTCCACAAAGCGACGCAAGTGCTGTCGCCATTGTGGGTTTTGTTTCTGGTAAAACTATCAATATGCCTTATATGAACAAACACGTAGTGGCGTTTTGTTTGGCGCCATTCTGATCTGGGCTTACATCATAACAGACCCGCCTCAAGACTTCCAGACTTTTGTAGACTCATTACGACGCCTCCAGACACCCAAACCTGTCCTGAACAATGACTCGTCTAAAAACCATACTCGAGACGACCATTGGAAATTCACCCATTTCCAACTCTCTAAACATCATTTGTGAGTGTGTTGATTTGTAGACGATGATAACAGGTCATTCGGAACAATTCAGAGTCGTCGCGCAGGAGCATGAACTGCGTGAGCGACAGTTCGCATGGAGTTGATTAGCTGTTTGTGCGCGATTTTCTCAATCTTGGCCTAGGATGCCTTGTGTGTTACCATTCAAGAACATAAAAGCTGCAAGTTACAGGCCGAAACACTACACATGTAGTGGGTTATATTGACCACCATATTTTACATACATTTTGCACCAACCTGTCTCCTTCCTACTACACCCTGTCTTCCTCAAAAGATGAAGATTATAATAGCAATAATGTATGTCAAGGCACTTTTCACACAATCCGCTTGAAATCAGTCACTGACATGGCCAGTTGAGATGAGCGAATTATAAATGCCAAAGTGTCAGTGTTGAAGTTCATCGGTAACTTGAATTTACTTATGACTGACATTTTCAAAGTCTGTGTCCAAGCAAACAACACAGCTGATACCCAAACGATGTATTTCCAAAGGCCCTTTGCTCTATAACTGGTCTACTCACTGCGTTAGAGGATTTGAATTCAGGACTGCAATTCCCAGAGTAATTAATTGTGTTACATTGGACGTAATGGGGAGTTGTAATGGGGAGACTCGTCGTACACGAGGTAAAACGTGTAGTGTCTGTTTTCTAAAAGTTGATGGCAGTGTTTCAGATAATAATGACTTGCAGATTTACACTTTAAGTAAATACGAACTACCAAGACACTTTCACGTGTGTATCTCTGATAATTTTGTAATTATACACTGGCGCGTTATTACATAACGGCCTGAAGTGTAACATTGTGGTTGAAACATTCGTTTGGTACTCTAAACACACTGGTTTGATTCTACACATGGGCACAATGTGTTACGCCCATTTTTCGTGTCCCCCGCCCTGAAAGTGATGGGATATGGCTAAAAACTAAAACTCACTCACTGTTGCGGGACAAAATATTTATTGGTATGCTTGAACAGAAAGTGACACTTCTGTCGGTTCCAACGTCATATCTCCCGACATAACAATATTCCACAACTATCATGATATTGGATTTCAAAAACAATGTTAACCATACCCAAATAAATACAGATTTTTAGGATATTCTGAAAAATTGCTTCACGATATTGATCTAGCTTTTCTGCCCTCTGAATGAGGTTATGGTCAAGGGAACACAAAACGCACTCAAAAGCATTACAAACATCCGGGTTTATGAAACTGACAAACGTTTCTTAATGAAACAGGTGTTCAACATATAACAACATATACACACTGCAACAGCGAACATTAAACAACTTTCAGGGGGAAAAAGTGCAATCTGTCTCTTGTCCTTTTGCCACGAGTCAACCGTGATTGTAACTCCTCGGTGCGAGAACAGACGCCTTCGTATCATGTTTTATATATAAAATATCTTCTTCATTGGAGTTTATCATGGAGTTGGGGTGTCTTAAACAAGTAGAATTTCCTCTTTTAACTGAAGCCAAAGAATATTTGTCGCGGATGGGTACAACCGCAAGGCCATCTCGCAATGTACGAAACGGTGTATTCCTGCGATGGTAATGTGTAGAAAACGTATAATTCTACCATTGACGTTACTGAAAGTGACACTGATCCATGTTGAGCTACTTCACACACACAGCTTAACACGAGGTGAAGCAGACAACGTAAGACACGACATTTTTATACACGGAGTGCAAGTATCGAACTTGCATGTATAACAGAGAAGTATGATCATGTTATCAAACTATTCTTCTCTGATGACATGTTGCCATGGTTGTATTCAGAGTGAAGTAATATGAATAGTGCCTTAAATGTATTGTAACATACAACCTAACCGATTTACCTTATCATATTGTTTATTTCTTATGTAGGCTTTACATTATCAAAATTATAACCAGTTGTTGATGATCTATAGCCTCTTTATATATTATGTATTGTTCAAATTGGCTGTTAGTTTTAAGTTCTTATGCTAGTTTTAAATTCGAATTGGGATACTCAAGTTATTTTACAGTACTTTCATGACTGGTTTCATAATATATGCGTATTCTTTATAATCATGTTTGTCCTCGTCACGATATGGCTGAAATATTGCCCGTGTGAAGTTAAAGTATAACTCAATCACTCACTCAAAATTAAAACATTAAATCCCTGATGTTGCTAGATTGCAGTCTGTGTTCTATTCCGCGCCCAAACCAAACGGTGTATTCCTGCTATGGTAATATGTTGAAAGAACAGCCAGCCAAAACATTACCAATAAAACGTTCCAATGTCTTGTCTTGTCTCTATAAACAATGTGCCACAGAGTAAAATTTAGTTAAATAAACAGTTTGTTTGATAAGATTTCCTTAGACATAGTCGAGTTATTTACAGTAAGAGATAATATGCGTCAAAAGTGAACTTTGGAATTTCAGCAAAGATTCTTACTGCATTACAGGAGAAATATCATGACATATTATGCCAACCTTAATTGCATTGTTGTAAGTGATACATTGTCGTAAAATCTCCAACGGTAAACAGAGCTTGTCTAAAGTTGCTATTGCCTTTGCAAAATTTACATACATTCACTTGAGGAAAGAACGATGATCAAGAAAAGAACATATTTCACAAACATGGACATTCCGGAATGGCAAGATTGATAAGCAAGATTATACTCTGGCAGTGGTCAAAGGTCTTTCTCCTAACATACCCAAAGTCTGATATGAGATCAGCCTCATCCAGAGACGTTTACATCATACGCATGAAGTAACACGTTCTGCACAAGAGATGGATCTGATCTGGCTGCTTGTGTTAAAGAAATCAGACGGCATAAGTGAGTTTAGTTTTACTCTGTTTTTAGCAATAGTTTCGACGTATCACAGCAGGAAACACAGGAAATGGACTGCAGACACCGTACACACGTGGGGAATCGAACGTGGGTGTTCGAGCGAAAGCCTTAACCACGAGGTCACCTCAATGACCCCCGGCGACATGGAAGCTCCCATATCAGTCGTGGCATGGATCGAAATCGGAATATTGTCATGAATTAACAAGAAATGCTGAGAATCCGATTATGACATTATTTCTCTGTAATGTGGACAATATACTTCGATAACCTTAAACTAATGGTAAACCTTCGTCGCTGAATTACATCCAAGTTAATGGTGTGTTTAAGACTACCATCGTTCCGTAACCAAATATTCGGCGCACGCACATAACACTCTGTACATGTACATCATAACGTGAGAAAATACTGATTGATCGTCAAAATTTTAAACCTTCTGGTAAAAAAACCAGGAAAGTCTTCACAATTGACAATGACAAGGGTAGTTTCTGGGGGAAACATGGAGGCAATTAGTTCCATGGCATTGACAAGTATCATCTGGGGCATTCGCTTCAGCAAGCGTGTCCTCAACACGCGATAGAAGCAGTATTCAAGCTATGCAGGAATAGCATAGTACTGTCACCTATATTTTCCTACTCCTGTGTCCTCCAAATCTGAATCAATGAAATCATTTCAACCGCACTTGAGGTCATTATATGGAATCCACATTTACCGTCATTCTGCACAAGAAAACAGACCTTGAATTACATGTTCTCGCTATAGAGGCGTTCGTTATTAAGCTCAGTTCACTAAACTGAACAATAAATACAGATAGTAGGTTATGATTCCGTTTGTTCATAGATGTTTATTTCTGTTCTGAGGCATAGAATACTGATTGACTTATAATGCGAAGACTAAATGTATTCATACGATATCTCCAAACAGAAGAAACTCACTACACACACATGCATATCTAAAAAATATCATTTTGTTCAGCTGAATCAAAATATAAACCACTGTTTACATATTGAAGCTTAGCGTCTTTAAAATATATCGATAAACAGCTACAGCACAATGTATTAAAGTGCACATCGTCAGATGGTTCCTTTTGAAGCCTAACGCGTACATTTGGATTCGCCAAAACTCAGAATATCCTTACACTAGAATTTATGTATATGTCTATAGAATGTTTACATAGCATGTGATTGCACAGTCAAATGAAAAGAACATGGTCTTTGCTCGAAGTCATTTGTTTTCATGTCGTCTATGGCAAGCGCTTATTTTGTCGTTATTCAAAGGATCTTGCTTTGATAAATAATTGAATTATCTTTCTTGCTTTGATCCAACTGGGTGATGGAAGAAGGTCATGCTTTGATTAAAAATAGCGTAAAAGTCTACATATACGGACTAACAGCTCATTCCCATGAAGAAATGTCAATATTTTGATCTTGCGTACATCAGTAGCGAACTGTTGTATGTGAAAACATTGTGTTAGTGCCCCGTTGGAATTTCTTGTCAGGGAATGAAAACTTTCATGGGATCCTTAATGGCTCATGATGCTAAAACCCTAACGATGCTAAAACCCTAAAACCCAAATGGTATGGCCACTGACGAGATCAGACTGCTTTCATTCTTTGATTGCGTTCACATAAAGAGAGCAGTGGAATTACAGTGATGACGAAAGCAACGCACATACGACAGATCTGGATGTTTTATGTTGTTTAACATTAGGTTATTTTCAACCAAATGTGTGGCGTGATCATAGCTAATGCCGCCTTGTATTAGTGCTTGTTAAACATGAGAGATTGTGATCTTTGCAGTTCTCTGTTGGTTTTCATCTGTTGTGAATTAAAGCATGTTAACCTTCTGAAGTTGATAGAAGGCAAATACTAAGTTCCTTATCTGATCTCACTGTTTTATTCGTCCATGCTTTCCACTGAAGCTCCAGAATACCAACCGATTATATTATGGAATATATGTGGGCATTTCGTTTGTGTCATGCTACAGTACTCATTTACGGACTCACATAACAGCTGGATATCAGGTCAGATCGGCTGAATTTTATTTGTATGGAAATATAGGTTTTCTTCGGGCTACTTACACGCTGTTGAGTGAAAGATGGCACAAAATGAACAAAGTGTTGGGCATCACACTGAGAACTGAACTTCCATAAGAATATATGGTTTCCTGCTGAACTTTATCGCTGTCCAGTTTCTCTTCTCAGTACAGTATATAATTACTAATGTGAAACGGCAGTTAGTACTGCTCAAATGAGGCACATTAAAGTATAGCTCAACGTTATTATAAGGTTATATAATTGTTGCAAGAGTCTATCGTGGACAATATTCGGAAACACAGCTGGTTGTTGATGGCATCCGCTCCATATTCATGAAAAGTAAATGACTGCTTTAGCCTATACGGGCTACTAAGAAGTCAAAGATATATACTGAGGACAATGTGAGGTTTCCAGTCTACTTCGGTAACATCACCTACTAACTGCCGTTTCAGTTTCAACAGTTCAACAAAGTGTTTTTATTTTGAACGCTGTATTACATTGTGTGTAATCATACGTGCACATGATCACGCAATGACATTCATGGAAACATTAACAACGTCCATTTGATATGTGCTCGCATCTGCTTCAGTAGGCATATCACCTCAACATTATCCCTTTCTGTTTGATTTAACTCTTGCTCGTTTGACTTCAACATGACTCAATGTGAGTCCTCAATAACACCGTCATATCTGCAGTTTCAGATGTAAAGAGATACTATTAAACTTATAGAATGTTGACGATGCTTGCAAACTGTGGACATTTTCTGATTCCACGCAAAAGGTTTTGGCAAACTGACATTTATAAACGGGTAAATAGTTAATGCATAATGCAAAGCTGTGATACAAACTTTCACGATCCTATGACATTGTTACAGGATTGAATATCTATCTTTAATACGGTGGTACAAACGTTCGGAATTTAATTGGCATATTTGTATAGCATATTGATGTTCGTTCTTTTTTTTTTACTTGTATTACTTTCTTGTCCATTACTATCTGTAATCTTTCGTTGCGAGAATCTATATCATTTATGTACATACCAAAGAGAGGTACCCGTGAACAGCCATCTCCTCGTGGTGGGTGCTGGGTAACGCTAAGAACTGTTCAACCCCCCGTGTGGACCCGGGTCAACTTCAAGCAGACTCACTTTATATGTTACGCTCACATTATGCTCTTTGTAGGTATCGCCGTCTACAGCTCCTCCAAACCCTATACGATCAGCTCCGAAAACTATGTATTATGGGAGATTTGAATACAAATACTAAACGTAAACTATTGGAAGAGTTCTGTTCAGATAATGATTTATGCTTATATAACGACGGTTCTCACACATATTTACATCCTGGCACGGAAACATATTCAGCTCTTGATCTATCAGTTACAGACCCTGAACTAATGTGTGAATGTGAATGGTCAGTCCATGATGACCTTTGTGGGAGTGACCATTTTCCAACGGTCTTAACACCTGTAAACCCTTCTGATACTACCCCCTTCTTCGAGATGGAACTTTAAAAACTGCTAACTGTAACTTATATCGAACTTTGTGTTCTAGAAGACTTAAACCTGCACTTTTTACCTGATGCTGTAAAGAAGTTCTCTTAGGAACTCATTGCCAATAATATAGCTGACGAGTGTCTCCCTAAATCTTCTGCAGTTCCACACATACAAACACCATGGTTTACCGATGAGTGCAAACAGGCTAGGATGGCACGGAAGAAAGCTGAACATCATTTCCGTCGCCGTCCCATGGTCCATAACTTGAATAATTTCAAGATATTAAACGTTAAGGCAGGGCGCATTTTCAAGCACAGTAAGCGCCAATCTTATCAGAACTCCCGAACACAGATATCCAAGGTATGGAATACGATCTAGAAAATAAAATGTAAGGGCTCTCAAACTAGCATCAACCATCTCAATGCCGGAGACGAATTATTAACTAGTAAATCTGATATTGCAAATAAACTTGGAGAAACTTTAGCGAAACACTCTTCCTCATCGAAATATGTACTTCAATTCCCAAAAAATATAAACAACAACAGGAAACGAAAACTATTAATTTTAAAAAACCCAAATAATGGGGAAGGCTACAATGAAATATTTTCTATTCATGAGCTTCATACTGATCTAGAACAAGCTCACGATACTGATACAGTAGCTGATAACATACGTTATCAGCTCCTGAAACACCTACCGGAATCATCTTTAGACACTCTCTTTAAGATTTTTGATGACATTTGGACCTCGGGAAACTTTCCTTCTCCATGACATGCTGCTATAGCTGTCCGTATCCCTAAACCTGGACGTGATCATGCCGATCCTTCAAACTATCGACCTATTTCGTTTACCAGCTGCGTTTGCAAAACCATGGAGCGCATGATCAAATGTTTGGCACCTAGAAACCAATAACCTAATTATAGATATTCAATGTGGTTTCCGTAAAAACAGATGTACAATTGATCACTTAGTGCTTTTGGAATCCTTTGTTAAAAACGCTCTAATTAATAAACAACATGCAGTGTCTATCTTTTTTTTATCTAGAAAAAGCATATGACACAACCTGGAAATATGACATCTTAAAAGATTTACATGACTTTGGTCGTTCACCTCAATTTATATGGAACTTTTTAAATGACAGTTTCAAGTCCGAGTGGGTTCTACCCTGTCTAATCATTACAATCAGGATCAGGGTGTCCCCCAGGGCAGCATTCTGTCAGTCACTCTATTGAGTATCAAGATTAACAGTTTACCAAAGGTTTTAAGTGATTCAGTCGAAGGATCATTATTTGTGGATGATTTTAATATTTCTTGTGGTGGAAGAAACATGCATACTATTGAACGGCAACTTCAGTTGTTTTTAAACAAAATATATAAATAGTGTTTTGAGAACGGCTTTAAATTTTCTAAATCCAAAAGTAACTGTATGCACTTCTGCCGTAAATATAAACCTCATAAAGAACCAGCACTATCTTTAAACGGCACTCCCATCAAAGTTGTCTAGGAGGCTAAGTTCTTAGGACTAATTGTCGACTCCCATCTAACATTTCTGCCGCATATTAAATCCCTTAAATCTAAATGCATGAAGGCACTTGACTGGTTAAAAGTCGTGTCGTGAGGAATGGATCAAGCAACACTCCTACACCTATACAGATAACTTGTTTGCTCGAACCTTGATAATGGCTCCATTGCTGTATATGGTGGAGCCTGTAAAAGCAACCTAAAATCATTACATTCAGTTCACATATAGCAATATCTTCTAGATTATCAGGTAATCATCCACAAATAGTGATCCATCAATTGCATCATTTAAAACTTTTTATACACTATTTATCTCTATACTAAACTGACATACAAAATACTGCCTTGTGGAACACCATGATCCTGATTGCAATGATCCAACAGGGGAGAAACCTCGAAGACTTGACATTGTCTGCCATTCAAAGAAGTTGGCTATGAATTTAAGTAAACGGCCTCGCAATCCGAAGCCAAATAAGTCTCTCAAAATGGCATACTTCTACGGAAAGTCATATGCCTTTTCAAGATAGAAAAGGTAGACACAACCTGTTGTTTATTAATGAGAGCATTTTCAACAAATGATTCCAAACGCATTAAAAGAGAGACAGTACTTCTGTTTTCACACTGAAGCCACACTGTATATGTTATAAGGTTATTTGTTTCCAAATACCAAAGAGGTCGATTATTTGTTATGAAACAAATTAATTCTATATAAGTTAATGAAACAGGTCGATAATTGGACAGATCCATATGATCACGTCCATGCTTTGGTACTGGTACTGTGTTGGAGGAAAGTTACCTGATGTTCAAATATCATCAAAATATTTAGAAGAGTTTCTAGACATGGTGCTGGTAAGTGCTTTAGGAGTTGACAATGTATGTTATCAGCCTCTGCAGCAGTATCGTCAGCTTGATCAAGAGCAGTAGGGAATAGAAAACAGTTTATTATAGTCTTCCATTGTCTGAAGTGAAATTAATAGGTCTCTTTTCCTGTTGATTCTGATGTTACTGGAATTTAGGCACATAATTAGAAGAGAAAGAATATTTAACAAGAGGTTCACCCAGTTTATTCGAAATATCCAATTTATTAGTAAGTAAGTGATCTCCATGTTTAAGATGATGGACACTAGACTAAGTACCTTTACCTTTAATTTTCTGTATCATGTGTCACACTTTAGATATGGGCGTTCGAGAATTTATTTTACAAACATGTTTTTTCCAAGATTGAAAAATCCATCTTGAAGATGGGGTAATATCAAATAGGTTCACAGGTGTTAGAATTGTAGGGAAATGGTCACTCCCACAAAGATCATTGAAAATTAATTCAGGAGGTTTGAATCCGTGACTGATAAATCAAGTGCAGAAAAAGTTCCTGTAGCAGGATGTAAATAGGTGTTACAACTGTCATTATATATGCATAAATTATTATCTGAACAGAACTCCTCCAATAATTTACCTTTAGCACTAGTAGTCGTACTACCCCAGAGTGGGTAATGACCATTTAAGTCCCCCATAATAATACAAGGTTTTGGTGGTTTGACTGGAAATGTTGTACGGCCCCAGAATGAGTTGCGGCCATTTAAGTCCCCCATAACAACACATGGTTTGGGTAACTGGTCATATTGAGATTGAAAGTAAGTCTTCTGAAAGCTGAAATATAAATATATAAAGAGCATAAGGTAAATGCAACTTGTAAAGTGAGCCACACTACAACCACCTGAAGACTAGATGTAAGGGCAGCAGGTTCAAAAAGCTCATGGTTGAAAGCCCTGAACCAATAATTGTAAATCATTACATCTTAAATCCTCTACAATTCATTTGAATCAGTGTTTGAGAATGAACAATCTCTTACGCGGCTTGACTGGAGATCTGAAATAAAGTGAAATTATTAAATGTGCTCCAATGATTGTGTACTACGTGCGAGCAAATATTGAAACTGTGATCTATGATGTATATACCATGACCTACACCAACGTCGGAATTACGAAACGTGCTGCAATGATTGTACTATCTGCTGGAAAATACTGAGACTCTGTTGATTAATGATATATGTCTACTGATGTTAAAATTATGAAACCTATTGCACCGAGCGCACTCTGTGCGAACAAGTTGAAATTGTATGGGCAATGTTGTATGCTATATATTTACATAAGCGTGATATACAAACTGTGGACAGTAACCAATGTACACTGGGCCGATGGTCTACATGTACCTCTTTGCAAATATATAAATAGACTGGAGATCTGCCTCGCCCATTTATTTTAAGCGACAAACTATGCGATCCCTTCAAGTGATCTCAACTTGTTACATACTTGACCGATTCATCTGATCCTATAGGTTGTCTACCCGGTAGATTCCAACGAGAAAATGAATCTGTTTTATACCTTGTTTTTACAGTTTGTTCTTTTCCATATTGCACTTTGGATGGCCGTGAAGGTGTTTAGTTGTAATGGGAGGTATTTTAGTTGTCATAGTAGGTGTTTCATGTGTCACAGAAGATGGAGAGTCAGATATCTGTGTCGCTGAAATTTCAACAGTAGCTTGAGTAGCAGATTCAGATGGTACGACTGTCTGAAGAACGACAGAAGTCACTCAAGTCAAATCTGTCTGACACTGAATTGATGCACTCTGTGTTTTCATGACAGATGCGTTTGTCTCATTCTGTCCATGATTTGGCCCAAGTTTCTTTGCTTCCAGATAAGTGATGTTCAGTTTTCTTTTTTCCAGACTGGACAATATTTACTGGATGAAGAATGAGATCCAGTCCAATTCTTTCATTTTGTTTCAAATCATTGGTACATTCCTTTGTAACATGAGTGGTTCCACTACAGTGTGCACACGGGACAATGTTTTTTTGCAGACCTTTACGCCATGACCAAATTCTTAACATTTAAAACACATCAAAGGATTTGGAATAAACATTTCAAAGCATCAGTGTTTTAAAATATCTTGCTTGGACTGATATTGGAGATGGTGGAGAAGAAAGTGAAACGGTACGTATTTGTTTTGATTGTTTCGGTACCATGACGCCTGGCAAACCCTATGACAAAAGACATCCCTGGTGCTTCATCTCATACACAAAATCCAGTTCAGACATATCTTCAAAAATCTGTCTCGATCTCTTATGATACCTCGGCTGTTGTTGAGATATCTGTGTCGAGAAACAGGAACACCAAAAAGTTCATCAATGGACACTGAGTTTATTGCCTGTTGTCTTTCGCACATTCAGTAAGGATTGAACCTTTTCTCAAACTTTTGATATTTTTACGTCACTCGGTATCCCTTGAATGTCCTTTAGCAAACAGCAAAAGGGTTCACTTTGACTGGGCTCTTCGTGGGTGCCTCCAGCACTAGGAATCTGGGCCTGTACTCCACTGATATTGAAAGTACAGAAACATCATCAGTCTCAGAATAGTTTTCAAGCTTTTGCTTTGTTTTTTTAAATGGGGACTTGGCGTTTGGCGAGCTCTTATTGTTACCCAGCACCTATCACGAGGAGGTGGCTCGCCACGGGTGCCTAGTGAATAAGGCCTCGCATAATACACTTTCAAGAATTTAAACTTTGTCAGCTGATGTAAATATAATTATGTAATTGTAGATTGCAATAGGGTTATATTTACTCTTTCAAAGGAACAGGGAACGTTTCTGTCCAATAGTAGGAATAGTATTGCTATGTTTAGACTTTGTTATCGAAAAGCAAAAGGTTGATGTAACTAAACAAGAGACATTTAAATCTAGTGGTGATCTACCTTCAGTTGCTCGCAGTCTATAGTCCATTTCCATATTATATTGTCCTCTATAGTTAAACTCTTTTAAGTGTAATACTAGTTTTACATTTTCTCTGTGATATTCTAGTTAGCTTTACTGTCCTTCGTTGACAGATTTGTACAAAGTGCCATTAATTGATATGTATTTCTATAATTATTATTCGTTCCCTTTAACGATATGTGTGAAATATTGCCGATATGACGATAAATTTTAAATCACGCTCTTACCATTTAAAGCTAGTGCGTCGTGTTATTATGACTAGAAAGACACATTCGTCTAACCTACATTGCAAGTGTCCTCTGAAGGTTTATTTCAAATGATCCTATTAATCAGAAATCTGTGACCATTTATTAGCATGCCATGTGTAGCATATTACTCTATGTCCTGGTTTACTGGCATAACCAATAATGTATTTAGGCTGCTTGGGGCGACGTTTCACTGAATGTGCTACAGTGGACAATACTTGAAATTCAGGTGATATTAAACATAACCAGATATGCTAAGTCATAGTATATATATATGATACTTTAATGCTTGCTATTCAGTAGTTGCATTTGAACTCTGATGTAGTTTGGCACCTTTGGAGATGGTATCAATATTTGTAATCTGCAGGACGCACTTTTGGGACAATATAACGTCCAGAACTGGAAGTTGTGTGTCAGAGTCAAATGAACATAACGAGTAGAAATCATGGACAATGAGAAGAAGATGACTATAGATGCATTTATACTTCTCGTAGGTTGGAAGAATGATCGCACATGTGATATGAAGTGTAACTGTCGATTCCATCATGGGCTGTAACATTTTACCTTAAGGTCCATCTGCAATATGTACAATATAATTGTTACTGTACATATAACAGGAAAGAAACAATGTGAATGGAAGTGCCGTACACTGTACTCAGGGATATGCATGCGGATTTACATAAAGCTATCGATCCATCATATCTTTGTACTTCATCTTGCATCCGGGGGTAAAAATCAGTTGGAGATGAGATGTTCCATGGTACAGTGTCTGCTTGTGTCCTTGCACTACAGGTAGGATATACATTCATAGTCTATTTTCTCACTGTCGTATTTGTTCATTTAAAATGTCAAATTAAAATGTTAAAATAGAACATCTTTTCCTACCTTTGTACAAGTTGTTATCAGGATTATTTATGAGAGACTGCTAGTCTTGTCATTACAGTAACAAATTTATACATAGACAATGCCTGAAATAGTGCACCATTGACACATGATAATTGAAACATGCATTGGTTACACAAGAAACTATTCGTCGTTAATATAATTGTTTTATGTTTATTCGAGCACAGCTGACATTTACGCTATGACGATTGGTTATCTTTTATCTTCTTGGTTATCATTCTAGATAATGACTCAGACGACATTATTGATAACTGTCCCTAAAGATGAAGACACCACTCACAATTGTTGCAGTGCTAAGGGTATTGGCAGGAGTATTATTGGAGAAACTCAACAGCCAGCACAATGACATACATCTCCTATCCATACCGGGTATTGTCTAACTATGACGAGTAACGTGGAAAACAGCTGGAGCCCACTCCGAATGCTGCGAAGAAAAGTCAAGGAAGCGGCTTACATTTAGAACGCAGGATTTCGCCATTTGTCACGTGTAAATGAGAAAGTCGGAAATAACGATGCCTTGGAAAACATACTTTGTCTGAGTATGAGCCTGCTTCCAACATCCGGGGATACCAGCGTGACCACCTGAGCTTGCTCGTTCCAAGAGCACAAATTGGTAAGTGCAATACACTGCCTGCTAAATATCCAACGTAGTGGTGTCCGCATTCCTATTCGCAGATGTGCATCTGTCCTACAGTTATTTTAGTATATTTAGTATTTTAGCACTAAAGATACAGTCTGAAACCGACGCAAACATAAATGGAACGATGACAAAAGTTAACAGACCATAGTGAAAGAGGGCCTTTTTAAAGTTGAAAAGAATAATCTGAAAATATGTGTAGAGCGCATATGAACCTGTTACTCAACTGATATAAAACAGAAAGAGATGGAATTGGACAGATGTTAATCATTTGAATTAACAAACAAACAAATATATACTGTTCACGCTTGTCACGATAATGCAATATACAATGGGACCTAGTCTCACGGATTCAACGTGAAAATTTCGACTTTGCTGACATTGCAGGTGAATCAACAATAGAGACTACTAGATATAGAAGCTCACTGAGTTGTGTCACAATGATGCCCATTGTCCATTTGTACAACTTTCACGACCGCAATTTACGACACATGTGTGAAAAATATCGAGGTGATCCCTCTCGTGGGTAATATTTGTTTGGTACTTAACATTTATCGAGCGGCACATATGACGCTAGGAAAAAACGCAATCAAATAAAATAAACATGCCTAGATCCGAAAATGTGATAACTGTGAATATTCCACCACAGTTTGGGTGTTGAATCCATGACCAGATGTTGATGACCCAAATGTGTAACTTGAACCCTCCTTCAGAAATGTGTCCATCGTTCATGTTGAACAATTTTGACTTTAAATGTTTTCGAAAAGAGTTGCCTCTCTAGGGTTGCTGGAGATTTCTGAGAAATTGAAATTCACGTGCCTCTCGTGGTGCTTCCAAGAATGACAGTAACTTGAGAAAAAACAACAGGTCATGGCACCATTGAACGCTAACTAATCAACGTGGACCCCTGAACGCCTAGCAAAGGCCTTACTTCAACGCAGATGCGTCTGAATGCCCTGTGAGCAATATACCATGGCCGAATCAGCCGCGCCAGTAACAGAAACGATGCAGTGGTTCACCCCAGTGTCACAACGTGGATGCCCACACGCTGCGCTGATATCTCCACGTCCCATTCTGTGGAGCAAGGGAAGCTGCTCGTCATTCCATTTAAAAAGTGAACTTTATATGTCGAAATCGTGTTTTGTAACGTCGAAACTGTTACACTAAGTTAACAGCTTGCAAAAGTACCAAAGGTACTGTAAGTCCCCTTGGACACTAGTATGGTGATCTACCTTGTGTTGCTGGCGATCTATAGTTTATTTTTATATGATGTCTTACCCGACTGTTGTTAGTTTTAATTTCTTATGCTAGTTTTTCTCCAGTTATGCTATCGTACTTTGAAGAAGACTGTTCATAATGCATGGATATTCTTTGTAATCATATTTGTTCTCGTCACGATATTGCTGAAACGATGCCGATGTGACGTTAAATAGTAACTCAAACTCACACGCTTAACAGTTTTCAAAGATTTCCTGAAACGACAGTTTAAAAAGCTCGTCTGTCAAGAAAGAGTGAGTGAGTTAATATTTAACGTCACATCGGCAAAACTTCAAGCATATCGTGACGAGAACATGTAATGCTGAAATGGAAGATATGTACATCATAAAAAACCGTCATCAAAAGGACAGTAAAACGACTAGAATATGATCGTTACAATTTAAAACTAGGGTGTCAAGTTATAACTAATATCACCATTTGGACAAGACAATATAAAACACGGGCTATATATCACCAACGACAGAAGGCAGATCACCATGCTAGGGACAGTCAGGAAAGAAAAATAATGACTGTCTTGTCTGGATTTTCATTTCAGTCATACCTGACTATAAATACAAAATTTGATGATACCTTGTTTCACTTTGGTAATGGTGAGAAAAAATGCAAGGAAGCTGTGAAAATGTTCACATTAATGGTCTAAAACATTTTGCTCACGATAGAATGTATTCAACAACGGAAATTTTGACAACATACCGTGTGTCACCTAGAAAGAAATACAGCTTTGGTGCTTTATGTTTCCTCTGTGAGGGGTTTTACAAGGTCATTAGCTAGCGACTGGTGATGCGTGATGTCCTTGACAGAAAGTGACAGTATTTTGAGTTCTTTACTTAATTACCCAGTTGGGAATCCTAATTTACTTATTTATTCTGAAGGAGCAGAGACCATGTATTCTATGTTTAAGTGGTTATTGGCGAATGTCAGTGGGATTGACAAGACATATTTCAATACAGTTTAAAGATCTCACAACGCTATTTATTAATGTGTCCCAGCATAGTCTTTGTGTCACTGGAGTAAGGACTTTCACAAATAACTTCAACTTCATAGCTCTGCGTTCAGGACCTATGAAGATCTGGAGTAGAACAAGGCTTCAGCAACCAATGCTTGCCATAAAAGGCGACTATGCTTGTCGTAAGAGGCGACTAACGGGATCGGGTGGTCAGGCTCGCTGACTTGATTGACACATGTCATCGGTTCCCGATTGTGCAGGTCGATGGTCATGCTGTTGATCCATGGACTGTCTCGTCCAAACTTGATTATGTACAAACCGCCGCCATATTGCTGGAATATTGCAGAGTGCGACATAGAACTAAACTCACTAAATTAAACTGAAATTATTTGTCATTATAATTTCATCTAAATTTTAACCATATGCTTGCAAAATAAAGAAAACAAGCAAATGAAAATATTTAGTCGAATTAAGACCGGAGTGATACTTATAAACACACTTTCATTCATCTACATGTATTTGGAGTGTAAGTGCAGATTCTTGTAGCTAGCGGAATTAAGTCAAAATGAGTTGAATTTTGTGCCATGATACTTATAAATATATCCTCATTCATTTACAACCTCTAAACCACAGGAAAAGATGTATTATGAGTAAAAGTAATTATTCTCGTATATATTTTAGATCCCCCTGAATTCGCAAGATTAAATCAAATCAGTTGAATTTTGTGTCCTGATACTCATAAAGCCACTTCCAGTCGTTTACATCCTTCAAAACATTGGAAAAAATGTATTTGGAGTAAAACTAAATATTCTCGCCCATGGGCTAAATGTTTTTCGCCCATGGACGAGATTGTTTTTAAATCGCTCTAAATTAGCAGAATTAAGTCAAAATAAGCTGATTTTCGTGTCACGACACTAATAAATATACTTTCATTTATTTAAAACTGCAAAACATGGAACAAAACATGTATTTTCGGTGAAAGTAAATATTCTCGTCCATGGGCCAATATGTTTTTCACCCATGAGCGAGATTTTTTAAAATCGCTGTCAGTTAGCGGAGTCAAGTCACACCGAGCTGAAATTTGTGTCATGATACTTATTAGCATTGTTTCATTCATTTACAACCTCCAAAACATTTATTCTGGACGAAATTAAACACTCTCGCCCATGGGCCTGCCCACTGGCCACTGTTCGCCCATGGGTACGCGAGTTTAAATTTTGAGTTTTCGAGAAAAAAAATTTCAATTTTTCATCCTTAGCATATATTCATAACAGCTGCATGTTTATTTTTGTCAAATCCCTTGTGAGAGAGTGGCCACAGTGCCGAGAGTTTCTGGACTTTTGTGAGTCCAGAATTAAATTGTGACGTGTTAATGCATTGATGCATTAGTTTACGTTCGTGTATGCTGTTTGAACTATGTCCCTGATGTAGGCAGTAGGAGAATATTGCAAAGAGGGGTCGTCTATTCATGGGAATGAAAAGTATATTTACCGAATTTCATAAATAACTGTATCAATAATGCATAGATATGACTGGAAAGGGAACAAAGACATCAACTGAATGTCCTGGAAAGTATCTTTTTTACACTACAATCGAGTATCACGAAACAAATACAAAGACAATAGAAGCATGAATTTGTTGTGGCTTGGTTGTAAAGTGTCTCAAAGGGAGGGATATAGAATCCTGTCAAGACATCTGCTTAAAGAACGATCGATGACTTTATAAAAACATACTGGCAAAACATTGCATTCGTATGGAATACATAACATCTGACATTTAAGGTCTCGCAGTGCTGTAAAAACGTCAGCACACAGAAATATATTCTTCACCATTAAACTGTTTGAAGTTTTGTGTTCTGTTATTGTGGTTGCTGCTTTTAAAATGCAGTTGTATCCACAGCTGAACTGCTGACATGATGCCACGTATATGGTTACTGTTAATTGATACCCTGCAGCATTTGCCATCTCAAACCACTTTCTTTATTTTACAAACCACATCACGGTGTACTGTTAACCGGACGAACAAATCCGGTCACACTTACTGGCCACTTCCCGTGTCTGGTAGCATTGATTTGGTTTGTCAGGATCGGTTCCTGTGTCTGGTAGCAGTCATTGTAACGTATGGCTGGGCTGAGTTCCTGTTTGGAGAAGCAGGTACTTGACCTGTATGGTCACGGTCATGTTCTGAAATCGGACATGTGCCATATTAATTGGGCATCGAGGAGTATGCGTATTCACATGTAGGCACTGGTGTATGTAAATTAGCTGTCGATATATTATATTTTAAATGGTAAGTTGGTTATCACATATAAAAAGAGTTAGACGCCACACACATACGTTTCCTTTGTTACGGTAGCTGTTGCATGTGCTACATGTGGAACCGGTCTCGAAGTGTCACAATTACACGTCCGTATAATATCGATAAATATCGATTTTATCTACAGATGTACATTTTTAGGTTAGAACATTTCTATTTCCGTAACTTGTATTTGGACTGAATTGGTACACATGTATTGCAAACATGTATCCTCGTGGGACCCATCAAGCACATTTTCCCCTACAACTCAAATATGGATCACTTATGGAGATGATACACCCAATTTGAATCCATGGATATCGTCCATAACAATTTGAAGGGTCCTCATATGTGAACACGGGGTGCAAGCCTGCCCAGAATATTTCCAGCGTCCATGCACGTGAACAATACAAGAATGCCATGTTCAAAGAGATATGTATTATAAAACAAGATAACATTAAACGTTTGTCATTATCAACCAATCTGTAAGTGATTCATTAGTGTCCTTTATTTGGAAACTAAACCACTGAAAATCAAATAGAACTTAATCACAGGGTGTAGAAAAATACCTCCATGGTCCCCGTTTGTGGACACTGTCAGCCTGTAAACTGACACTTTCATTGGAGGTGAATGTTCTGATTCAGACCTCTCAACCTGGTCCATTGTTGGTCCATATGACATGATTATGTTCCAGTTCTGAACTCTGAATCTAATTCATTTTCTGATAGTGCAAACGTAGGCCTTTGAAGAGTCACCATCAGTCAAACTTAAGTCAGAATCATCCAACATTTGCAGGACATCTTTTGCATTGAGTCGCTTTGAAAGTCTCTTTGGCCTACCTGAAACAGCAAATTAGAACTACTGAAATAAAATAAATATGTCATTTTGTTTAAGATGAAAGAAAATAATTTCGGAACAAATGATTAGCATCTCATTTTGAAGTTTGATCATGATTCATTTAGACCTCATGCCCTTATACAAGGACATAATTTTTCTGACTTGACGTGTTGTCTGCTACAATCACATGGGCCATCTTCTTTTTTTACCTCCAGTAAGCAGAGCTCCAACATGACCTCCTTTGAACATTTTATTTGACAATGTGACAGTGTCCACAAACGAGGACCTTGGGGGTGTTTTTTGCATCATGTGATCAAGCTCCTATTGATTAATTTACTAATCGCGTTTTCTGTTTGTCCTGAGTTGAGGACGTGGGTTCCCATCGCTCTAGTAATTTACAAGGTACAAATGAGAAATAGCACACTCAGGTTGTAAATACATGAACGATAATAGATAGTACTAGTATATGTGATGGAGATGTGTCGGGTATGAGGAATAAGCTACCTATTTATATACATTTTAGTGAACAATTTAAATACTGTGTTTTTAATGAAATCACAAAAATGATGCCAAACATGTTGACAAAGGTTCGCGACAAAGGAACAACGCCAAAAAGGGAGTTCACAGATGTGCCTAATGCACTTATAGGTGTTCAACTCACTACTTCCTAGCTAGTGTCGAGAGTGAGCGATTTGACCCACTATCGATCCATAGTCCGAATCAACAGGTTGTATATTATGATCGTCGTTACTTTAAAACGTATAAAGATCCACTGGAACCTGCCTTAGTCAGATCTGATGGTAGGTTGTTTCACACGATTGTGGTAGACGGAATAAATACTAGTAACCTTTGCAAGGTTTTCTGTTCTTCGTCTGTGGATTTTATTGGAACACCAAACTTGAGGTCATGTCAAGAGCGTTAACATAATACACAACCCGCAGTGCGCCACTCATGTGGAAATAGATGATTTTGTAGGTAAACCAGACATTATCGAACTACATGGCATTACCCTCGCACCACTGTGTAATCCACGAAGGCTGGTAGACGGTTGTTTCCTGTAGACAAAGTACTATTGTTATGGGTTTTGCCGTGGAGCAAAGTTAAGTGTACATTTTGGGTTACATCCCGGTCCCGTGTAATAAAAATGTCCATGAGGTAAATCTAGAAACTGCCATCATCACCCCGCCTGAGGAAATAACGTGTCTTAGTTGTTGTTGTTTTCTTTTTGGCAGTGTCATGGGATCTCAGGGGAAAACTAGTGAACACAGATATTATATAGGTGAATGCCCTTTCTGTGTGTAACAGGGTCTTATGACATGCACAGAGATAGAACACAACATATTCCAAAATAGCCAAAATATGACTGGATTTAGTTGGAACGTAAAGCAGGTGTTGTCACCTTGGATCAGCCACTGAACACATCACAATTTCAAGCTGGTCAATGGACTGAAGTAACCTGTCTCTTAGGTCACCTTATCTTAGAGTTGGATGTTGTGTCTTTGCACTGAATTTTCACTTGTATAAAGGCGTGTAGTCTTCAAGACAGATGCTTAAGGTTCTATAAATTCCTGCTGTAGAATCAAGGATTTTACACGGAGCAAGGATGCAATATGATCCATGAACACAAGCCTGTCCAACATGTTGTATTTTGACTTTTCATTTGTACTAGCACACCTGTTAAATATCTATATATATGCTACATCAGTTTATGTTTATGAGTCAACGAGATGTTAATGTCCGTGTGAGGTTTAAAACTGAAACAAATTACGTTTGAGACACATGCGAGAATGGAATAAATAGGAAGCTTCTTAGGAACGATACATTGATTATAACATGTAGCATAAGCGGTGTTTTGGTATGGTGCACGCTTTGGTTCATACCTTCTGTTGATTCATCCTTTTCCTAGCTGAGACGGAGTAGGGTACTAATGAGACTTTTGTGTACGGACGTCACCATACAACGATAGAACAGGTATTGACCAAAATTCACCAGTCTATAATACTTTTATTATGTAAATACCTACAAATAACTTTGTCAAAAGCATGCATTTTTAGTCAAGAAAAGTAATTTCATTTTTCACTACAAATCAATAACGCTAAATCAGCAATACCGTGACATGAAACAAAAGACGTCACTCAAGTCAATATGCCTTTGGTAGGGCCTGGGCTGGAGACAATATGTTTGGTTTTTTTTTTATTTAATCTACGGTCACGTGACCTCTCTAGACCAGTCAGGTAGCTGGAAAAATATGACATACCAGATAGATAAATAAAAACAGAAAGTTTTTTTTCTCCAAGATGTTTCGTCGTTTATTCTCCAGGGAAATTGTAGCAGTTACAGTATGCCGCTTGCAAAGCATAAATTTTTACCTCTCAAGCGGCGTAAGGCTGTACATATACTTGATTATTTTTAGATTAGTATTGCACAATTTCCTCAAGAGTCTGTAAAGACCCTGCGGCTGGAAGTTAGTAATACTAGATGTTCTCTCACTGCATATAAAAATATTATATGAGGCTTTCGTGCCATATTAACGAGTCAATGACGAATGAAGTTTATGAATGTCACCGTGTGCATGGTGTCCCGACCATCTTTTGCCATTACTGTCAGGCACAATGGCCCATCCATTATTTAGAAATGTTTCTGAAGTTGCGTTTGGGGATTGTTTCTTATGTGAACGTGAATTGAACCCTTTCCTTTTAATTAATTTCTTCTAAAACGTGAACTTTGTTATTTCTTTAAAACAACCAAAGTAGATTGTGTTTTGAAGCTTCCATTTGACTGTATTTTCTAAGACTTCCATTGAAGAAATATGTAAGGATCTCCGTCCTTACTCACGGAATTTAATCCTCGTTATTAGTGCATATGCCTGCGCTGACAGCCAATGACGATACATTTCATAACGTATATCTCTTACATGCACAATTATAGTGGAAACACGAGCAGGACAATCTATGGCTAATCTACTGAAAGGAAGTGAATATTTACCAATTGCCTGAAGCTGATAAATAATAGATGCGAATTTCATTTCCACTATTCTCGATGTCAATTAACAAAACACTTTACTTACTTTCTTGCCAATATGTTGTCGCAGCAACCTTTTAGGAGACAGCTTGTTGTGGAGTCTTCACGTGGAATTAGATTTTTTTCGAATTAAATGTCCAATTTATTTACTTTAATGATCGTTAACAGCTAAAGTATAACAACATATCTTATGTAAAATAGTGTCTTACCAGCATGCTATGGATCTCCATAGCAGAAGTTCCATCCTTAAATAAACTTACTGCATAACCTAAAAATGCCCATGCGCTAGTTGTTAGATACTGGAGAATGTCACATCTACACATAATAAGCAATATCTTTGCAGACGTTTAATGCATTTGTATACAACGGAATATATGTTCGAAAATTTAGCTCAGCTTGTGCTAGGTTCTATCTTTGAAGACGTTTTCGTAATACCAGAAAAGGAAGACAGGTCTTTTCCTGAAGAACACTGAATATGCCCTATCACACTGTCACATTCCTTTCGTTCAGGACAAAGCTACATGCGTCAGCTTAGACAAAACATCCGAGGCAGATGTCTTTTATGGATCCTTTAAGACTTCACTTCAAAAGACCTTTGAGTTACGGATATCATTCAAGTTAAAAAAAACATGTGCAAGGAGACAAGAATCTAAATGTCAAGTACTCGTTACACAAGGTTTTACATAAAACCCACATATACACATTTATACTACTCTAGAAAATGCTGCATTGTTGTCACATTGTGGGGCAAGGGCACCTGACAGGGAAGCCAGTTAGAAAACGCGCTGCCTTGTGATATGTGAACTGCAAAAAGTCTGCTAGATGGGTAACACAATGGTAATGGCCACTTAATAGCACTCCCCACGGCTTGAGATCTGAAATCATTACATTACCATGTAAGTCTGAACAACCATTCTGACATTTGATAGACTAGTGGTTGGGTGTTTTAGCAGTATCAGAGCAACATCACTGGGAACAATGGAAGTGAGCTTCACGAATGCATTTATTTAATGGATGCAAAAACAAAAAATATCTGATTTGAGATGAAATCCACAAACACTGAAGCATCCTGTGTTTAGTTTTGGTACTGGCATAATTTGGCTACAAGTAATCCAGCAACGTGTCGTCGAGGTGTTCATCTAAAAATACTCCTAAGTAAAAGCATAAAATGATTTATAATAATCTAAATCACATAATTATTTTATGGCTCTACATAGGATTATTAGTACGTTGGCGACGCCTTGCAGGATTGCATATAGCTCCACCTAAATCAGTAGAAAAAAAATGATCACAGTATGCATCATTTTTAGTGGATTGCACGTTGTTGTCACTCGCACTATATGAAATAATAGTAATAATAGTGCACATGTATACTGCGCTCATTAACAATGCGCTCAAATTAAAGGGTTGTGGGTAAGTTAGAGTATCTGTCCAATCCGTCCGTCCCTCAACAAATCGGGAAGAAGGCAGTGGTAATGTATTTTCTTAATTACATTGTCCTTGTGAAAGTCCCGGGGTAGAGTAGGCCTTCAGCAACCCATGCTTGCCATAAAAGACGACTATGCTTGTCGTAAGAGGCGACTAACGGGATCGGGTGATCAGACCTACTGACCTGGTTTACACATGTCGTCGGTTTCCAATTGCGCAGATCGATGCTCATGTTGTTGATCACTGTATTGTATTGTATTGTCTGACTCGATTATTTACTGACCACCGCTGCTCTCAATTACACTGGCCATTCCGAGTGACAGTTATATGATGTAAGACCGATTCAGTCTAAATCGCCGTCCATCTCCTGCTTCGTGATCAATGGGATAAACATGTGAATCAGAAGAGCCTTTACAATCGTACAGTCTCGGCCATCTTTAAGACAAAGGAAAATATTCTTTGCTCAGCTTTCGAAATTTGAATCGATATTTTTTTCACACTCTGGTCCGGAATGGCAATCCTCAGTTTGAGTCTAATGCCATAACACTTTGTCTTTCCAATTGGATAATGCCGAGTTCTTGTGAATTATTTCATTGGTCAATCATGGCGGTAACCTTGAACTTAAGACATTAGTTATTCACACGTAATACTTTATTTCGATTCCTTATAATAACACCATATGTGAAGCCCACTTCTGGTCTAAAGAGAGAGATTGCTTTACTGCTAAAACACTCCATTTTTTATCTATCAAATGTCTGAATAGCTGCTCAGACGTAAATTATGTGAGGCTTCATACTTTCAGCGGTGGGGAGTTCAAATATCTAACTTTAGTGAGATGGGTAAATATATTATTTGTAGTTAGGATATCATGCTCATGATGATCTTGTAATGTGCACGTGATGCACGTGGTGTATACGTATGCACTTCTACATGTGTTCACGTACATTGTTTGAGTGAGTGAGTTAAGATTGAAAGCCACATCGGCAATATTGCCGCCATATCGTGACTAAAGCCATTTCTAAATCCACAAGATAGACATATAATATACAACGTCCTGTCGACGAAGGACAGTAAAACACTAGATGATCACAGATTGAGTTAAAACTGGCTAGCAGATATCTTAAAAAGGAGAAAAATCATTTTGGACAAAACAATGTAAAAATGGGCTATAGAACACCAACAGCTGAGGATAGATCACCGTACATTGTTTGATTAATACCGATTAATAATATGTCAGTAGGTGTGTTTGGAAGTGTAACTAGATGGAGATGTATCTCACTATACAAGATACGACAACCATTCGTGATACAGTATCTCGTTATGACGTCCATATAATCTTGCATACACACAAAGTCTGGCATTTCCATTGCCAGGTTAAGACAAGGGTGTAATGACATAATTTGCAATGTGTGGATAACCTCTGCTCATTCAGACAGTAGTTACTGTATTACACTGGACTCTGGTTGTAATAGGGAGGCTCGTCATACACGAGACAAAACGTATAGCGTCTGTTTTCGTAAAGTTGATTGCAATGTGTGAAATGATAATGAATTGCAGATTATTTACAAATTTGGCTAAAATGTAGAACACTCCTTTTTGTGATACTTGATGTTGCACTGTAGGAGTATGTTTCCATCCCTACTCTTAGCAACTTGTTTCAATTTCATATGCAGATAATAATCGTTTACCTGCATATGTAGTATACCAGATGTGTCATCTATATGTAAATATACACTAGATATAAGTGCATACTTTATCCTAAGATACAAAAACTGATAACAACCAGGCGTGCAGTGACAGAGCAACTGATCCTTGTATAATTATACACTGACGTCGTCTAACAGAAAGCAGTGTTGGGTAGTCGTGTGGATACAACGTTTGAGTTCCTCAGTGCGAGTCCGCCCTCCAGCTCTTGGTACCTACAGTCCCAGAAGGTATATTGTCATATTCCTAAAATAACAATATTCTACTGCAACGATGATATTGAATTTCCAAACAATGTTATACAGGTTATAGGTTTGTAAGATACTATGGAAAACTGCTTAACGATATTGATTTCGAATTGCCCTCTGAATGAGGATATGGTCAAGACAACACAAACACCCACAAACAAACATTGCATACATCCTGTTTGAGAAAACTACGAAATGTGTCATACTGCAACAATGACACTGCTATAACATCATATACTACACAGCGAACATTAAACAGTCGCCGACGCTTAGGACAAGGAAACGGAATTGCAATTTGGCATTTGTCCTTTTGCGACGAGCTAATCTAATGTAATATAAAATGTATACCTAATGTAATATATATATATATATATAATTATATATATATATATATATATATATATATATATATATATATATATATATATATATATATATATATATATATATATGTGTGTGTGTGTGTGTGTGTGTGTGTGTGTGTGTGTGTGTGTGTGTGTGTGTGTGTGTGTTACATTAGGTTAGCTATGTATATCCTATGTATAAGACCAGACACAGTCGTATGCTGTTTTATCTTCTTCGTTGGAGTTTTTCATGCCGTTTAGGGAAAAACGATTGTACTCATGCTGCGCTGTAATGACATAGTGCAGCTTTGTTTTCCTGACTCTATGTCCTCAAATGATAAATCAATGTATTTTATTTTGAGGCCATTTTCCTTAACGCACATCCACTGACATTGTGCATGAGAGAGTGGGTTAATATTCAACGTCGCATCGGCAATACTCAGCATAATGTGAAGAGAATACATTTGACGATCATAAAGAATGTGCATATGGTATAAACTCCGTCGTCAAAGGACAGTAAACCAACTAGAGTGAGTGAGTGAGTGAGTGAGTTAATATTTATCGTCACATCGGCAATATTGCAGCCGTATCGTACAAGTAATAATGACATTGTAGATCAACAATATAAGAAACTAAAACCCTGTTGACGAAGAACAGTAAAACCACTAATATATATCACAGATATCCAGTTAAGACTAGTAATTAAATCTAAACCAGTTTAACTATAGAGGACAATACAATATAAAAATGGACTATAGACAAAACAACTAACCTATCGCAGTTCGAGTTTAACTAGTTAAAACTAGTAGCACAATTTGGACTATTCATAATATAAAAAGAGGCTATAGATCGCCAACAACTGTAGGTAGATCACTCTACTACGAACCATCTGGACCTGCATGGACCCTAGTTAGATTTATACCATCCCTTCCGATGCAGGACAGGACAGCCGAAATGCAAAAGAAAATAACTGATTAATGTATGAAATACTGTAAAGCAGGAGATTACAGTGTGTGTTCTATTTACGGTTATTAGTATTGTTGAAATAAATACGCGCCAGTAGTTGAAAACATGAGTAGCGAAAGATGAGGTGCATGCATGACCTGGTTAGTTTTGATTATGCTCAGGACGAAAGTTTGCTTTATTACACTAAATGGAACTTTGAGAGCGTTGCCTTGTTGCTGTTTAACTGAGACATTTTATCCGTCGAAAAACATCAACTTAATATTTCCAACACTGATATCAGCAGAGTGAATCAACTGCAAACTGACACACAGATTGCTCCGGGCTAGCTTACCGAATGAGACTAGACAAAGCGATGACAACTGACATGAATTTTGACGTCGATAACCAAGGTCAAGGCACGTCTGATAACGAGGGTGCAGAGAGTGATGTCATACCTATGATGTTCCAGCAAAGCATCATATAACGTATTATACAATGATGAGTGTTTGCCCGAATGTAGGTACAGTGATAATAAAGAACTGACGGGTTGTTTGGTTAGTTTGTCATATCCGTACTTGATTGTACTCGTTTCGACTAAAGCATAGAGCAAGTGGCCCAGGCGCGCACACAGATAAGATAGTTTACTGAATTGACCAATGAATACAAATAGTAGAGTATGATCCCGTTTATTCTTAAACGTCTATTTCTGTTTTGAGTCATGAATGTATTCAGAAGATATCCACGGGCAGGAGACACTCACCCTGCACACACGTATATTAAAATAACATAATTGTAATTAATTGAATCAAAAGGTAAATCTGTTTTTATAGATAGAAGCATACGGTCTTTAATATCTGTTGATAAATATCAACAGCCAATTGTATTTAAAGCACATCTTCAGATCTTGAACCCAAGGCGTAGATTTGGATTCGTCTAAAGTCAGAATATCTTTACGCTAGAAGTTCTACACATGTCTATACAATGTTTACGTAGCATGTGATTATACAGTCAAATGAAAAGAACATGGTCTTTGCTCGAAGTCATTTGATTTCATGTCGTCTGAGGCAAGAGCTTATTTTGTCGTTATTCAAAGGATCTTGCTTTGATATATAATTGAATTACCCTTCTTGCTTTGATCTAACTGGAGGTCTTGCAGAAGGTCCTGCTTTGATTAAAATCAGTGGACAAATCTACATATACGAACTAACAGCTCGATCTCATGAATAAATGTCGATGTTTTGATCTTGCGTACATCAATAGCGAACTGTTATATCAAGTCAATGTGAAAACACAAGGTTTAGTGCCCGTTTGAATTTGTTGTGAGGAATTGGAAAGTTTAATGGGATCTTTAATGGCTCATGATGCTAAAACTCTAACGGGAGTGAATGATATGGAGACCGACGAGATCAGACTGCTTTCACTCCTTGATCGAGCACACATAAAGAGGCTGGTAGAATTACGGTGATGACGAAAGCGAAGCACACACAACAAATCTGGGTGTTTTATGTTGTATAACATTCGGTCATTTTCAACCTACGTGTGGCGTGATCATAGCGAATGTCGCCTGGTATTAATACCTTTTAAAGAAGAGAGATGGTGATCTTTGCATCGCCATTAGTTCTCTGTTGGTCCTGATCGGATGTGTATTGAAGTCACCTTCCTAAGCTGAGAGTCGGCAAATACTAGGCTGCTGTCACTGTTGAAGTCACTGTTTTACTTGAGGTGCACCTTGACTGTGGCCATATATATTTTCCTGTGAATCTCCAGAATGCCAATAAATGATAATATATGTGAGCAGATCGTTCGTGTCATGCTACGAAGCAATGATCAGGTGAGGGCTGACATAACTGCAGATAATAGATGGGTTGAATATGTGTATGGAAAAATGTCTGCTTCATGCTACGCGCATGCTGTTGGGGAAATAATGGCACAAAATGAACAAATTCTTGGACGCCAAAATGAGAGAATTTTCAAGAGATATATGGTTTAAAATGTCATGCCGAACCTTATCACTGTCCAGTTTCCCTTTATCCTACTCACCTGTCATCTGTGCAGCTTTGAAAAACCTATCTAGGGATCCAACGGATATTTAAAGACTAAAGCAAAAACGTAATGTTTTCAAACGTGGAGAACGCATGAACACAGACATTTCTTTGGAAATGTTCTACCTGCTCATATATATTTTTCAGGTACAGCAGGACAGACTCCGAAATCACTCAAAATATATCACATCAGTTATGATTACACGATGCCATTTAGAAAGTGGTCAAATGCAACATATGTCATATTTGGGATTTCACTTTCTTAGTAAAGTACAAATTCTAGTACTTTTTTCGGTTGAGTCCCATCCGGGTTTCGAACCCGCACCCTCAGAGTCAGGCACCTAATCGCCAGCACACAAAGTCAGCCGCCTAGCCCGCTCAGCCACCGCGACTTCCACAAAAATGAAAGTCGGACAACTGGTAGTCTAGACTGCGTACTTTGTGTACCCCTCTGATGAGTGTAAATTGGCACGGCTCCCACGGCCGAAAGCTATGATTACACGATGCCATTTAGAAAGTGGTCAAATGCAACATATGTCATATTTGGGATTTCACTTTGTGTGCTGGCGATTAGGTAAGTGAGCGTTCAGACTCGCCCTCATGTCATCGTGTTTCATTTGCCTTGACCGGCGCACATGCTTTTGATCACTTGATTGTCTTGTCAAGACTCGATTATTTACAGACCGCTATCATTTAACTGTTGTACTGCTTGATGTGTGTGGCGTACAACTAAATTCACTCAAGTAAACCTCAAGTAAAACATCAACGACGTCTTGCAGTATGGTGACGAT
Source organism: Haliotis asinina (assembly GCF_037392515.1). NCBI lineage: Eukaryota > Metazoa > Mollusca > Gastropoda > Lepetellida > Haliotidae > Haliotis > Haliotis asinina. Next base: position 36,140,254 of record NC_090285.1, read on the forward strand.
CTGTCCAACCAGTTATAACACGCGGACATCTGGCATATAGGGCCCTTCTGTGTGGCCGATTACAGCTGAAGCTCTGTGAAACCAATATCCAATTTGAGAGGCAATTTGTCCGCTGTTTCATAACACAGCCGTTCTGGTGAAGAGAGTATGAGATCCAGTTCTCGCTTTTAGTTGACCAGATCTACCTCTGTCATCAATGTAATTTGTCGATATCGTTAATGCAATCTGCTAAATACTGACTATGACACGATAAAAGCTCGTGTAAAAAGCCAAAAGTACTAAACGGTTAAGACCCGAATCCGTTCGATGTGAAACACGTTCCGAGACAACCAGGAATACGGATCAATGATCTTCGTATCACAACATTCCTACGGGGGGCAACTCAAAGCATGCGCTGTTGATTAATTGCGCCTTTGATGGCTGGTTTACTGTCATTGATATAATTACTAAGTGGGTTAAGTATAGTTAGACGTTCCCTTGACAGGCTTGATTCAATATTAACAAGTGCTTCTAGGCCACGTGTGGGGACACCAAACATTGAGCTGGTCAGTAAGTACTCAAAGTACTCAACACGATATTCACACTCTAAGCTGTAACTGATTTTATCGTGTTATAAAAGTCACAACACCAATTGCAATCAGAACAGTGACACCAATTGCAATCAGAACAGTGTGTCATTATTATTGTGAATTACTGCACACCCGAGACTTGTTAATGTTAACTCAACACCACTGTTGTAATTCTTGCACAAGAATCCAACGTAAATTATGTACAGATATAGCTCTGACAGCTGATTATATGAGCTTCATTACCTTCAAAATAAATTATTTCTTTAGTTGAGTTACTAATAACTCAGAATAATATTATGCTGACGACAATGTGGGGTTTCCAACTTACTTCAGTTACCTCAGCTACTAACTGCCATTTCAGACCATTCCGTTGCAACAGTTCACCAACATGTTTGTATCTTTCACTCTGCATTGCATTGTGTGTGGTCATGCGTTCATATGATCACGTAATGGCATTCAGGGAAATACTATGGAGGTTCATTTGTTATGTGTACGTTTACATCTTCAGTATCAGTTGTTGGTGATCAATATAGCCAATTTTTACGTGGCACTGTGTAACATAGTTTCTGCTTTTAAAAACATTCCAGCTAGTTTTAACTCTTTTTGTAATATTCTTTGTTATTTTACAGTCCGTCAATGACTGGTTCTTTATTTACTTGTATTTTTTGTGTGCGTCTACATTTCTCGTCACTATATGGCTGCCATATTGCCGGTGTGACGTTAAATTTTCACTGTCTCACTCACGCTCCTTCATTAGGCGTATTCATAATTTTAAATTTCCCTTTTTGTTATTTAACTCTAGGTCGAACTCACATGTGAGACGTTACTAATACTGTCACATCTGCAGCTCCTGTAAAGAAATATTAGTAGATTTATGTGAATGCTGTCGATGTTTGAAAACATTGAACATTGTCTATGATTCCCTGCAAAAGGTCCGCTACACTGACATTGTTATACACCCGAATACCTATCGCATAATGTCATGCTGTGGCGCAATAATTCAGGATTCACTGACATTGTTACATGGGCGAATAGTTATCTTTAATGCGTAACCGTGGTACAAACGTCCAAGGTTCAATTTGATATACATGTATTTACCAGAGAGAATAGTTAACACGCATTACAGCGTTGTGGTACAACTAGTCATTTTTTACCTGGTATTGTGCTAATTTTTTTTTGTCTTTGTTTTTCTTTTCGGAAAGTGATCAGTAGTCAGGTTTCTCTGTGAATATGTTGTTCCGGTAATGTTAGTGAGTGAATGAACTACAATTTAACGTCACATCAGCAATATCTCAGCCATATTCTAACCAAAACTATTTTAAAACTGTAAAACATATAAGATGTGGAACATGTGTTTATATAGAGCGCGGTTTCATAATGAAATTCTTGCCAACACACAAAGTAATAATGCTTCTGAATGAACGTGTGACTTGTAGCGACTGAGTTCCGACATGTATGTGATGATTGCAAATGTCTCAGTGATCAACACCAGGTTTCTCGTGCGGCGGACAATAACTGCTTGTTCAAACTGAGACGCAAATGGAGACACGTTTCTTTCAAAGTCTCGTTCTTCATGACTATATTACCACTAGCTATAAGCACATGTGACAACACAAAGAGGAGTGTCTATAGAAGTTCAGTCAGACGTAATGGACACACGGGAGGCCGGGCGTGGTGGATCATGAACGGCAACACGTTCTACTTCGAGTGTGTTACTTTTACGTAACATCAGCGATCCTGCTCGGTAGACAAATGTGCATGTGATTTGCAGGAAATGTCATTGACTGGATGAATGTGAATCTGCTTGTTTCTTCACTGACATTGTGCTGTACGTTGTGTTGGATATAAATGTGTCAAAATAAGGACGAATGCCGGTACTTAGACAGACACCGGTCACGTTCCCAGAGCTATGAATGCCGATCCCATAAATGAAGTCTAGACGGCGTTGAAATGACACGCAACTGTAGACAGCGTCTAGATACCTTTCATATGACGTTGCTGCGACTGGCATTTACCCATTCTAATAAGTCTACCTTTGACCTTTATATTATATTCATTGTTACTGCACATGCGTACTATTGTCAGAGATTTCTCGCGCATGTTCGTGCAGTGTTGCAAAACTGCTGTTTTAAGCAAAGAAACGGTTGAGTCTATGCACTACTGTAGAAAACGAACGTGCGACTGTCATTCATTGTGTACGTGTATTAAACATTTCCGGAATAGACAAAATCTACGTTTCTTATGTGCGAGTCTATTGTTTCTTATTTGCGCTTTGGTACTTGACATGGCACCTACCACAAACTTCAGAAAGTCAGTTACCTGCCTAAGTTACACCTAGTGTAAATAATTCCAACCATCCAATGATCGGCCTAGGAGGGAAAATGTGCGCTAAAAGTAGTGAATAAATACAAATGCTTCCGGGTAATATGGTTTTTCAGTTTGTATCTGTGTTGTTTAACGCCCCATTCACCAAATAATGTCTATTTGATGGTCGTCTGCAAATAATACTTTCTAACCAAATTTCCACAGTTCATACAAGTACAGATACCGTGTATTCGTGACAGGATATTGAAATATGGAAAATAGGAAATGATAATCAGCAAATAATATTACTCGGTTAAAAAATGGTCCCTTTGATGTGTTTAGTTACTTTGTTGAATGCCAGTTCAATATAAATAAACATGAAATGACAGTATTTTTATCACTGCTCACACACGCGTGTGGTCGTGCGTGCGTGCGTGTGTGTCGTATGCTAGATATAATTATGTTAGAATCAGATTGCGGTGGAAAACGAAACAAAACAGGGCCGACAGTACTTTCTCGTGTAAAATGATAAGTGTGCCAACGTGACATGCAAAAGTCGGATTACTCTACAATCTCATTGTATATTTCTTTTTTGAATAACATCAAGGCAATGGACAAACTCGATATGCCATAATTTATATAACAACGGTAAAAATTAAGACGTGGAGATATACATGGTTTTCTTAGGAAGAGAAGGATCCTTTTCTGTTAGCCTATTTATCGAGACGAAAAGGAGAACAAGGTACTGCTTGAAAAGAAAAGAAAAAAAATCGAATGGATCGTAAATCAAATTAAGAAAAATGTTCTATCAATTGCCAAGGATACTTAAAATCAGTTATCAAATTATTAAAGGAGAGTAAGAAATTTAAACAGAGAGGAAGAAATGAGAGGAATGAAAAACAGAATACGGTCGTACAATCGAGTTACTTCTGGCGCCACTATAATCTGAATAGGTCAACGACCTAATTTTTCGTTTATGGCAATAAAATGAGAGGAATAAAGTGCACTCTCCACCAAAATATTTTGGTAAATGTTACAACCGTAATTCTTCCGAAATGTAACTACCTACGACACTGAACAAGAAAACCAAGACTATAAAGGACGAGAAAAAATTAAACAACATCACGGACAACATCTCGCTGACATTATCATTGGGGCACAACCTTATAGCCACAGATTAAATTTTGTCAAATCATTTCACAGATACTGGTCAAGTAAGTTTCTTGACTTTTGAGATTCAAGAAATGCATTGTGAAGTGTTTATTATTGACTGACTTTGGTAATACTGTAAACACTGATTTTGGTGCAAACCTCATCGAAAGCATGCACATACTTTCTGGCATGTACTAATACGTGTGTCAGTCTGATTCGTTTTCTTCATTTAGAACAGACGCGCGTTGACTGCATTGGTTCCAAGTCCCTTTATTTAGCCATTCATCTATTTATATCAGGTGAGTGGGTGGGTTAAAATTCGGCAATATTTAAGCCGTACCGTGACGAGAACAATTTATTTTATACATAATAATTTATGTTAATTTGTAAATACCTGTCAGGAAAGGTTATCAGAGATTCGAATGTAAAACTAGCAACTGGATCGAAAACAGTTTAACCATAGAGGAGAATGCAAGGTAAAAGCAAGCTTTATATTGCCAACAGCAGAAGGTTCGTCACCACACTAAGGAGCATGGGGACTTACAATACATATGCTACCTGCATGGACCCTAGATGGCTTTACACCATCCCCTCAGCCGTTAGCAAGATACATTTATAGTCTGGTTCATAATTATTGAGAATTTTTCTTCTTACTTTGAGCTATCCTAACACCCCAACTGATTCACTGATACTTAACACTAAGTAATGGTATAAGGGAGGTAACTCATCTTGGCCTACTGAGTATAGTACAATTAGAGTTACCTCCCCTGAATTTGTAGCAGACATCATTTTCCTCAGCACTGTCAACAATGTCTGCTGAAGATAAAAGAAGGTTGATTTTTGAGTTGTGTAATCAAGGAATTGATGATGTAAATACATTGGCAGAGAGAACAGGAACTCCTCTTTCTACTGTGTATAGGATTAGGAAGAATTCTAAAGAGGGAAAGGATTTTGGGCACCAGAAAGGAGCAGGGAGACCCAGAAAATTGGACTTCTCAGATCGCGTCCGGCTGGGAATTTTAGCGTCTAAAAAGCAAAGGGCAAGCATCTCCAACATCAGGTATGAAATGATAGAAAGGGGATTAACAGTTGTATCAAAATCTACAGTTAGAAGAAATTTGATTGATCTTGGATGGGAGAAAAAGACTGGAATTCCTTCTCCCCTCATGAAACAAGAACATAAAGACAGGCGTGTTGAGTGGTGTTTGGCACATGAAAACTTTGACTGGGAAAATGTGAGTTTTACTGATGAAAGCTCAGTATGGGTATATCCCAATAATGTGAAAATATGGACAAAGTCTGCGTCAGCACCGTTGTATCGACGACCTAAATACAGCCCAAAGTTTCATGTATGGGGAGGGATATCCTTATTAGGAACGACCCTGCTGTGTGTGTTTGAGGGAAATCTGACAAGTCAACGCTACACTAACATATTAGATAATTTTCTCCTTCCAAGTGCACATGTGTTTTATGGAAATGACTGGATTTTGCAGCAAGATAATGATCCTAAACACACCGCAAAACATGCCAAGCAGTGATTTCAGGAGAAAAATGTGACTGCATTACCATTTCCTGCATATAGTCCTGACTTAAATCCCATTGAGAACATTTGGGGGATGTTGAAGGAATGTGTGAATCAAAAGGGGTTGACAAAAATTGAAGACATGAAGAGAGAAGTGGTCCGATACTGGGACAGCATAACTCACGAGACACTAATCTCTCTGATAGGAAGTATGCCTACCCGTTTTAGACTGTGCCGTGAAGCTCAAGGAGACTTGATAAAATATTAAATTGTTACCTACACAACATGAAAAGGTCAGTTCACTTTCACAATACATTCAATTTTATCTGATTTGTTCTCGTTTAATAATATGAAATGCTTTAGCTATTCTCAATAATTTTGAACCATACTGTATATCAGGTAACCAGCGGAGGGCATCAACAGATTTTTGGAAACGTAGAGAAAGTTGACAATACGTAAGGCGAAACGAAAGTGATAAGGAATTGTACTCTCAACACTGCTTATTGGTATACATAATCTCTATCTCAACCATCAGAGATTTTATAGCGGAATGTAATGGTAGAATAGGTTTTAAAGCTAAGATGCAACCAAAAACATGAACACAAAACATTAAAAAAATTTATTTACCCATGACATATACATTGCTGATTATGAAAGAAAAACCAACAAATAAACAAAAATATAATCGTACAATCGCAAATCAAGAGAACACTAATGTGCATTTGGGTTTACTACGCTGAAAAAAAAGCATCCAGGATACCGAACCAGTCACTGCGGGTTGGCGACCACTCAAAGTGTAACGACGACTCTCATTAGGTGGTTCATTAGCCGATAACCCCAGGACTCTTTGTTTATGGCGTATCCCCTGATAAGTAATTATTTCAAGTTCCATGTGGTCAAGGAACGAAGTTGTGCGTTGCATATTGCCATTAGCAGACAGGCAGGGGTACCCATAGTAGATGTCAAGATACTGAGTTTTATCTGTGACACGTGTTGATTATGACAATCAACATAGTTTGTTTTATGCCACTAGATTATTTACTTTTCTTGTGTACACAACCAAGATCAGATTACTCCTTCTCACGACCTTATAATCCAGGCCTCCCGCGAACATATTAACTGCGCATGCGACATGCGCGTAGCGCAGTACATGTATTAAAGCCACGCTTCAATCCAGTTGGGGTGAAATTATTGAATCTTTTGAATTCAATGTCTCGGGATTTCACTTCATCGCTTTATTTAGCAACGTTACAAGTTGATAATTTGTCCCTGACTGTCCGGTCCGAAAGGTATCACAATATGCAAAGTTTTGGTTTGGTTGCATGAAAGCTTTAAGTTTACTTGTACCTCAATACATATCATAATGATAATGTTTGATATAGCTGAACGACAGATAGTTAGTGTCTTTAAGTGTGTGAATAATTCAGGTTTACATCCAATATTAGGTTGACTTCGTTCGTAGGCATCTAACAAGAGGATACTATAAAAGGTATAATACCAATTCCCAAGACATCAGTGATATCTTAGTAGACTTGCAGTGCAAACACCATTACATGGATTTTAGTAAATTGGCCCAGCATTGTGTAACTTTTTAAAGGATTTAAGCAATTGAAGCATATGTGAGTATAACAGACACTTGAATATATAACAATAATGGTAACTATGTACTTAGTATCCATAAGTAACTGGGGATCACTTCCTCTAATAATAAGAATATTACCGATACGTCGAGTCTTTGGTATTGGTACTTGACAGATTTTTCCAAAGGAAACGTTTTTGTTGTATTAAGAGCAATTTAAATCTTGGGCATGGTATTGTGGCAAGAAACTCTCACGTGTGTCCAACTTGCATCACAAATTTTATTCTCCCATCGTCACAAAAATGGTGAAAGAAATACTCTACTATGATAACTGTTCATTTTTGCGTGTCAACGGTTAAACAAACAGCCATATAATCTAGACAAATAACCCACCCGTACCACAACATACGCCCTATGGGACACTGTAAAATTCGTAACACATACATTGTATCAGTAATCAAATATGAACACACAACGTACAAGTTTACACTTCGTAAAAAATGAGAAATAAAACCACATACACATGACCACACATGCAACTACACACACACACACACACACACACACACACACACACACACACACACGCATGCATACACCATCTGACATACCACCGTACTATTACTCACGCATACATACTTTTAATACACATAGGACTTGCCAAATATTTCCCCCCGAAACACTCATAAATGAATGCCCTGTGAATGTACATGGTGTCAGCATTATACAACGCACTAGTTTCTGTTTTAATTGCATATACACCTGTTCAGGTGATTTAAGACGATATGAAAAGAATACAGTACTAAAGATGTGAAATATATCGACACGTATTAAATTTAGGTAGATGGCTGCTAGAATGGTTTCTGAATGTAAACCATGAATGTGTGTACTCATGTAAAGGATAAAAGGGAAGGTTTAATCTATTGAAGATGTCCGAAAGGTTCCTATTCAGTCTGTAATCTATGTCTATTAATTAGCATGTGGCGTGCAGTTTTAGCATATTACCCTATGTCTGGATTTACTGGCATAACTAATTTATGTACTTAACACAGAGGCTGCTTGGAGACACGTTTCACTAAATGTGTTCCAATAGACACTAACTAAAAGGAAGTCGATATTAAAACTAACCAGAGATGCCAAGTAATGATAAATATATGAGGCCTTAACCTTTCCTATTCAGCAGCTGGATTTGGACCCAGCTGCAGTTTGGCACCGTTGCAGATAATATCAATATTTGTAATCTACAGGACGCACTTATAGAACAATACAATGTCTAGACCTAGAAGATGTCAAATGAGACATAAGGAGCAAAAATCATTGACAATGACAAGACGATGATTTCATATACATTTATATTTCTCGTAGCCTGGAAGAATGATTGACCATGTGATGTGAAGCGTAATTATAGATTCCATCATGGGCAGTAACATTTACCTTAATGTGCATCTGCAATATGTACAAGATATTGTTTTTATATATCAGAGAATGGAAGCAATGTAATTGGAAGTGCTGCACTCTGTACTCCGACATATGCATTCAGACTGTGCATATCGCTATCGATCAAACACATCTTTGTGAAACATTTGGAATGTATAGAGGGGAACATGTCAGTTTAAGGAGACGGTGTGCGTGTGTATTCGTGAATACTTGGCACATGGCCCAGTGTCTGTTCTGTTTGCATTCTTGCGTTACACATAGGGTGTACATGTATAATATATTTCCCTAACATTCATACTTGTTCATTCATAGTTCCGTGGATAGAGCTCATCATAGTACTTTTACAAATACTTCTTGTGATACATGCTGTCGTTGCAGAACAAAACTGATAGATTTATGGAAGGATGGTTCTACGTGAACCGACCGTCAAGTTTAAAACATTGTGGAAATACAATGTGTGAATAATAGTCTTTAATAACAATTTCTGGGTTAACAGTACTGGTTTAAGAGTATACATTTCATTTAGCTAATGTAAATCTATATGTGTTTTTGCGTCAATGAAGCTTTGTATAGCTCACCGTGAGTCGAACCCATTTTGTGCCTTCCATGAACAATGTACGTTTGTGTGAAATAGAAATAGATGCGAAGTTATGTATGCTTGTATATCAATATTGCTAGGGAGCTGAGCGTGTGATCCAACACTCACGTGTATTGGCAAGAAATAAGATTGCCTTATAGTTTGTCTACTTGCTATTATTTAATTCAGATGATTTTGTGCCATGTTTGCTGTGTGGTGCAGTGGGACGCTCGAGGAATTAAACGTAATTTCGTTCATATGTGTACAACGAACGAATTTTCGCAAACAAAAGAATAACATGTTATTAAATATACAGGACAAACAGAAAAATATCATTTTTTGTACGTTCTCATGGGTCGTTATAGGAAGCATTTATGAGAGACGGTTAAGTCTCAAAGTGTATCAAAATTATACATCCCGTTAATACCTGAAAGAATGCACTATCAATATTTGTCAACAGAGTGAGTGAGTTAATATTTAACGTCACATCGGCAATATTTCAGCCATATCGTGACTAGAACCATTAATAATAGTTCATAGTAGAAACTTGTCAACAAAGGACAGTAAACCAACTAGATTATGGCGGATAGATAAAACTAGCAACTAAATCTAAACTAAACAGTTAAACTAAAACTACAGAGGATGCAATTTAAAAACGGGCTATAGGCCGCCAGTAACAGAAGGTAGATCACCATACCAGGGTTATTTGTCAACAGAAATCCAACATTGACGGAAATCTCGATCAGTATGGCAACGCAACGTTCAAAATGCTTTTCATAATGATACATGTACTGGTCACACAAGAAGAACATTGCATTATGCTTCAACGGATAAACTGTTAGTCGATATTCTACATGTTTTTACATTGTCTGTATTACTCGTGTACAGGTGTCCTTTACGCTGGTTTTCTTTTAGGTAATAACTCAGATGACAATATTATTAACCGTCCCTAAAGAAGAAGAAACCGCTCAGAAGAAAAGCAATTATCCAGAATGACAAGAGGTAATATCTCGATCTGGGAGTATTCTTTTACAAGAAACCAATTACAACTTTTGAGGAAGTTGTTAGCAATCCAGAATTGATTTTGTCGCAGGACTTCAATGTCTCAATGACTGTATACCGTATCTTTATACCTTCTATTAGATGCATCTATTATCATTACAGATGAGAAATACAATGTCATATGACACTACGAATTAAATGTAAACCTACAGTTGAAATACACAGTGTGTTTATTCCTTCTTCACAGAAGGAGTTATGGGATACTCCGTAGAAAGAAAAAGGAACTCGCCACAAGCTGTCCAGGAAAAGCTTGGGCAAATAACTGGAGGGATGAGGTTTGGAAACAGATCCAATGCTTATTGTTCTGGCAGGCGCGTTATTGGAAGAAACATACAGCTGGCACAGTGGCATGCAGCTTTTTTCGATACTGTATATTTCCGTACCATGACTATGCATCAGGCGTAATGGGAACCGCTGGAGTATACTCCGAATGCTTGAAAGACATAGGCAGGAAAGCAGTACAAGGGTTTACATTACGAAGGCGGATTTTCGTACTTTGCTAAGGTGCAAATGGGAAAGTGGCAAATAACCATGCTTTGATAAGCATACTTCGTGACCAATTGAGCTTGCTTTTTCCAGGAACAGAAATGTGTCGGTGCAAATTATGCACTACTTTATTCCAAAACCACATTCCTATTCGCAGACTAAAATTATTGCAGCCTGGAAACTTGTCTACGCAACTAGTACATCGCAAATGCTAAAGTGATGTAGATACGTTTCCGACTGATAACTACATCAAACCGAGCGATTTTTGCTAAAGCGCCTTAAAATAAACTCACGCACTTTAACTGAGCGTGATAAGGGAAGTGAAAGATGGTCTTTTTCACCTATTTTAAAACTGAGAGGAATAACCCGACAACATGAGTAGAGGTCATATTAACCTGTCACTCAGATGATGTAAACACAAAGAAATGAGATTGGACAGATGCAAATCCTGAAAATTAAAAATAAAAAGCATATATTGTTAAGTATTGTAGCGACCTAGTCTCAAAGGTTCAACGTGATACGTTTGGCTTTGCTGACATTGCAGGTGAATCACCAATTAAGGCAGCTAGATACAATAGTCGACGTCCTTTATAGTGAGTCGCAGTTATGTCCTTTGTCCATTTGTATTACTTTCACGACCATTTTGCAATCATGTCATGACAAATGCACGGAAAATATCGAGGAAATATTATCCTTCTCCTGAATAATAAGAGTTTGGTACTTACAAATGTATTTAGTGGCACATTTGACGCTGAGACACAATGCAATCTAATAAAAGTGAGCATGCTCAGGGCCAAAAATGTGATAACTGTGTATATTCCACTCTTCAAGTGGAGTTTCTAATTTGAAGCCTCCTCCAGGAATATGTCATATGACATCGTGTTGAACAATTGGTATACAAATACAGATTCCTGAATATTCTGTCTTTGAATGTTTTCGAAAGTGCTGTCGTGTCTAAGGTCGATGGGGATGTATTTAGTATTGAAATGCCCTGAAAGTACTGTCGGAAATAGAAAATAAGTTTTTAGGCTAAGATTTACAGAACTGCAAACATGATATGCCAAAATAACTCACTTTGACCTAACTGGGCATTCAGTGCAATGCGTAACAGGTTGTCCAAGTTTACTCGTAAAATCGGGCTAAAAGTACGACTACCTGCTGATAACAACAGATCAGACTATAAATGGCAATTAGGTAGCTCAGACAGATATGACGACGGACCGTCGGCACACATGGCATGAAATGCATGCGCTGCACATGAGGCACAAGGGGCCATCTCAAAGATATGTTTTTGTTTTCCATGTGTTTTGAATATGTCTCATGTACTGATCGACAGCTTACGTGTTTTTCCTTCTCAGAGTTTCTGTTGAGATATGTAAAAGAGTATGATACCTGATACCCATAGAAACGCACCATAGTAAATGTCTAAAACATATGTATTGGTAGCATGAAGACCCGAGGATCGAGAGGAGTGGATATTATGTGTAACTTATTATGTGCTCCCAAGGTTTGATTCCCCTAAATGTTTATCATACATTAGGTGATATTCCTCATTCCCCAAGCCCGACCCCAACCATCGTTTGCGGCACCACGTTCGGGTTTTGCTTTTGAGACGACCCCTCCTACCTGATTCTTTATAAAGTGATAGTGAGACTCCATGGTAGCTACATCCATAGTAGATTCAGCATGAAAGATTCTGTTTTTCACGTCAGCTCTCGTTTATAATGATTAAAGTCTATTTCAAAATGAGCATTTAAAAGTATCCTTTGTAATTATTATGCAATGTCATTGCACACTATTTTGCATAAAGTCATGATCATTGATGCACTAATCTATCCTCAGTAAAGTCCTTTTTTACGTTTCCTATCTCCCCGTCAGTGGATGTGTAGTTAGACCGAACGTAGTTTAACAGATATGTCACACTTTCACATAGCAACATAAATTGTAGCCATACGTGTGAAGAAACATTCTTTTTCCTATTTGTCCCAAGAATGACAGGACCTTGACAATAACACGAATATACGCTAACCAGTCGGTCTCGACGTCTGAACGCCCGACAATGACCGTACGTCAACAAAGATGTGTCTGAATGCCCTGTGAGCACTATACCTTGCCAGAATCAACCACGTTATCAACAGAAACGACGCAGTGGTTGCCCGAAGGGTCACAATGCCACAACAAATTGGCCACACGCGACGCTAATATCTGCAAGTCGATTCTGTGGAGCAAATGAAGCAGTTCGTCATTCCTTTTGAAAGTGAACTATATATGCTTTTTTATGTTTTCGTATTAACCTCAAAACTAGACTATTTTGATGATTCAATGCAACGAACGTTATGGGGTGAAAACGCGTCCGTCAGGAAAAAAAAGATTTCAGGCTGTCTTATCTGGGTTTTCTTTTCAAACTTACATGTTCCCGATTTTAAATACAGAATTTGTTGCTACTCTGTATTGTGACAAGAAAAATGTAAGGAGACTGTAACAGTCTAAACTCGTTATATCCATTGTTAATCTATGGATGAGTTCTCACAATATGCAAACAAGAGGTATCTGTACACATACAAGATAAAATCGAGTTATAAATGATATATTGAGAATATTGCATTAAGGATATCCTATTAACGGGAACTGAAAAATAACTCTATGAAAGTGTCTTTTTTCAAATTACGATCGAGTATCACAAAACAAATAAATACGAACTTCACATACAAACAAAAACGAATTCGTAGAGGCTAAGTGTTCAGTGTCTCAAAGTAAATATGTTTATGATATAGAATTGTCTCAAGGAATTTGCATCAACAATTCAATGTTTTTATATAAAACTACTGGCAAAGCGATACATGTATATGGAATGCATAATGTCTGACAGGTCTAGTGTCTCGCAATGCTGTTGAAACGCCAGCACTGTGAAATATATTCTTCACCATTAAACTACCAGAAGTCTTGTGTTCTTTGATTCTGCTTGGTGTAAAGCTTGCGATGACTCTGTTATTATGTCCACAGCTGAACTCTAGTCTGTACACATCACACACACAAGATTACTGTCAATCGATTTCCTGTAGCACTTACCATATCAAAACACTTTACTTATTTTACAAACCACATCAAGCTGTACTGTTAACCGGAAGAACAAATCCATTCACACTTACTGGGTACTTTCCGTGTCTGGTAGCATTGATTTGGTTTGTCAAGATCAATTCCTGTGTCTGGTAGCAGTCATTGTAGTGTATGACCAGGGTCAGATCCTGCTTTGAAAAGCAGACATTCCACAGGTATGACTGGGGTCATGTTGGCGTTCTGAAATCGGACATAAGTCATCTCAGTTGGTATACTGTTACGAGAGTGTATTTTGTGTAAATTGTATTATTAATTAAGTAGTAATTATCATGGGTCACATTTCGTATCATAAATGTTCAGCGGTGTCCGTATTTCAGTAGCAGGCTTTCCGGAAGTACTTTAGAGTTACCTCCTCTTGGGTTTATGTTTCGATTAATTGTTGACTTCTGGATAACTTCTAGAGCATTCCAAGTTAGTCGCGATGGTTGTATGTGCTCGAACTTTCAGGAAATGACTGAATGTACATATAAAGGCTAGTTACCGTGTTGTCAGACACGGAAATACACGGACATACACACAGATAACTGGAGTACATAACTCAGCATCTCCGTCAAGGCTTGATCTACATAACCGCTGCCTGACCGCTCGCTTTATTACATTCTGCATAACTGTTTCTCACTCCTACACGGAGACTTCGGTAAGCTGACATTATATTGGTGACCCATTACTGTAGTTTTGACTCATCTGCATTGTATATGAAACCTCTATTGTGTAACTTCTGTATCTTGCTGGTGTTTAATACAAATTATTGAAAATTTCAAACTTCTTAGTGTTTTTTAACCGTAACAATACGTACACGCATTTTGGCATGAGTATATGACAGGTATCTGTCGATGTGTATTATTTATTTATTGTTAACATTGGTTATTCTAAATCAAATAGTGGGAACAAAGGAGACCATTGTTTCTTTTGGAAGTACTATTTCCCATCATGAACACGTCTTTTAAAATCTATATAAAGTTTTCTCCAGAGTGCAAATATACAGAAAATATCGAGTGATAAAGTAGTGGGTTGACATTTAGAATACCACACCAAACGTGACATTTTGTCAGTTGTAGTTTCTGTATGTCTTGATTAATCCAAATTGGAAGGTAATTTCCAATGTACAGGTCAGAAATGTAAGATAGCACAATCATTTATATTAGTGAAACGTCTACATGTTACTGTCTCTATAATGAAATCATGAAAGATGCCATTAGATTTTGACTAACCTCTGCGATTCCAAGGGATTTCTGAATAGTGCTGATTTAGGTTAGGTCAAGTGGTGTTGGTGTATGTATTTGATCTAATGATGAAATAAGCAAATATTGAGGCGTACCCTCGAGTATCGGACCGAAGGACCAGGAAGGGCAGATGTTCTTGTTGCACTCATGGGTGTTCAAGTCACAACGCCCTAGTGTCAGTCGAGAGTGAATGACTTGATCCATTCTCGATCCATAGTGCAGATCCAGACGATGTATAATATGATCGTCGTTACCTTAAGTCGTTTAAAAATGATCCTACGGTACCCACATTCGTCAGGTCTGATGAAATGTTATTTTTTTTCATACGCTTGCGCTAGACGGAATAAGTCATTTTGCACGCCAAGCGAGATCCCATGCCAAGCGTTAACATAAAGCACAACTCACAGTGCACCACTCAATTGGGAACAGATGATTTTACATAAGGTGAATGACTCCTCTAGCGTGAACCGGACATTGAAATACAGTAGATTACTGTGGCACCACTGTGTAATGCATGAAGGTTGGTAGATAGTTGTTTCTTTTAGAGAACTACTACTGCTATGAATCGTGCAGTAGAGCAAATTTAAAAGTACAATGCGAGTTGCATCCCGACCCTATACATGTATGTATATCAAAAATGTGAATGAACTTAACTCATAAATTGTCATGATCACACCTCCTGTGGAAATAGTGTGGGCTTATTTTCGTGTCTTGGGGTCCAAGGGGAAAACAACTTAACACAGATATTTTTTGTGACATATAACTGACACCAGTGCCCTTTCACATTACGGCAGACACATATGGCACATACAGAAATAGAACACCAATATTCCAAAATAGCCCAAACAGGACGAGGATTATATGGAAGGGAAAATGGTCGTTATCACTTTGGATCGACAACTGTATACAACACAGTTTCAAGCTGTTGAACAAAATGCACACACATGCCTCTCGTGTCACCCTAGAGTTGGATGCTGTGTCGCTTTGAACTGAATTATCACTAGTATAAAGGTGTGAAGTCCTCGGAGAGGTAAGGTTGACCTAGTTTCCTAGGTTTTTCGCAAGTAAACTAAACCAGCAGGATGCTATAGAATCCAGGGTTTTCGTCAGAGCAACCATGCAATGAGACCCATGCACAAAATTCTATCCGACATGCGGTAGTCAGATACATTACACCTGTTAGCAAATCTGATTTTAGTTAACATATTTTGTAACTGCATCAGCTTGTTTATCAGTCAACGATATGTTCATATTCGTGTGGGGCTTTAAACTGAAGCAAAGTATGCACATGTAAGTATGGAATCAAAAGGGAACTTCTTAGGAACGGTGCAGTGATTATAACATGCAGTTTGAGTGGTGGTTGGCCATGGGTCTCGTCTTCTCTTCGTCCTTTATCCTAGCTGTCACAGACAGGGATGAAAATGGGGTTTTGTTTACTAACATCATCACGTAATGGCCAAAGAAGAGAAAATTGTCTGTATAACGCGATTCTGTTTTTGAACGGCATATAGAACTGATGCACACAAAAGCTGAAAACTGCTCGATGTCAGTCATTCCTGAACAATGCAGCAGGAACCGACATCACATGGAAAGCCTTTAAAGCCCTGGCCTCAAACAGCTACAGCTGACGTCAAAGGAAGCTACAAGGTCTCAAGTGGCGTAAAACTGTACTCGGAAGTTTTGCGTAGCTTGGTTGTATTGGGTGCATTGCTTGTTTTTTACTCATCACCTTCGTTGATATGATCAGGAGCACAACCTGTCAGTCCAGATTTGAAGAGGTTATTTTACGACAATGTCGTATTGGCCACACTAGATATACTCATGTATACCTGTTAAAAGGTGAGGATCTTCCGTTTTGTATCCCTTGTGATGAAAGAGTCACGGTCAAGCGTATTCTGCATCACAAGGGATAAGTATTTTACAGTTAAAACTATTAAGGACCTTTTTAACACAGTTAGCTCTCATTTACGTATTGGTTCTTTAAAGGAAATTGATTTCATGGTTGAATTATGAGTAATATGTTCTGTAAATAGATTTATTTGGATTAGTAACTTGAATTGTTGGTGGCTGTACCCTCAAAGGGGGTTGAAGTATTGTATAAATTATTGTCCT
Organism: Haliotis asinina; assembly: GCF_037392515.1. Taxonomy (NCBI): domain Eukaryota; kingdom Metazoa; phylum Mollusca; class Gastropoda; order Lepetellida; family Haliotidae; genus Haliotis; species Haliotis asinina. The sequence continues at coordinate 36,157,394 of NC_090285.1, forward strand.
CCTGAGAGGGTACATAAGTCCAAAAACTTTCAGGTCTGTGTGAACTTTCCAGGCTTTTTAAACGTAGAATTGTTGTTTTAATTTTGGCTAAATTTTGCTACAATCACCAGCAGCTGAAGGGAGGGTGTAAATCCAACTGGAGTCCATGTAGGTAGCAAAAGTACTGTGAGTTCCCATAGTCCCTAGTATGGAGATCTACCTTCTGTTGTTGGCGATCTATAGCCTGTTTTCATATTGTATTGTCTAGATAGTGATATTAGTTCTAACTTACCATGCTAGGTTTAATTCAAATTGTGATACTCTTGCTGTTTTACTATTCTTTTTTTGACAGATTTTTACAATATGCATATATTTCATTTAAATGTTAAATGTTCTCGTCACGATATGGCTGAGATATTGCCGGTATGACGTTAAATATTAACTCACTCACTCACAATCTCCACGAACGTCTGAGAAGACTCTGCGGCTAGAATTCAGGTATACTAGATGTTCTTTCCTTGCATTTATAAATATAATATGAGGCTATAGTGTTATAACGACAATCAAAAGTTTTTTAAGGGTACGTGAATGTCACCGTCAACGTGGTGACGCGGTCATCTTCTGCCATAATTCACAGGCTACAATAGTCCATCCAGTATTTAGAGATGGTTCTTAAGCTGCGAGTGAGTGAGTGAGTTTAGTTTTACGCCGCACTCAGCAATATTCCAGCTATATGGAGGTGGTCTGTAAATAATCGAGTCTGAACCAGGCAATCAAGTAATCAGCAACATGAGCATCGATCTGTGCAATTGGGAACCGATGACCTGAGTCAACCAAGTCAGCGAGCCTGACCACCCAATCCCGTTAGTCGCCTCTTAGCGACAAGCATAGTCGCCTTTTGTGACAAGCCTGGGTTGCTGAAGGCCTATTCTACCCCGGCACCTTCACTGGTCTTCTTTAGGTGCTTTTGGGTACAGTTTCTTATGACAGCATGAAACTCCACTTGAACATTTTCCTTTTATTGAAAGTAATTATAAAATAATTTCTTTCTAAAACTTTGTTATTTCCTTGTAATAGCCAAAGTAATCTGTGTATTGCAGCATCCATTTGATGGGGTTTTTTTTCCCCAAGACTCCTATTGCAAATTTATGAAATACGTATGGGTTGCCTTCCTACCTCAAGACTTGTAATCCTCGTGATTACGACATAACCCTGAATAGATTGCAAACGACAATGGCGATACATATGATAAAGAATATCTTTCACATGATCCATTATAGTGAATACACGGTCAGAGCAATCTATAATTACTCAGAGTCTTCTAAGATGTCGTGAACATTTACGACCAATGAGTTAGATATCCATCAGTCAGCTTGTACGTAACGCATCACAACTGACTGGGAAAAGCACATTCAGAATAGATTTCAGTAGGCTTTAAGGAGAAAAAGCGGCTGAAATGTTTTGAATAAATCGTGGAAAATCTGTTGTACGCGAGAATAGATAAACACCGGGCAATCTATTCTCGAAACAGTTGTAGTCCTAAGAACGTCTCAAGCCCATTTTAACACACTGGCTACGATCGATGTAAAGAATTCTTAGGGCTACGAACTTTATGAGAATAACAACCCGGGTCCTCAAGAAAAGATGGTTATTATTCTTTATACTGCATTTCCCTTACGTTTAATATAAGCACAATTAGCTGATTACTTCTTGTTTTGTGTACTGTGAAATAGTACTTCTTACGGACACTTTGGGTATTCGTAAGACCATTAACCTTGAGGTGTTGATCCACCAACACGAAGCAGTCATGCGATTCAAGTGGATGTCAGTTCTTCGTACCAGTTTTATGATTCATCATACGAAAGAAAAATACAGACGCGGCAATACCTCAACATATGGAGTGTGACATCGTCTCGTCATTACCCATCTAGCACACTGGTCGCTGTTCACATATCAACACTTATTAAGAGATGGAGAATTCTTAAACTGCCTTAACCATTCAGACATAGACCATACAACAACCATTTATAATAAAACATATTTTGTTATGACGTCCAGATGATATACACACAATCTGCCATTTGCATTGGCTGGTTATGAAAAGCTGTAATGACATAATTGCAAGGTGCGGATAATCTGCTCAGTTGCACTGTACCAGACGTACAAAGGTATTGAAAAGCTCCTCTGACTCTAATAAATGTTGATATGTGCAATGTAGAATTGGTTTACATTTAAAGTAGACGTAAAGCTTTTTTGTTTCATTATGGGCAGTGGGTACAAAGACAAATCACGTCGTTACAGACATGACGTTGTGAATACGTATTGCCAGTCTTGGCTTGTTTGATTTTTTGTGTATACAGGCGAGGTCAAAGCCAGACCTTTCGCGATCCTTAATCTATCCGTCCCAACCACTCGAAACTGTATAAGTAAAGGTAGTCTGGGCTCGACCTATTGCGGCATATTGCAAAATCGACCCAAATATTTTCGCCGTTATGTGTTGTTGTTTGATCCGTCTATGAACAATACGTAGTGATGTTCTGCAACGTATTCTGCTCCAGCCCCACAACATTACTGACCCACCACAAAATATGTCCTATAGACTTTTGCATCGAACTCAGTAGGACGCCTAGGACACTCTCAAGCTGCTTGTCCAAGATAACTGCACTGCCGATAACCAACCTATATATTTGCAGAGGTCTTATATTCTGTAAGTGGTCAACTCACTGTGTCCAAAGAATTGACCGTAGTCCTGAACAGTGATCATTTCATGATGTATGAACCACTTTAGAGATAAGTGTGTTAGTGTGCACGCTCAATGTGCTAACAGTAAGAATCAAGCGCTCCCACCGTTTATGTGTATGTCGGAATAGACACAGTAGGGACTGCTATTCCCACAATATTTACTTGTACTGCTTTGAACACTAGTTGTTTTTTGTACGACGTGGCTCACCATTACAACACGTGCAGTGTCTGTTTTCGGAAAGTCGACTGCAGTGTCTCAGTAAATAATGATTTGCAGAATGATTATTTAGACTTTTAGTCAACAAGAAACACACTCGTTTCCTTCACAAACTGGTTTTAATTGGAATCTTCGTACGTGTGTAGTTCTGATGCTCGTGTTGCAATGTTACTCAAATATTTGCAAAGGTGTGTATATCCCTTTGTACACTGATCAACTAGTTCGATAGATAATGAAAATCATGAAAGAAATGCACAAATGCTGATAACGGTCCTTTACTTTCTGATGTATGCCAAATATGACATATGTATGTCCATGTGTAAATATACAACAGGAGTGTAAGCATCTCTCAGCAGAGACACAAACAACCAGGCATACAGTTTCATTTCAGAAAGAGGTCTGATAATTTCATATTTTTTCACTAGTTGTCTTGTTACTGAATGGGATAGAGAGGTTGCCTTGTGGTTAAAGCGTTTGCTCGTTACGCCAAAGACCCGGGTTTGATTTCCCACATGGGTACACTGTTACGACCATTTCCGATGTCCCCCGCCGCTGGAATGTTATTAAAAGGTCACGCACTGTTACAGAACACAATCTATATTGGTATACAAAGCGACTTTAACAGAATACGATGCTACTGTGGGCGAAACGTCTGAATTCCGCAGTGCAGGTGGCTATGCGGCTGCTGTTGTTGCTGAACGGTGCACACAAAATACTGAACGATCGCGAAGGTTCGTGTTAAAATCAACTGAAGATGAGCCACGTGATCAGCTTGATCATCCATTAAGTTGCCTCTGACGACAAGCATAGTTTGCTGGGTAACGATAATTGGTATGCGGAAGCCAATCCGTCTTCCAAGTCTGTGAAAACTGAGGGATATTATTCTGCACTCTTTCAACTAAGAGATATTGTTCTGCATTCTTTCAACTAAGGGATATTGTTCTGCATTCTTTCAACTAAGGGATGTAGTCATATCTCATAACATAACAATATTTCACAACTTTGTAAATAGTATGGTCAGGGCAACAACGACATGCAAATTAAAAACAAGCTAAAAAACCCGAAAACACGAAAACGTCACACACATCCTGCTTGATGAAACTGACAAATGTTTCCCAATGAAACAAAGGTTACGCTACTGCAACACATAATACAACATAAATACCGCACCGCGAACATTAAACAGACACCAACTTTTAGAAACAGTAAACGAAATTGCAATCTGTCTTTTGTCCTTCTGCTAGGAGTTTACTTGATGGTAGTTCCTCTCTATGAGAATAGACATCTTCGTACGATGTTTTATCTCCTTCGTTGAAAATTGTCATGGCGTTAAGTGATGCCTCGAGAAGATGGTGTATACCACAGACGGTTACAAACAAAAGGTGATCTCGCAGCCTTTGAGAAAAAGCATCCAGGAAAAACATTAACAATAAAACGTTTATCCGTAGGAACAATGTGCCCACAGTTTCGTAGTCACACAGTTCCGCTGGGATGAGTGACGTTCCAACACTTTTCTATGACATAAATAGTTTGTTGGATAAGATATCTGAGCCTATGGTCGAGTACTATTAAAAGAAATTACGCGTCAAAGTGAACATCACAGTCGGTTTATCTCAACTTAATTTTGTGTCTTATTACATTCGATTCCAATCTGTCCAATGAAACTTCTGTATTGTGCAAACAAAACAGTTTCTCACAGACAACATAAGCTCTGTCAAAACCGAAAAAAACAATCCAGCTGAGTGTGCATTTGCAAAAAAGAACACACTGAATATTGATTACACGATGCCATTTAGAAAGTGGTCAAATGCAACATATGTCATATTTGGGATTTCACTTTCTTAGTAAAGTACAAATTCTAGTACTTTTTTTCGGTTGAGTCCCATCCGGGATTCGAACCCGCACCCTCAGAGTCAGGCACCTAATCGCCAGCACACAAAGTCAGCCGCCTAGCCCGCTCAGCCACCGCGACTTCCACAAAACGAAAGTCGGACAACTGGTAGTCTAGACTGCGTACTTTGTGTACCCCTCTGATGAGTGTAAATTGGCACGGCTCCCACGGCCGAAAGCTTTGATTACACGATGCCATTTAGAAAGTGGTCAAATGCAACATATGTCATATTTGGGATTTCACTTTCTTAGTAAAGTACAAATTCTAGTACTTTTTTTCGGTTGAGTCCCATCCGGGATTCGAACCCGCACCCTCAGAGTCAGGCACCTAATCGCCAGCACACAAAGTCAGCCGCCTAGCCCGCTCAGCCACCGCGACTTCCACAAAATGAAAGTCGGACAACTGGTAGTCTAGACTGCGTACTTTGTGTACCCCTCTGATGAGTGTAAATTGGCACGGCTCCCACGGCCGAAAGCTATGACTTATGGTGGAAGTCGCGGTGGCTGAGCGGGCTAGGCGGCTGACTTTGCGTGCTGGCGATTAGGTGCCTGACTCTGAGGGTGCGGGTTCGAATCCCGGATGGGACTCAACCGAAAAAAAGTACTAGAATTTGTACTTTACTAAGAAAGTGAAATCCCAAATATGACATATGTTGCACTGAATATTGTACCTAATTAAAAAGAAAGGGTGAACCTCCGAAAAAGACATTACTATGGACACTGTACTTCCCTAGCGTTAAACTGATGGTAAACCTTCTTTACTGAATTATATCCACGTTAATGGTGGGTTTAAGATTGTCATCTTCCCGCAATCAAATCTGCGACGCACGCACATCACTTTCTGTACATGAACATCATGCTGTGAGAAAATACTGATTCATCATAAAAAATTTGAACCTTCTGATACAAAAACGGAAAGTCTTCACAATTGACAATGACAAGGGTAGTTTATGGGGGGAAACATGGAAGCAATTAGGTCCTTGGCATTGACAAGTATCATCTGGAGCATTTGCTTCAGCAAGCGTTTCCTCAACACGCGATAAAAGCAAACGATTGTGCTCAAGCTGAGGAGGAACGGCATAGTACTGACGCCTATATTTTCCTGCCCCTCTGTCCTCCAAATATCGGTATATGGATATATGAAATCATCTCAACCGTACTTGGGGTGAGTTTATTGAAACTTCGATTTATGTATGCTCGTCATAGGCGCGTTCATTATATGCTTAGTCTACTGAATACAAATAGCGGATTATCATTCGTTTTATATTGACGGTTAGCGTCTATGAAATATATTAAGAAACAAATATATTCATGTAAAGGGAGGTGTATTTAGTGCACATCGTTGAACTTAACGTGTACATTTGGATTCTTGAAAACTCAGAATATCCTTACGCTAGAATTTCTCTAAAGTTCTATAAAATGTTTACGTAGCATGTGATTGATCAAACAAATGAAAAGAACAGAGTCTTTGTTCGAAGTCATTTGCTTTATTGTTGTCTGTGGCAAGTGCATATTCTAAAGTCGTTATTCAAAATGTCTTGCTTTGATAAATAACTGAATTATCATTCTTACTTTGATCTAACTGGATGATGGCAAATTTTCGTTGGCAATGTTCTACCTGCGCATAGGATACAGTAACAGGATAGAAGGCCAGATCGATTTAATCTTATTTGCATGGAAAAATACGTCTTTTTCATGCTACTTACATGCTGATGGGCCGTTGGGGAAATGATGCTACACAACGGACAAATTGGTTTACGTCACACTGAAAGAATGTATGGTTTCCTGTTGCTCTTCATCACTGTCCAATTTCCCCTCATCAAACTCAACTGCCATCCTCGTCCCTTCCAGAAAGCTGCATGTACTTACGGATACGTTAGTGACTAAAAAGGAATTGTTTTCAAATGGGTAATTAACACATGAACAAAGACTTCTGCAAAGACATTCCTTTGGAATTACTCCAGGAATAGCATGTGAGATGTGAAATCACTCAAAGAATCACTCAAAACATATCACGTCAGTTACTATAAAAACTTGAATTCGCCTCAAAGGGCTCTGTCCTCACGACAATCTCAAGACAAATACTATTAGTCAAACGTCCAATGACAACTCGTTTCAGCCCATTACATTCTTCCTGCAGCCAAGTTCATTGAAAGTGGCCAGTGGTAGTGGATGTACACGCCCTTGATGGATGAACCAGACATGTTCATTGGCTGTCAAATCTGTATTGACTGGTGGCCATTGTAAGGTGTTAATTTAGTAGCAATACAAACCATCTGTGGTCTTACATTGTCATTCTAAAACAGAAAACGAAACGGTGTGTAAACCAGGATCGGTCCCAAATAGTACCCACGGAAAGTATGTCAAGGTGTCCTGCCAACTGTTTTGATACACGATCAACCTGCGACTGAGCCACCCTAAGACGGCTTTTCTTGTCTAATGTTAACGACATGCACAACATTCATTCTGTTTACGTTACAGATATCAGAGAGGTCGAATGTAAACAGTCCCCTTGGTCCCTGGTGATGAACCTTAAGTTGTTGGCAGTCTATAGCTCATTTATATATTGTATCGTCTTCTATAGTTAAACTGTTTTAGATTTAATTACTAGTTTACATATGTATCTGTGATAATCCAGTTGTTTTACTGTCCTTCGATGACAGATTTTTACCATTTACTATTCAATATTATGTATAATATTAATTGTTCTCATCACGATGTTCCTGAAATATTGCCGATGTAAAGATACATTTTACCTCAGTCACTCTCTAGTTATTTCCGTCCTTACTTGACTTGTTTTTACAATTTACCATTAATTATATAAAATTAATTGTTCTCGTCACGATATGGCTGACATATTGCCGATGTCACGATAAATTATAACTCACTCACTCACTCGAAAGTACACTTCGATTCAACTGAAATATATATTTTTCCCAAATGTTATTTATGACATCAACGATATCTTGCTGAATTCTGACGATCTGTCAATAGTGGGAAACGCTGGCCTGTCTTCGGTGATCAAGCTCTGTGAAACCCATTTTCATTTTGAGAGGCCACTCCTTCATAACACAGTCGTCCTGATGATACGGTCTTGAGCCACCTGTTGCTTTCAGCTGAACATATGGGGGTATATCATGTAATTTGTCGATATTGTAATCGGCTACATAATGACTGTGACACGATGAAAACATGCATGTGTCATAAAGTTCTGTATTCTTTCAACTTGACGTCCCTGGCAAGACAGACCCATTTAATTAACTTTAAACGATACCAGAAATACACAACACACTCGAATTTTAATATAATCTTGTTCAGGTGGACATTATGAGAAATGCTCACAAGAAATTGGCGTCTCTAGACGAAACCCATCAGACAATGGGAATAAAGTATAATTTTCTAATTCCATATGTAATCGCACAACCTCGAATATCCCCCACTTTGTTGACAGCATATAAGGAAGGGTGCACTGTGCAATGTAGTAAGTTGTGTCAAAAATCCTTAATCGTCTGTTCAGATCTAAAACAGTCGTGATATATTCTTTCCGCTTTGGAAACGCCCAGGAAATGTTTCACATAGACATATATATATATATATATATATATATATATAATGTAATAGCTATCGATGAAATAAGTCATTATCTACAAAGTTAAATTAAACGTCTAATATGAACGTGTAACTATACTTAGAGACTGAGTTGAAACAAAACATGGTTGTAATGTACGTGATGATTGCACACGGTCCACTGATCAACACCAGATATAATGGAATCACAGGAGGCTGCAGGCCGAAAACAGGGAATCATCAATGGCACCACATTCTTCTTCGAATGTATTACTTTTTGTGTTGACAAACATACATCTGATTTGCAGGAATTGTCAATGATTCCCTGAATGTGGATTTGCTTGTTTCTTCTTTGACTTTATGCTTTATGTTGTCAATATCAGTGCGTATATTTCAATATACGGTCAAATACTGGTCTTCGGGGACAGACGCCGGGAAATTTCTCGGCACTCGCAGACGATTCAGAGTGGTTTGGCCCGATATCATCCTAAAACCAGGAACATATCATACATTCACAGTGGCAAATCACAGTGACACAGACGATGCAGTCCAGGACGCAGATGATGACACTAGGTCTACCGTTTTTCGGATGATCTTGGAATGAATGTAATGAGTGTACCGATCCCAAATGTGGTCAGGTACTCTTGTCGACGTAGATATTACATGCAACTGTAGACGTCTGGCCAGAATCAAAATGCCACAATGACGTTTGGCAGCATTCAGTCTTTGCGCATTTGCAACACACCTACAAATGAAGGTCAGATGGCTGCAAGTTTTCGACCTTTATCTATTCATGGTCACGGCACATGACTGTGAGAGATTTCGAGCGCATGTTCGTGCATGTTCTTGTTTAAGCAACATAACTGTTGTGTATGGGCACTATGACGGTACATAAATGTGTAGACCATTGTTCAACTATTCGTTTTTCATGTGTATTGAACGCTTCAGGACTACTGTAAATTTGTGTCTCCTGTGCGATCCTTTTGTTTTCTAAGACAATTACAATACGACTCCTTCGTTTGGTATTTTCAGGCCAGGACAAGACACCTTCGACAAACTTTATGAAAGCCAGTTAGAACCTGAGGTTGCTGTCGGAAAGTGTGTATAACCTATTGATCCATGTAAAACAATAGCGGAGGACAGATAAATGTGCTTCCGACCATATAAGTCTTTCATTTAGCTATGTTTGTGGCATTTCATCGCATTCAGCTAAACTCCAGTTATTTGATGGCGGTGTGCAAATAATCCATACATCAATTATACAAAGTATTTATCACAGGATATTCAAACAATGTGTAAAAAGGTGAAATGATAGCCAACTGGCTCAAGGTAGGTTCCATTTAATGTTAATAGCAGTTTTGTTGAGTACGTGTCTTTAAGTCTTTAAGGAATACTAGACTTTAGACATTAAAATTAAAACTACATCACCGTCGACCCTACTGTTTAAGGTCTTGACGTTAATATATTTGAAAAATCAAATACTAATCTTACCAAAGTCATGGTTTATACAATTGACCACTTCGACGTTTGATTCAAGACTTCCATGTGGCTTTCACTGCAGGTATCAAAAGCCATGTTTCTTGATAATATACTAGCCACTCCGCTATTAGCCTATTATGTCTGATTGAAAAGAAGAAAAAAGAATGGATCCTGAAACCAATTAAGGTGACATTTTCAATCAGTTTCCAAAGCTACCTAAGATTAGTTATTAAGACATAAAGGAGAGTAAGAAAATTAATTAGAAAAGAAGAAATAAGAGGAACAGATTACAAAAAAACCCAACAGAATACGGTCGTACAATCAAGATACTTTTAGCACCTGTATTACGAATTAAGAAAACGACCTAACTGTTCGTCTATGCCACCAAAATAGGAGAAAATGTAGGTATAGCATATTTCCAAACAGTCACATTTGTTCACTTATAATTGCAAGGGTAGAGATCTTCATATGCGTTTACAAATAGGTCCTGTAATACATTCTGCCATTGCAGATACGATTCTGATAGACTTATGGAAGGATAACTCTACATGATACCCCCTTAAAGTTTACAATATTTGAAACATTTTGAAACTGTCATGTTTGAATTACTACACTTATCAATAACCACGTCTCGGTTGACATTACTGGTTTAAAAATATACATCTGCTTTTCACTTAAATTTAATGTAAATTTGTATCTGATTTGAGTCATTGATGGTTTGCATACCTGACCGTGGGTCGAATTTCTTGAAATAAAAAAGATGCCTATTGTATACTTCAAAAACTAGATAAAAGTCTGTATATTAATATTAGTAAGCAACGATGTGTGTGAACCAGTACTCACTCTCCATCCGTATATGTCAGTTACATTCAAGGGATCTAAGATGTACATGTAATGAAATTTATATACCTACAACGGACGAATTATCGCAGACCAAAAGAGTGTTAATAAACATGCAGCGCGACCATAGAAAGAACCGTTACTCTTTTTCTACCTTCGTATGAGGTGATATCAGCATTATTTTTGAGAGACTGCTATTTCTCACCATTGATGTATAAAACGTATACAGCCAATGCTTGAATGCCTGGACAACTGGCATATGTAATTGTCAGAAAAACAAATTAGGTTCATACGATAATGCAATGTTCAATAAGCCTAATGATACATATATTGGAATTACAAGAACATTTTAAATGGATACACTATGAGTCGTTATTGTAATTGTTTTAATCTTTCATATTTACTCGTGCATAGCTGACATTTACACTATGACGATTTGTTATCTTTTCAGGTGTTGACTCCGGTCACATCCTTATTAATCGTCCCTGAAGAAGAAGACATCGCTCAGAAGAAAAGCAATTATCCACAAAGACAAGTGGTAATATATCGATCTAGAAATATCTTTTTACAAACCAAGAAACCAATTACAAAACCATTGAAGAATCTTGTTCACATCGTTAGTAATCCTGAATCATCATTGTTGGAGTAGTGCAACTGTCTTGCTTTTGTCTCCACACCACACCAAGAGAGAGACAAGAAGAACAAAAGCTTACATGTTGAACGCGGATTTTCGCCACTGCCACAGTCCAAATGGGAAAGTTGGAAATGACGATGCTTTGAAAAACATATTCCGTTTGTGTATAATTCTGCTTTCAGCATCCGGCCCTACCTTTCTAGTCTTGAAACGACATCTGTGATATACGAGTGGTTTTACTGTTCTACTGTACAGGATTTTAGTTTCTATTTTTCACGACATACAATGTAATTAGTACTCGTTCTCGTCGCGATATGGCTGCAATAGTGCCGACAAGACGAAAATTATTAAACTCACTCACTCCGGCCCTACCATCGTGACCACCTGAGCTTGGTCGTTTCAGGAACGCAAATTTGTAAGTGCATTGTACTGCCAGCTAAACATGCGAAGTAGTGGTTTATTCTAAACCCACATTCCTACTCGCAGACTGTGCATCTGTCTTACAGATATTAGGGCAAAGCTCCTTGACTACAGTGACATACTGGTACCGTCGCAAAGATTAAAGTGTTTGATTGATGACAACATGTAATTGAACGTAATGAAGGATGTGAAAGACGACTTTTTCTTTACTTAATTTAAAAATGAGTAGAATAGCCTGACAACATGAGCAGAGTTCATTTTAACCCTACACTGAACTGGTATAATTCACAATAGATGTAAGTGTTCAGACGGTAATCAGATATAGATTGTGATTAGATGTGATTAGACACTTAGATATATAATTATTAATAATATATAATTAGATAATTAGATATATTGAACATATAATATTAACTCTTATACTGATTGTGCAATGCGCACTGTGATGTAGTCTCGGGAGTTTAACATGGTGTTATTGGTGAATCAACAACTGAAGTTACCAGATGCAGTAGTTCACCGTACTGAGTCGAATGCAGTAATGTCTTTTGTCCAGTTTTATAACTTTCATGATCATTTTGCTATTTACGACAAATGTTTGAAAATATCGAGGTGATCTTTCTCTTGAGCAATACCTAATATTTGTGTAATACATGTCAGTATGTTTTAAAGAGCCACACTAAGTGTGATTTTATGTCAAGCTTTAAGATAATCCGGTACTCCCCAGTGCTCCACTCATTTGGAAACAGATGATTTTGTAAGTGGAATAACACCTGTATTGTCGAACTCCAGGATATTACCTTCGCAGCACACGTGGAATCCCTGGCGGTTGGTAGACTCTCGTTTCCTGTAGACACGTGTTATCTTTATGTGTTGTGAGTTGGAGCAAATTTAAACATTAAATGTGGGTTGCATTCCCGTTGTCTCTGTGGCCTAAACCCATACACAGCCATCGTCACTCCTCCCGATGACAGACTGATGGTGTATTGTCATGTTATCGGGTACCAGGGGAAAATAATTCAATAACACAGACATTTTTGTGACACCAGTAATTGACACCAATCCCCTTTTTCTGTTTAGCAGACACATGTGGTGCATGCATATTCTGTGTTTAGAAATGGAACGCACTATATGCCATTAGAGCAAAAGGGCACAGAGAGGAAACTGGCTGTTGATACTTTTGATCTACTGTGCGAATAGCACAATATGAAAGCTGTTGAACGCAAAGAGATAGCATGTCCCTCATGTCACTTTTAGTCTTGTAGTTGGATATTGTGTCTCTATCACTTCTACAACGGCGTGTAGTCTTCACGAAGAAGGAAAGGCAAGGTTGACGAGCTTCCTAAACGTTGTGCACTAGTGAAAGAAACCAGTAATATGTTACTGAATCCAGACTTATTGTTACAATAGTGCATTTTCTGTAAGTTGTGGTAGTTATTATGGGTCAAATTTCGTATAAGTGTTCACTGCTATTAGTAAGATAGCAGGCCTATAAGGTAGTGTTCTGCTTCATTATGGACTTCAGGAGACTACGAGAAGGTTCTAAGTTAATGTCGATGGTAGCATTGTGCTCGAATATTGAAGGAACAGTGTGTGTGTATATATAAGGCTGGTAAACATGTTAACACATCGACATACAGGGATTTAATGGAGAACATCAATCTGATATTAGTAGCGACAGGCCTTTAAGGTAGTTTTTTAGAATTACCTCTCTTTGAGAATTTGTTTTCATTAATTGTTGCCTTTCGGAAGACTGCAAAAAGGTTCTAAATTAATGACGATGGTCTTAAAGTGCTTGATTATTGAAGAGTCAGTGCCTGTGTAAAGGCTGATTATTGTGTTGACCACGGACGCATACAGATGACTGGAGAACATCAGCCTGCCTGCCTTCGCCAACGCTTGACCTACATGACCACTGTCTGAGTGCTCGCCGCGTTACATCCAGTATTACTGTTTCTCACCCTCAAACCAAGACTTTGGTGAGTTGATATTATATTTATATTTGACTCAGTTGCATTGTACATGAAATCACTATTTATTCTGAATCTTTGTATACTGCTTTCTCGTCAATACAAAATAGTGATTTTTTAGACGTGTTAGTGTTATAATTTGCTGGTTCTGAGGGGATTTCTTATACCTTTTGCCACGGCAAATTGTTATCGGTATCATTATGCTCGGAGCAAAGATACAATATGAACCTTGTATACAATTCTTTCAAACATGTTGTAGTTTGGCTTTTCATGGTGCCAACTAATTTAATGAACATATTTTGTGAATGCACCATCTTATGTTTATGAACCAACGTTATGTTCTTGTTTGTGTGAGGTTGATTGAATAAGGGTATTTTAATACACCTGTGACCGGGGAATGAATAGGGCACGTCTTGGGAGTGAGTGAGTGAGTTAATATTTAACGTCACATCGGCAGTATTGCAGCCATATCGTGACGAGAGCATTCTTAAAAATTAATCTATGTGTATGATAAAACCTGTCCACGAAGGACAGTAAAACAACTAGAATATCACAATAAGAAATAAAACTAGCGTGAAAAGTTAAAACTTATATCCCTATGCAGACAATACAATATAAAAACAGGCTATATTGATCACCCACAATTGAAGGTAAATCACTATACTAGGGGCCATGGGGACTTACAGTACTTCTGCTACCTTCATGGTCCCTAGCTGGATTTACACCATCACCTCAGCTGCTGGTGATAGTATGCAAGATTAGCCACAAATTAAAATGACAGAAATACTACGGCGAAAAAAATGGAAGATCAAATTTGACTTCAAATGTTTTGCGACTTACGTACCCTGTTGGGAGGACAATAATTTTACAGTGCATTAACCCCCCTCGAGGATACAGCCTCTAACACTCTAAGTTACGAATTCAAACTTCCAAGCATAAGATATGTATCTATTTACAATTCATTTAGTAAATCTAAGTCTTTTTAAAATGCAATAATTAAATGAGAGCTAACATTGTTAAAAAGATCCTTCAAAGTTTGTGAATTAAAATATTTATCCCTTGTGATGGAATATTCAACACAGTCAAGCAAAACATGCTTGACTGTGATTCTTTCATCACAAGCGATACAAAACGGAGGATCTTCACCTTTTAATAGATAATCGTGAGTATACCTCGTATGGCCAATGCGACATCGTTGCATAATGACCTCCTCAAATCTGAACTGACAACCCAAGTAAGTATAACCAAAATAAGGTTTTATTGCATGTAATTTATTTATACCTACCAGGGTATCCCACATCTTCTGCATCAGATCACGGATATAAGATCTTATTGTAGCTTTATAATCTGAGCATGGAATAAGAATTGGTGTCACAGATTTGTTGAGTGCTGCCTTGGGAGCAAGATCGGCCATTGTGTTACCAGAAATGCCAACGTGACTAGGTAACCAACAAAGGACGATGTCGCACTGGCCAGTAGCAAGGTTATTGTACAATTCATTAATTTCTATTAAAAGTGGATGTTTACCAGAAATATTTTTAATAGCCTGAAGGCAAGAAAGAGAGTCGGAATAGATTATGTACTGTTTATGTTTAGGGTGTCTTTGTATGTATTTAAGAGCAGTTAGTATGACGTTAGCTTCTGCTGTAAATATAGAACTATTATCTGGTAATCTAGAAGATGTTGTTCTGAATCCAATGAGAGTGGTACAAGCCACAGCGCCACCGTCCTTGGACCCATCTGTAAATAAGGATTTATAATTGTTATATTTATGTTTTATTTGATTATATTCTTGTTTATATTGTAATTCATTAGTTTCTGTTTTTTTAAATGTAGTTAATGTTGGGTCCACTTGGGGCCTAACCCGTTGCCAAGGAGGAGAAGAAAGAAGACGGAAAGGAGCTTAATTCTGAGCCTAAGAGGCGGAACAAGGGAAGACTTTTTGTTATACAAATCCCCATAAAGAGGATTAAATACACAATTAAATGCAGGATTAGACTCATTAGAAGCTAATTTTGTGATGTATTGTAAAGGTAGTTTTATACGGCGTTGGTTGAGAGAAGGCTCGACAGCTTCGATGTATAGACTGTCGGTAGGTAAAGTTCTAAAAGAACCAAGACAAAGTCTTAGGCCTTGATGATGAACAGTATCTAACAGCGTTAAGTTGCTGCTACATGCTCCACCATATACGATGGAGCCATAATCAATTTTGGAACGGATCAGTGATCTATACAGATGGAGGAGGGTAGCTTGCATTGATCACCTCCCCCATTTAGAATTTGAGACAACCTTTAACAAATCGAGTGCCTTCAGGCATTTAGATTTAAGGGATTTGATATGCGGTAAAAAGGTCAAGTGTGAATCGAAAATAAGTCCCAAGAACTTGGCCTCCTTAACAAGATCAAAGATCAAAAAAGATAGACACATCGTGTTGTTTATTAATTAGTGCGTTTTTAACAAATGACTATTTCTAATTAGGTCATTGGTTTCCAAGTATCAAACAAGTCGATTATTAATCATGCGCTCCATGGTTTTGCAAACACAGCTCGTTAGCGATTTTGGCCGATAGTTCGAAGGGTCCGTATGATCACGTCCAGGTTTAGGGATAGGGATAACTATAGCAGCATGCCATGAAGAAGGAAACTGTCCAGATGTCCACATATCATCAAATATATGTAAAAGGGTCTCTAAACATGATTCCGGTAAATGTTTCAGAAGTTGATAATGTATGTTATCAGCTCCTGTAGCAGTATCATGGGCCTGGTCAAGAGCTGTATGGAGTTCATGAATCGAAAATACCTCGTTGTAATCTTCCCCGTTATCTGAAGTAAAATTAATAGCTTTCGTTTCTTGCTGTTTTTGATACTTTTGGAATTGAGGTACATAATTCGAGGAAGAAGAATGTTGTGCCAGTGTTTCTCCAAGTTTATTTGCTATATCTGCTTTATTAGTTAATAACTGGTTTCCATCTTTGAGATGGTGAACACTAGATCTAGAGCCCTTAGATATAGGTGTTGGCGAATTGATATTAGACACATAGTTTTGCCAAGATCTACGTTTACTTTGCTTGAAAGTACGCCGAGCTTTAGCATTTTGGATTTTAAATTTGTTCAAATTATGAACCATAGGGTGATGACGGAAATAATGTTCAGCCTTTTTCCGTGCCTTCCTAGCTTGTTTGCAATCAGAGTTAAACCATGGTTTCTTTATGTGTGAAATTGTAGAGGACTGTGGGATATACTCATCAGCAATGGTGTTTAGTATATCAGAGAAATCTTTTATAGCATCCGGAACATTAAGAAAACAGTCAGGTCTAAGTTTGTCAGCACACAGGGTTTCATATAAAGCCCAGTTGCCTTTCCAAAATTCCATCGTAATGATGGTGGAACATCAGATGGGTTGACAGGTTTTAATATTGTTGGGAAGTGGTCACTTCCACACAGGTCATCACAGACTGACCACTCAAATTCACTAAATAGGGTGGAATCAGTCATTGATAAATCGAGAGCTGAATATGTTCCCGTGCCAGGATGTAAATATGTCTTTGAACCATCATTATAAATGCGTAGATCATTATTTGAGATGAAATCCTCCAGTAATTTACCTTTGGTGTTTATATTAGTACCACCCCAGAGTGGGTTGTGGCCGTTTAAATTACCGATGATCAAACAGGGTTTAGGTAGTTGACCATAAAGAGCTTGTAAATCACTTAACTGAACAGCAGAAGATGGTGGAAGATACAATGAACATAGAGTAAATGCAACATGTAATGTAAGTCGCACCGCCACGGCTTGGAGATTTGTTTTGAGCGTGACTTGACTATGAATTATTCCTCACCAGGATAGATGATCCACCAGTAGCCCTGACGCCCGGGGGAGAAAATAATTGTATGCATTAAAATGACGTAGATCAAAATTATCCGTCTGCTTTAGATAGGTTTCTTTAATGCAAAATATTGACGGATTAAGATCATGGACCAACAGTTGTAAGTCATTAAAATTAGTTCTGAGTCCTCTACAATTCCACTGAATTATAGACGAAGACATTATTTCTTCCGAGGAGGATGTACAGGAGATCTACCCCTCGCCTTCCGTGATGGTGACAAGCTATGTGTCCTACCAGGGCTATGGTCGGACACATCCATGTCCTCAAGGGATCCAAACTTATTGTATAGCTGGATCTCATCATTTGAACCCATAGCGAGTCTATCGCATTGGTTAAGTCTAGTTATTTTGGGGTTTCCTTTCACAGTTTGTTTAAAATGAGGTTCTGTGGTTGTAGATTGTTTTCTGGTAACAGAAGCATAAGATTCACCTGGGAGGACAGATGGCAGAAGTTTCTTAGCTTCAGCATAACTGATATTTTGGGTATGCTTTATTTTATTTACTTCCATTTCCCTTTTCCAAACCGGGCAATCTTTGGACGATGAAGAATGCATGCCTGAACAGTTGACACATTTTCTAAAGTTGTTTGTACAATCTTCTGTCACGTGTGATTGTTCCCCACAATGTGCACAAGTTATTGAGTTTGAACATGAATTCATCCCATGACCAAATTGTTGGCATTTAAAACACCTCAACGGATTGGGAATATACATTTCAATCTGAAGGTTACAATATCCAGCTTTTATTGATCTCGGTGGCGATGGTGATACAAATGAAAACAGATACGTGTTAGTTGGAACCACTTCTGATTTCTGAGGTCTCGTAAATCGCTTCACGAACGTGACACCTTGATCTTTAAGTTCTAGGATGATGTCAAGTTCGGTCATGTCCGGTAAAAGATGATCCCTATCTCTGACTATACCTATACTAGAATTGAGGGTCCGATGAACTGACACTGAAACAGGTATTCCAGCCAATGTATCAATATACAGCAGGTTAGATGCTTGTTGTCGTTTGCTACATTCTATGAGTAAAGACCCAGATCTCATTCTCTTGATATTGTGTACGTCCCCTGCTATACCGTACACTGCTTTAGAAACCGCAAACGGGTTGAGTTTAAGTGGTTTTTTATCCGGGGATTCTATCACTAAAAATCTTGGCCAGTAGTCTACTTGCTTAGATGGTCTACAACTATCAGGTGTACTTTGATCAGTTTCAAGTTGACGTTTCTTTTTCAAGGGGGTTTCAGGATCCATGTTAATGTCTTTAGATTCATCATTCCAGCTCCCCACCCACCACGGAGTATCACAGGGACAATGCTATAAGCAAGTGGACCTCCTACTTGCAGCACCAATGATACTGGAAAGATATACTCAAGCAACATAATAGAAAGTAACTATTCTACCAGATTGGCCCATGAGCCACCGCCCTCTGGGCATATCACTCTAGGCAAAATACAAAATTGAAGATGTTTTCTCCTTTCGTTTTAAACATATACGCACAAACCAATGCATCTGACCAAACGTGTAATTAGTTTTCTTGCAGACGTGCATCAAAAATATACATGTCACTGGGCTCGGCATGACCAGCCGATTGATTGAATCGGGCCCACTCAACCACCCGTCCAGGCGAAGCCAGGGCCAAAGTGGCGCGCCGGGCAACAGGACCACTTATTCCCTGCTCCAGTGCCCCCAACCACCAGGATCCCCTCCTCCACCGACACAGGGGCGCAACCCACGGCCAACAGGTTGTCCCATTTGGTCGCCTCGTACGACCAGCAATGGGGTGCTGTAGACACATTCTGCCCCGGGTCCACACGGGAGAAGAGCACTTAGCGTTACCCAGCACCCACCACGAGGAGGTGGCTCTTCATGGGTGCCCACGTCTTAGGAACGCTATAGTGGTTCAATATGTAGTTTGAGTGGTAGATGGCTTCGGTGCACGCCATGGTTCGTGCTTTAAGTAGATTCATCCTTTACTGTAGCTAACACGGACAGGAAACTAATGTACTTTTGTCTCTTAAAGTCATTATACAATCACCTGCCAAGTGAACATGATTTGTACACCACGTTTGGGATTTTGGAAGGAATTTAGAAGTGATACACACAAACGGCAAAACTTCATTGTAGTCAACCATTCCCGAACACTCCAGCAAGAACCAAGACTCACGTGAAAGGCTACCAAAGCCCTGTCCTCTGAAAACAGCAACTGATGTTAAAGGAAGCTATTATAGACCAGTAGCCCTCAGGTGATCCCAGCCAGCAACTCAATAGTGACAACTGGACATACCTACGCTTTGGAATTTTGATTTAACTGTCTATACTAACTATTGCTGTGACACCCGTAAATAAATCTGAAATCACTAATTATCTAAATTAGTAAATGATCACTGACTTCTATTTGTTCACTACCTTTACCAGTCATCGCAAATTGTAGACTGACTTCTTGGTTAACTGTTCCTCTTTGTTAATTCACTGATGTAGTTGAACGTGTTCCTACATAGCTCTCCTCTCACGTTTTTCATTCCTCTGTTGTAGTACTCCAAAACGTTGTGTGTGTCATTAAAAAGAATGTGCTCTCCATAAATTGTCAGCTTTTATGATTTCTGTTACAATTAAACTGACCAGGCGATTCAAAGTTCATGTAAACATTTTTCAAACATGTGATCTTACAGCCACCTACGTGTATTTGCGGAACCCTGATGTAAACAAAAAGTCCACGGGCACTAGTATCACTGACAGTGATTCTTTTAAAAGTGCCAAACGGGAGCTGATCTATCACACTCGTTAGCAGTAGGTAACTACTAACGACTCCAGTGGCGAAAAGTAGTTATGAGATTATTTTAGTTTAATATTGCTTTGATTGTTTGTGGCGTCTTTGTGGTCTCGGATGATATGAACATTAGCACAATTATCACTAAAGCCTGTGAAACAAGAAACAGCTGGAACTTTTTGTACTAGATGTATGTAAATATTTTATGAGGCTGTCGTGTCATATCGACAAGTCGGTGACGAATGAAGTTTTTAAGGTATGTAAATGTCACCGTCTGTATGGTGTCGCGACCATATGGTAGCATTATTGTCCAGCTGCAATGGTTCACCCATCATATGACGATGTTACTGTTTGGCCCTAGTTTCAAGAGACATGAATATATCCAATTCACTTTTCTTAATGAATCAATTTTGTTTCTTCTAAAACGCGGCCTATATTAACTTCCAAAATCGAAGGACAGGAAATAACCAAAGTAGTCTCTGTATTGAAGTTCCCGTCTGATGCTACTTTCTAGGACGATAATTTCACCTTCATGATCTTTGCATATTAGATTACAAACGACAAAGGCGGTATAAAACTATAGCGAATCTATCATTATAGTGAAGACACGATCGAGGGAATAAATAGATATTTATCAACTAATTTTGTATAGCAATGCATTTAGGTATATAATTTGATCGTTTCATGTGCGCATGTAATTAAACAATATATATTGAACACAAAAAGAACAAAAAATAACATTGTCAATGCACTGGCATTTCGTATTATGCTCTTAACTTTCAACAGTTACCAATCGGTGTGGGATGAACCTGCAAAAGGGCAAAGGGTTTCTGACACGTCTCAAGTTCCCGTGTTCATTACACAAAGCCTGTACATAAAGTATCAAAAGACCATCCTTCCTATCGCAAAAACCACGTGACGTAAGGCTACGGGCTGACGGTAAATAACATGCGGAACAGATTTCACTTGAACAAAACAACAGTGGAAATTATTTGACGGAACCATGGAATATCTGTTATGCCATTAGATGGCCGCGGCAATGGATAAGCACCGGACCTCCAAAACAATATGGTTATTATTTTAAACATTATGTTTCATTTACGTGTAATGTGATCATATTTGACGGATTACTTCCTGTTTGTTTCACACGATAGACGAATTATTACGGCCACTTTGAGTCTTGGAAAGACTCTTAACCTTGATTGGCCACTCCACGAACAAGAATCATTTATAGTATTGACAAAAGTGTATCGGTTCTTCATATTAATTGCATGGTTCATCTTACCGAGGAAAACTATAGACACGACATAACACCTCAAGGTGTACGCCCGCGGTTCCCAGTGTGGTTACCTTACCTCCAGTTGTTGACGATCTATAGACCGATTGTATAAATGATTGTGTGGTGAGTGAGTTTAGTTTTACGCCGCATTCAGCAATATTCCAGCTATATGGTGGTGTTCTGTAAATAGTCAAGTGCGGACCAGACAATCCAGAGGTCAACATCAGGAGCATCGATCTGCGCAATAAGGAACCAATGACATGTGTCAACCACGTCAGCGGACCTGACCACGCGATCCTATTAGTTTTGAGTAAATGAGTTTTACACTGAACTAAATCTAGTTTTCACTGATTTGAGATAATCTAGTCGTTGAAAGGTTTTTAATAAGTCTGAACATATTTATTCTTAGTACACACCTTTTTGTCGTCACGATATGAATAAAACATTGCCATTGTGACGTTACATATTACCTCCCTCACTAAAGTGTACGTTCCATTGCAATAATTTCATTTGCGCTGGATGTTTTCGCTGGATTTATTTTTTTTAAACCAAACACTATCATAAATTGTTTTAACAGACACAAAACAGAACAATGTCAGTTGCCTGTAGATGATAAATAGTAGATGTGAATTTCATATCCATGATTCTCGACGCCAATTAACCAAACACTTTATTTACCTTCTTGCCAACATTTCTTCGCCAACATAGCATGTTGTTGAATCCACAGGGGCTTGTATTGCTGAAAATAAACCATCCTGGGTCCAACAAGCCTACACTGATATCAACATACATATAAAGAAGGAAAGGAATATAACGCGCACAAAGTTGTCAAACACCCCACTCGATTATGGGCGAATTCTGGGTAGGAAATATTAGAATACACAGCCGCATTTGTTACTGAAAGAAAGCAAGATAAATTCCCTTTCGAATAAATCCTAAATCGGTGCACTATGTACCGAGTAACTTAGCTTGGAACTCGGGAAACCTTTTCCATGTGTACGCCAATAACCTGACTACGAAAATCATCGCCTCACGGAGACGAAATACTACGTACTTCACTTCAAACACCCAATCGTCGAAAAAACATAACCTTCCCGTAATTGCTAGATATTCCGCTTTCGTTCTACAACCTCTCAAATAAAATAGGGCATTCCTTTACCTACAATACACGCATTTATTGTGAAATTAGCGATATCAAGTGATCGAGTCTAAAATGTTTTGTCATTCAACCTCCATAGGCTCGCATCAACACGATATATCACGCCACGAAATGAAAATAACACTGGTGTTTTATTTTTGACCAATCAGAGAGCAGCTCGTCGTTGGTGCTCCAAGATATTAATATAATGTTTTAGTGGCGTTTCTGCCGCACCAAGAGCGGGTTCGGAAACAACAGAAATGGACTCATGTCTGACAGTGGATCAAATGACAGGAAAGGCGCCAGGAAATTCCAGGAAATGGTTTAACATGGATGAAATGCATTTACGTGCGGGTTGCTCATGCATTACAATTAACGTTGTCAGATAAAGGTAGATTTACATTGCGGCATCTCCGTAAAGAACTTGTAGTCACTAAGTACAGAGCAGAGCATATATTCGAAATAATCTTACCTCACACATGAATGTCGCTTTCTGATTTGCTAAGCGCTATTCTATTATTTTCAATGTACCCGCTTACAGGCCATGTATTATTTTCAATGTACACCGCTGCGAATACCGAACACTTCTGGTGCTTCATGGTAGTACTTGTTTACCTCGAAAAACATTGAATCACGCATCAAGTACGGAAATTATCGACGTTTTCCGATTGAAAAGCGATGGCAGGGGAGATAACTCTAAATATGTTTACCCTGTGTCGTCTGCAAAATGGCGTTTCGACTCGCATTCAACAGAAGTGTTTCAAACAGTTCAAAATTAAAATTCAGGAGTTCGATAGGATAAATACGTTGTTCACTGGCCCCTTGGGGTCCATGGGTTCATGTACGTACCCTCGAGGTTTCTTTATGTTCCCTGTGCATGTAACCTCGAGGGTACATGATCCCATGGCCCCCTCACGACCAGTATTAATGTAGCTCATGTTGGGCTGGTATCTATCCCAAAAGACGTGATTTTAAACAAGACGGAGATAGATATATAACTTCTCTAATATAATGCCAACGACGTTCTACGTGTAGCTTCTAACACCCTTCTCATGAAAGTGATATACAATACTGAAGGCTAGGTTGTATATATATGGTAAGGTTTGAAGAGTAAGGGATTGTGTTTGAACAATTAATGAGGTTGATGTACAAGGTTTGCTGGAGGGTGTTCACACAAGGCAATTGTTAGACAAACAGAATAACAGTAACAGAGACTTGTCTTTAATACCTGGAGGTTTGGGGATTTTAAAAAAAAAAATAATAATAAAAAAGTAACACTGAATATGCCCCATCAGACTGTCACGCATCTTTCGGATACGACAAAGCTACACGCGTCATGTCAGACAAAACATCCGAACAAGCTGCCTTTAATTTTTCCTTGGAGATTTCACTTCAAAACAGCTTTCGGTTACGAATGTCATTCAAACTGAAAAAAAATGCGAAAGGAGACAGAAAGCTAAATGTCAAGTCTTCGTTACACAAGGCTTTACCTCAAGCCTTTCTCTCTTTCTCTCTCTCTCTCTTTCTCTCTCTCTCTGTGTGTCTTAAAAAATCTGTATCTTTTAAGAAGTGATGATATGTGAACAGTGAGATAGATGTGGTAATGCAGTTATCAGGGCCAATAAATAGTATTGCTGGCATTGATCAATGAACAAGGTATCTTGACAAAATGGAGTCACGTTTCCAAAAGTGTATTTATTTTGTGTAATGTCTGATTGATCTCGAAATCATTTGCATGAAACGGATTTTCTATATTTGAAAGTTTGGTGTAAATATATATTTACGATATAAACGAGTTTTCACATTTCATATGCAACAACAGTATAAACACACACACACATACACACACACACACACACACACACACACACACACACAGCCACTCACACAATACATAAAGATGATGATCAGATTGTGTAACTTATGATGGCGAACACTGTAGAAAAATATGTACATGTACATGTACATGTACTGGTTTGCAAACGGAAAGATGGCTGTGTTTTACCCGCCGCTATGTACCTAATGAAGGTATCAAATGATATTTGATACCATTAATGGATCCCGAGACAACCTCCTGATTGAGTATTACAAAGATGGATACATTTAGGCCATCGATCTGCAGTACGTTCTGCAAATCTTCCAAATGTAAGCACCTGGAGCTCCGTTTCTGATTCAGATCTTCTGATCTTTTACATGGCAATAAAACGACCATCCTGCCATTATGAACTTCTTGCTCCGGTGTAATACGACGCATTTTCATTGAACATGATTCTGATTGAGGGGTACAGATTTTAGCTAACCAAGACCAAATGCCCAAAGGCTGTGTTGGCGTTATGCAGTCCATCAGGTAATTCTCGACCTATTCTCATCAGATTCGTAAGATTCGAGAGCCTTATATATTGGGAGGTAGTAAAGAACACTAAGGTAACATTGTTTAAGTAACATAAAATGGGCGTTGCTTCATTTTCCACAGTGGAAGATTTTGGCATCATTGATATACTGTAATTCCATAGATTCAGGTTCGATCATGCTTACGAAATTGAGAAAAAAAAACACTGAAAGACTGAAATCAAAACCTCAAAAGCAGGTCTGGTCTTACGGTACATGGCCAAATTGGAAATTGTATCGGACTTAATTTCTCTTACCAATTTCGGTAGGTAAAATAGCTCATCAAACGATTGGGTGAAGCAACAAAATGAAAGCAGACACTGACTGGGGGTCGTCAAAAGCTACTGAAATATATTAGAGAATGTGCCAAAAATACTGGGAAAGTAAGCAGTCCTTAAAACCATTGTAGACATTCAAGTGTACGTGATGACTCCCAAGCCATGAAAATGCTGAGAGCTGAAAATGTGAGTGAGTGAGTTAATATTTAGCGTCACATGGTCAATATTGCAGCCGTACAATTTAATTTATACCAGTATTAAACTTAAACAACTGAGAACGTAAAAACCTGCCATCGAAGGACAGTAAAAATACAAGATTATCACAGACATGAACATAAAACTAGCACGTGAAACTAAAACAGGATAATTACTGAGGACTAAACAATATGAAACACGGGCCATCACCAACAACTGAAGGTAGATCACCATACTAGGTACCATGGGGAAGCTGAAAATGTATGGCCAAGGTAAAGACGTTTGTCATTGTATGGACACATGTACGCACTGTTCTTCTTTCAAACTGTTTTGGCGATTGTTTTATGTGAAGGCAATGCATTTACCAAATGCACTCATATTACATCGTCTAGCTAGGGTCCACTCAGGTAGCAAAAGTAACCGAAGTCACCATGACCCCTAGCATGGTTTCTCTCCTTTCAGTTACTGGCGACCTTTAACCGTTTTTATATTGTATTTTCTGTAGTGATATTTTTTAGAGCAGCAGACGACCTTTAGCCAAAGTTTGTGATACGCTAGTAGTTTTATTGTCCATCGACGACAGGTTTTGTTTTTTTACGTTCTACATTTACTGATTTTCATATGCATGTTTTCTCGTCACGATACTGATGGAATATTGCCCTGACGCTATTTACTCACTGACTACACACATTACAACGATTGTTCATTCAACTGTTTCGTTTAGACCTAAATCAAAACTGAAACGGGTTGTTGCTTACTTGGTTATTTTGACAAACATGCATAGATCCCTCATGTCTCAGTAATAAGCATCGAGATCTGCTCACCTGGGACACGCGGCCCTCAGCACCTAAGTGAGCGCTGATGGCCTGAGGGATAATCATTCTTGTTGCACTTAATTGTAATTTTCATTTGAGTCTGATACCATGTAAGGTATGGACAATTAGTGCTGGGCCAGCTAACCGATACATTTCTCTTCTAATATTGTGCTTGATACTGCGTTCAAACCATACGCTTTTACGCTGTTAGGTCTTGTGCTGCTGTGGGTAAGATATCTCAGCGGTTCTACTTCAGCAGAACTTCATTAAAAATGTTATTTTACCTTGAATGATAATAGCTGTAGTAAAAGCTATTGTACCAATTTGTTGTTCCTAAAGAAGCAACATGTCCATTCTTTTAATAACAATGTAATGAATATATGTTTTCACAATATAACTCATTTACACTTTGTACTTACTGTGTATATGAAGTTAGGCTTGATCTCGTCACTGTGTGGCTGGAATATGGCCGAAGTGACGTAAAGGCCAACTCGTCTCAACTCAACTCTAAAGATGATGAAACACAGGAATGATACTGATTTGTCACAACAAGGGTGAATCGGAGGAGGTTGACACAGACGACGGAAGCTCAGCTCCATCGGGTTCAATGTGTTCAGAAGCATATACACCAGCGACAAGAGCAGACCAGATAGGCCAAGAGGATGTGTAAAGAAGTTACTAAGTGATTGTGGACAATCATACCCTTGTGGACACCTCCCCCCCGCCTCCCGATAGACAGACGTGCGCCTTACAGTACACATGTCCTCCACTCTAAAATCAGCACCATCAGAACATACCATCAACAGTCTTCATCTGCTGGGTACACATGGACGTCATCTGCATAAATATGTAGGACAAGATCAAGCGCAGATTCCATGAAGCTACCCAAATAATACCAGCCAAGCCATCAATAAAAACGTGATTAGAGAGCTCTCTCCTTCCTAGTAGGGGATACATTTGATTTTAATACATTTTTCAATTCCATTCTGACGACTTTGAGTTAGAATGTATTTAATTATAATACATATGCTGATTGGTCCTAAACTGGTTCTTGAATAATGAACAATTATCACTGAACAATGCTAACAGCAGTTTTTAAAGAGACTACCCTCGGTGATAATATGCTATGAAAGCTTCATATCAATTGGGGTAGCGCCACTCATTTTGTACCATTAGCATCTAAACTACAATGGAATCACTTTATTACTAAGTGTACGAGTCGTTGTTGAATTATAGTTGGAAACCGCATTTGCTCCTTTTTGTTATATACTCTAAGCGGTCCATTTAGACGACAATGTAAGGAACAAACTGAATCCATTGGCATAGATTCCTAGATGCCTAACAGTATGAGAGACCGAATGGGATTTGTCTAAAGTGAATGCGATGCAGTCTCTGTATTCAGTGTAGATAACTCATTATTAATTGAACAACCTCCTTCAGTGGGAGACATTAATGGAGTCAAGTCGGATCAAAAGAGGGATGCCGTCTCATAGCATATGAAGTGCATGAATGTCCACAGATATATTCTGACAAGCACGGCAATCATTCCCTCTTACATGTACAGGCATATAAGTCAATTTCCATTGCTGAATAGGACATTAAAGTAAATGAGCATTTGTTTGATGTTGGCTGGAGAAGGTATCGTACTTTTCAAATGATGTAAGACTCCGATGGTTCAACAGAACAGAATCTTCGCATTTGTGCAAGAGTGAGTGAGTGAGTTAATATTTAACGTCACATCGGCAATATTTCAGCCATATCGTGACGAGAACATTTAACACTAAAATGGAATATATGTATGTAATAAAAACCCGTCGACGAAGGACAGTAAAACAGGTAGCATATCACAGTTGGAATTCAAACTAGCGTGGAAAGTTAAAACTAATATCACTATTCAGACAATACAATATAAACACAGGCAGTAGATTGCCAGGAACGTAAGGTAGATCACCATACTAGGGACCATGGGGACTTACAGTACCTTTGCTTCCTGCATGGACCCCAGCTGGATTTACACCATCCCTTCAGATGTTAGCAATTTAGTCACATCGAGCCACAAATTAAAAATACACATATACTACGATTAAAAACTGTGGGAAGTCTAAATGTACTTGGAATGTTTTGGGACATACGTACCCTCTCAGGAGGACAATAATTTTACGTTACTTTAACCCCCTCGAGGATACAGCCACTAACAATCTTGCTAATTCAAACTTCCAATCATAAAATATTTATCTATTTACAATTCATTTAACAAATCTAATTCTTTTTAAAATACAAAAATTAAATGAGAATTGTTATTGTTGAAAAGATTCCTTCATAGTTTTTTTTGGTTTTTTATTTAGAATAGGTATCCCTTGTGATGGAATATTCAACACAGTCAAGCAAGATATGCTCGACTGTGATTCTTTCATCACAAGGGATGCAAAATGGAGGATCTTCATCTTTCAATAGGTATTCATGTGTATATCTGGTGTGACCAATACGGCATCGTCTCATAGTGACCTCTTCAAATCTGGACTGACAACCCAGGGAAGTATAACCGATATAGAGTTTAATTCCATATAGATGTGCCTACTTGGGGGGTGAGTGAGTGAGTTTAGTTTTACGCCGCACTCAGCAATATTCCAGCTATATGGCGGCGGTCTGTAAATAATCGAGTCTGGACCAGACAATCCAGTGATCAACAACATGAGCATCGATCTGCGCAATTGGGAACCGATGACATGTGTCAACCAAGTCAGCGAGCCTGACCACCCGATCCCGTTAGTCGCCTCTTACGACAAGCTGAGTCGCATTTTATAGCAAGCATGGGTTGCTGAAGGCCTATTCTACCCCGGGACCTTCACGGGTATCCTACTTGGGTGTCCAATTTCTTTTGCATCAGATCACGTATATAAGACCTAATGGTAGCTTTAAAATCAGAGTATGGAATAAGGAGTGGTGTTACACATTTGTTAAGTGCTGCCGCAAGATCAGCCATTGTGTTACCAAAAATGTAGACGTGGCTGGGTAACCAACAAAAGACGATGTCGTATTGGCCAGTAGCAAAATCATTATATAATTCAATAGTTTCTCTTAAAAGTGAATGTTTGCAAGAAAGGTTTTTAATAGCTTGGAGGCAAGACAGAGAGTCTGAATAAATTATATATTGTTTATGTTTAGAGTGTCTTTGAATATATTTACGAAGCGTTTGCTTCTGCAGTACAAATAGAGCTGTTATCTGATATTCTAGTAGATAATGTCCTAAATCCAATGACAGTGGCACAAGCCACTGCGCCCTCGTCCTTGGATCCATCTGTAAATAAGGATTTGTAATTGTTATATTTTGTTTTTAACTGATTTTATTCTTGTTTATATTGCAATTCTTTAGTGTCTGACTTTTCAAATGTACTTAATGTTACGTCAACTTTTGGCCTAACTAATTGCCACGGAGGAGAAGAACGAAGTCAGGAAGGAGCTATATATATTTCCCAGCTCAATGCCAGCAACAGCAATAAATGGCTTTATTCTGAACCCAAGAGCTGGAACACGAGATAACGTTTTGTTATACAAATCCACATAGAGAGGATTGAAAACACAGTTATATGTTGGGTTAGATTCGTTAGCGTATAACTTTGTGAGATATTTTAAAGCTAATTTTATTCGGCTTTGTGTAAGAGATGGTTCGTCTGCCTCGACGTAGAGACTGTCAACAGGAGAGGTTCTTAAGGACTCAAGACAAAGTCTTAGACCTTGATGGTGAACAGAATCTAACAGCTTTAGGTTGCTGTTACAGGCTCCACCATAGACGATGGAACCATAATCAACTTTGGAACGGACCAGTAATGGAAACAGATGGAATAAGGTAGCTTGATCACCTCCCCATTTAGAATTTGAGACAACCTTTAACAAATCGAGTGGTTTCAGGAATTTAGATTTAAGGGATTTAATATGCGGCAGAAATGTCAAATGTGAATCAAAAATAAGTCCCAAGAATTTGGCCTCCTTGACAACTTTGATTGGGGTGCCACTTATAAGTAGTTCTGGGTCTTTTTGGGGGTTATACTTACGGCAGAAGAGTATACAGTTGGTTTTTCATTTAGAAAATTTGAACCCGTTTTTAAGACAAGATTTATCTATTTTATTTAAACACAACTGTAGTTGCAGTTCAATAGTATGCATATTTGTCCTACGACATGAAATATTAAAATCATCCACAAATAATGATCGATCTATTAAATCGTTTAAAACTCTACATTAACTGTTGATCTTTATGCTAAAAAGAGTGACTGACAAAATACTGCCTTGTGGAACACCCTGATCCTGAGTGTAATGATCAGACAGGGTACAACCCTTGCGGACTTGAAATTGTCTGTCATTTAAATTGTGGCTATAAATTCAGGCAAACGACCTCGCAAACCGAAGGCATGTAAATATCTTAAAATGTCATATTTACAGGTTGTGTCATATGCTTTTTCTAGATTAAAAAAGATAGTCACAGTGTGTTGTTTATTAATTAGTGCGTTTTTAACAAATGATTCCAGTCGCACTATAGGTAATCGACAGTACTTCTGTCTTTACGGAAACCACACTGTATATATGTTATGAGGTTATTTGTTTCCAAGTACCAAACAAGTTGATTATTTATCATGCGTTCCATGGTCTTGCAAACACAGCTGATTAATGGAATCGGACGATAATTGGAAGGATCCGTATGATCACGTCCAGGTTTAGGTATTGGTACTACTATAGCGTCACGCCATGAAGAGGGAAATTTCCCTGAAGTCCAAATATCATCAAAGATATGTAACAGCGTCTCTAAACAGGATTCTGGTAAGTGCTTCAGGAGTTGATAATCCTGTAGCAGTGTCATGAGCTTGATCAAGAGCAGTATGAAGTTCATGAATAGAAAATGGTTCAATATAATCTTCCCCGTTATCTGAGTTGAAATGAATAGTTCACTTTTCTTGCTGTCTTTGACACTGCTGGAATTTAGGTCCATAATTGGAAGAGGAAGAGTGTTTAGCGAGAGTTTCACCCAGTTTATTCACAATATCTGATTTATCCGTAAGTATTTGATATCCATGTTTAAGATTATGGACACTAGATTTAGTTCCCTTACCTTTAATTTTCTGGACCATGTTCCATACCTTGGACATGGGTGTCCGAGAATTTATTTTGGATGCATAATATCGCCAAGACTGACGTTTGTTCTGTTAAAAGGTACGTCGCGCTTCAGTATTTTAAATGTTTAATCTATCTAAATTGTGCACCATAGGATGGCGGCTGAAATAATATTCTGCTTTTTTCCTTGCCTGCCTAGCTTGTCTGCATTCATCGTTGAACCATAGTTTCCGGATATGTGGAACTACGGAGGACTTTGGTGTACACTCATGAGGTATGGAATTCAATTCATCAGAAAAGAGAGTGAGTTGATATTTAACGTCACATCAGCAATATTTAACAATGAAACGGACTATACGTATATGATAGAACCTGTCCACGAAGGACAGTAAAACAACTAGAATATCACAGTTAGCATTAAAACTAGCGTGGAAAGTTAAAACTGATATCATTATATGGACAATACAGAAGAAAAACAGGCTATAGACCGCCAACAAACATTTAATAGCACCAGGAACGTCACTAAAACGTTCAGATTTATGTTTTGCAGCACACATTGTTTCATGTAAAGTCCAGTTAGTCTTTTTAAAATCCCGCCTCGCTGATGGAGGACCATCAGATGGAGTTAAATAGTTTAGTACAGTAGGAAAATGGTCACTTCCACAGAGGTCATCGTGTACTGACCATTCGCATTCATTTAGTAGTTCTGAATTTGTGACTGACAAGTCGAGAGCTGAAGAGGTTTCTGTACCAGGGTGTAAATATGCGTTGAAACCATCATTGTAAATATTCATTATCTGAACACAAATCTTCTAGTAATTTACCTTTAGCGTTTGTAGTTACACTGCCCCAGAGTGGGTTGTGCCCATTGAAATCTCCCATTATAATACGGGGCTTTGGGAGGTGGTCATACAGAGTTTGAAGATCGGTTTTGTGAAACGTCAAAGAAGGAGAAATATAGAGAGAGCACAATGTAAACGCAACGTGCAACGTTAGTCGCACTGCAGCGACCAGAAGATTAGTAGTAAGTGAAACAGGGCCATGGATAACGTTCTCTTTGACTGGAAGACCATTCCGTGGCCTTATCACCTGGAAGTGAAAAGCAATGATATGCTTTGTAATGGCGATTTTGGGGGGAATCTACCCTACCCTGCAGAGCGACAGGCTATGTGCCCTAGAATGGACGTTTTCAGATACGTCCATCTTTCCAAGAGATCCATATTTGTTAAACAACTGAAGTTTATTTTGTGACGCTTTTGGGGCTCTGCCACTTTGTTTTTTTGAAGCATCAGACTTAGGTTTGGATTTAGTTTTAACAATTTGTTGACTATCAGCTGTCGAATGAGACTTTGACAGTGACTGTGAAGAAGACTTTGATATACTAGGAAGAATCTGGGATGATACAGCTGGGTATAACAGCTGTGAAGAGTCGGAACTGACCAAAGTCAAGGTAGTTTGGCATCCTGTGGATGTTCTTGTTATTTTAGAGCTAGACACAGATGATGATTTTACTACTGTAGCATAAGAGGCGACTAACGGGATCGGGTGGTCAGACTAGCTGACTTGGTTGACACGTGTCATCGGTTCCCCATTGCGCAGATCGATGCTCATGTTGTTGATCACTGGATTGTCTGGTCCAGACTCGATTATTTACAGACCGTCGCCATATAGCTGGAATATTGCTAAGTGCGACGTAAAACTAAACTCACTCACTCACTCACTCACTCACTGGGAGCTTCTTTGAAAAAGAGAAATGAAGTTTGGTAATAGTTTGGGTAAACTAAATTTTGTTAATTGCCATTTGCTCTTTCCAATTCGGACACTGTTTCGAAGAAGATGAATGGTCGCCTGAGCAGTTGGTACATTTTTGTAAAATCACAGACAGACAGCATACGTTAATCTTTCATTTCTGATACTATGTCAAGTTCGGACATATCAGCAGAGAATCGATCACGATCGCTGACGACACCTTTACTTGTGTTCAAGGTTTGTGAGCAGAGACGGTGACCGTCTTGTGGATAGACAAAATAATCAAATACTTCAATTCATCCAATGGTATACCAGCTGGTACAGCTGTGACATTCACGTAGGTTTTCATTTGGAGATTGCATAAGTACAGCTGTCAGTTGCTGGAATATTGCTACAGGCGGAGTAAAACTAAATTCACGTACTGACATACGCTGTTTGTGCTGCAGAACATATGGTTCGTTGCATCGTTGGACATTTCTTTCTATTGTATTTAATTAAACGTACATTTCCTTACTAAACTAACGGTCAAAAGAAACTTCATACTTTTAAATGATACTTACTAAATTTTAGCACTTACAGACACTGCCGTAAAGTGAAACGTTGTCAGAAAACATTCGCCAAAATAATTATGTGGCGGAGTGCTTAAGTGGCTGGTCCGCTGGCATGAAAACTTCCAAAAACAGCCTAATGGACGTTGCCGAAACAAAACAAAAACAAACAAAAAAACCTGCACGATTGGTGCATAATACAGAAGTGAAACAGTGCATTCACGCAGTATCAAAAAGAACATCACAGAGATACCCTTACTTTCACAAGCGAACGTGACAGATTCATTGGTAAGAAAATGGGGGCCTCACAACGTCACAAAGCAAAGAGTCTTCAATGATATCGCAGTCAAGCAGCCATTAGCAACTCGTTGAGCCGTTACCAACAGACAGGCCAGACACAAGACCGTCCCCGAATGGGTAGACCTAGGGATACCAGCTAAAGATCGCTACATCCGGACAATAAACATGTGGAATAGATTCGTCATGGCGACGTCAACGACGGCGACGACCTTGGGACACTTTATCGGCAGACGAACCACACTAAGACGACGAAATCATTCGGCGACTAACGTCATCCATGAGGAGACATGTGTTGGCACGTCTCGATTCAAGGGGTCGTCACGCAGCTCCTTTAGGCTTGGGCAGTTCCATAATGTGACATCCGGTGAATTATCTGCGATTGAATAACAAATACGTTGACCCCACGTCTCTAGTGTTTGTTTCCGTGACCAGATTACTATCGATTGGACATTGGTGATTCATGCTTGGTAAATGGTTACATTTTGTTTAATAAACACTATTTCTACCGCATATGTCTTGGTGTCTTCTAAATGAGCCACAACATCAGGTGATACGTATCTGTTGCCCGCGAGTTTAGTCAATTGCATACGAAAACGAATGCTTTTATCTGCCGGTTGAAATGTATTGCTGCAGTGTAGATGACAGCACTGGGTGATGTTAAAGCAGTGTACAGTAAATGAGCTTTCATATGAACATTAACATTTGTTGCCAGCTACTCTCGTGAGCAGAAAACATGTTTAACTTCATCAAATATAATGTCGTTTGCCACAATACATTAGTAACGACGTTGATGCAACAGAATGGTCGATTTCTAAAGCCAGACCGCCAGAGGTTCCAGAGTAGATCCAAATTATAGTTGCAGAATACTACGGCAATACTAAAGATTGAGGGCAACATTGAGGGCAACATTTTGCAACACAACACTAATGCACCAGATGAGATGACACGGTGTTTTTAGAAGTGCAGGATTTGGTTTCCAGCAATGCAATTAAACTCAGTCACAAAATGCCACCGCGGTATTGCATAATTTTAGTGTGTGCGAGATACACACTTGCTGTTCCCAAAACGTAATTGAAAATTACAAACAGGATATGTGCGTGACGTTTATGCTTTTCGAAAGAAAAGGGGGCGTGAGGTAGATCACACAGCAAAGGTCAACTAAAAAGTACGTGATAGTTTCGAGAAGAACTGGACATTATAAGCCACATTTCGACTACAAGTATACATATGTACAGATGATACATACATAGTTACTTCCCTGATGTTAATGGTTTTGATTTATATCAGCAATACTCATTACTTTTTCATATATTACTCCCAAAGGAACATATATGTTTCAGGTCATTCCGTTGCTAATCAGAGAAGCATGTTTCAAATGGGATTCGTTCAGCCATTTTAAGGGCTTGGCTGGGGTTTTAGAAAGCATGCTTTTATTTCATACAGTAAACAGACTTTAGTTCAGATCACTGAAGCTGGACAACACATCTCGATGCCTCAAAGTTTATAATCGGAGAAAAACAAACATAACGATGTGCCACGACATACATTATATTCACCTGAACTCCACATGAGTAAGTGAATGAGTTAAAACTTCACATCAGCAGTATTTCAACCATCTCGTGAATTAAACTCATTATAAATTCTAAATATATTTAGATAATACACGAAGGTGAATTCAGGCATATCAGAGAAACATTGGGATTGAGAACAAACATTTATCCCTAAAATTATATTTCTACAGAGTTCATGCGTATCATTATTAGCCACAGTCCTATTTTGGAACTCATCATTATAGTCTTCAGCTTCAGGGACCTTATCCATAGTGAGCGAGTGAGTTAATATTTAGCCTCACGTCGTGAATATTGCAGCCGTATCGTGACGAGAGCAATGTTATTTATATCAGTATTAAAATCAATAAATTGAGAACGTAAAAACCTGTCATTGAAGGACATGAAAACACAAGACTATCACAGATATGAACATAAAACTAGCATATAAAACTAAAAATTGTAATTAAAGAGGACAATCTAAAAACAGGCTATAGATTACCAACAATTGAAGGTAGGTCACCATTCTAGGGACAACAAGGACTTACAGTACATTTGCTACCTACATGGATCCTAGTTGGACTTACGCCATCCCTTCAGCTGCTGGCGTTTGTAATTGTGAAGGATCTAGTAACACTAGTTCTCATTTAATTATTGCATTTTTTGAAGAATTAGACGTGTTAAATGATTTATAAATAGATACTCCTTTGCTATTGTCGATGTAGATTAGTAACTGAGATTGTCAGTGGCCCTACCCACCCAATTAGTGATCAATTAGTGATGCATTGTAAAATTATTTTCCTCTTGCTAGGGAACCTAAATCCGGATACACTTAAAGTACAATTAAACGTGCCATTGGTTTTATAGTTTTGATCGTAAAATATGTATGCTTTTTATTTCTGGCTAGATTTATATTCATCATTAATTATTTAAAATAGTCATCCCATGTGATGACCCTCTCCACAGATCGTTCACAGCACTATGCCATTCGTAGACCCATGGTGACCACAGAGTTACGATAGGTCGTAACGTTACGGACGCTTTGTTCATCTGAACCCAGCGCTATATGTTGAAAATTAGAAATAACTTATCATGCGTTTGCCGCCGCTTTTAGCAACAGCACAGCAGAGGACAAGGAATATGTATCGTGGTCTTCAAAGACGTCAGTACCAGTACAAAACAACTCTGCATTATAATATCTACGACAAGGTCATGAATTCGACTGATAATCTCTACCTCTAACGATCCCTCTAAGTTCTGAATTTATTATTTTTAGTCATAGCGGCAATACTAATATTTGATTGTATACTTTATATTTAATAATGTTTTGTACCACACGTAGATAGTGAGGTGCCAACAGTAGCCAATAACAATAACCTCTCGGAATTCATTTGAAATATACGCCATTCGTCACATACATGCACCATAACTCAAAGCTGGTACATTTACAAGGGGACGTGAATCAGTATGAAGTGAGTATATTCTATATGTGGCGGGAAAGCATTTCAAGCTGCTAGTAGCCATATGGTGAGTTATCACATGTCCCCCCAAAGTTCCATGTGTAACCTCCTCTCAAATAATTATATAGTTTGGCTCTGTATTTGCTGCAATCCAACTTCAGAAGAACTGAAACTACGTACGCATACCGAACAGTAGAACTAAAAGAAACAGTGATTCCTTGTCGTAAATTACAATGCCTGAATGGACAATTTAATAAGCATTTGACAATTATACATTACCTGTCAGTTTTACTTCAATATATCATTTGCATATATCCTCATATCCTGGAAGAAATGTATAAAGCATGTAACTCTGAATAAGAAATAAGATTTATTTTCAGTATGTATTTAATATGTGAATATATCATCATCAACAATACAAAAGAAAAATGAATTAATGCAAAATGCTGAAAAATGTCTGACATATTTTGTGGCTATGCATACAAAAAAGTAGCATGGTAATAAAGAAGCACTGAAGATATCATTAAAAGGAAGACATTATTCAAATCACAATCATGGGTAATTCATTGATTTCACTCTTGAGAGTTTTACGTTAAAAACATGAACCGTCTCTACTCTCGTGGAGTAGAACGTCAGGCCGTGATTGAGTTATTGTAATTCAAGTTTTAGAAAATACTCTTTCATTTAACTTGGAAAAGACACTGGATGATGTCAAGGTTTTTCTGTCCCTTTTTTTTCTTTTTCTTTTGTTTGTTTGTTTAGTATATGCGTCCGTCGTGAAGAGAGAAAACATGTGTAGGTAGGTATCTTTTCAATGATTTACCAATAGTAAGAAACAAACAGAAATGATAAATTGTGTACTTCCTAGAACCATGAGAGCAACAGAAATATACGTTTATGTTCTCCAAAACGCAATAAGAGAAGAGTTTGTATAATACAGGTTATCATAAACAAGACTAAAACGTATGTGTTGGACTGATTAGAATATAGTTTTGTTATATAACCCAGTATTTGGAAGATATATTGTTTGAAAGATAGCTCATTGGCCTTCCCATGCAGACAGCAGGAAGCAAATGAACCGTACGTCCCCAAGGTCCCTGGTGCGATGATCTCACTTCAGTTGCTGGCAATGTATAGCCCATTTTTATATTGTGTTGTCCTTAATAGTTATCTTTTTAGATCTAATGACTAGTTTCATATCTTTCTGTGTGATATTCTTGTTAGTTTTACTGCCCATCGTTGACAGGCTTTTATAATGTGCCAGTAATTCATGTGTATTTTTTTTGTAATTGATCGTCCTCGTCACGATATGGCTGAAATATTGCCTACGTGACGATAACTTTTAACTAACTCATTCACTCCACAAGGAGACTGAATTTATGAGATTTTCTAGAAGATCCATGGCAAGGTCTAAGACATTTGATTATGGACAGAATCTAAGAATTTAAGCTTGCTTTACAAACTCTACCATGGAAGATAGAGACATAATCGCACTCAGATCAAATTAAGGATGATTGAACGCCTTCCCATTTCGAATGAGAAACAATTTTCAAATCCTGTGCCTTCAGGCATTTGCTCTTTGCATATCTAGATATACCAGACTTAAAGGTTAAATGATGATCAACGATAATGCCCAGACATTTTGCTTCTTTAACAAGTTATTACTGCAATTCTGGGTCTCTGTGTGGTTTATATTTTCAGAAAAGTGGATACAATTTGTTTTTACCTTTGAAAATTTAAATCAGTTTTCTGCACAACATTTGCTCTTTCTATTTCAATATAGTCGCAGTAGCCTTTCAATAATATTCAGATGTTTATTACGACATGAAATGTCAAAATCATCCATACAGAGCGATCCAGTTAGGTAAGCACATAAAACGTTTTATAAACTGTTACTCTTAATAGTACTTTATAGGATAGGGACTATAGCGCATTGTGGGTCACCCTGATCATAATTGAAACGATCAGACAAGCTAGAGTCAACAAAATTCGTGTTAGTTAAAAACGTAGATATAGATTGAAGCAAATGGCCTGGCAATCCGAAGTCATGTATATCGACTTTAGTGATTACATGTACGCTTTGTTGTTATATGAATTAAATCGTTTAAAACGCTCATCTGCTGATACTGGCTTCATTGAACGTTAAGGCGTTTAAATGTCTACCTTTCTTGCAGTTCTTTACAAATATTATCTGTACATATTATATTGTGTTAGTGACAAAAGTGAGTTAGAATTTATAATCCCATCGGCAATATTTCATCAATATCGTGACTAAAACAGTTAATATGTTAACAAGTGAGTGAATTATAATTTAACGGCACATCGGCAATATTTCAGCTATATGGTAACAAGAACAAACGTGATTATAAAGAATATGTATATATTATAAAACCCGTCGTCAAAGTACGGTAAAAATAACTAGAGAATGAGAGTTCGAATTTAAAACTAGCATATGAACTATACATAATATAATATAGATCACCAACAACCGAAAGTAGATCAACATACTAGGGACCAAGGGGTAATATGTTAACGAGTGATAATATACACCCTGTCGACAAATGACAGTAAACATCTTGACTAACACGATTTGAGGTATTACAACAAGCATTTAACATAAAGCAGGTTTATAACCAATAATGACAATGAAAAATAATATATAAAATCGGATACAGATCGTTAACAACTGAATGAGTGACATGTACTCGACAAAACGCAAAAATTGAATACGAACGTTTACGTAAGCCGTGAAATCATCGACTTTGATGTGCTCTTTTGGTTCCCTCGTCGACTCCATGGTCCAAGTTGAACATGAACATACAGCTCATACGCTCAAGTTACAAGGCCTATTCTAGTCACAGGCTATTTGTACGGACATTCTAAGGATGTTGTTTTCTCTTCTCAGAGCATATCAGTTAATGTATAGAACTTTATCTGAATACACATGCAGAGCTTTTAGCTGTTGACGGATTTGGGTTGTCCTGTGAAAACAAAATCACACCAAAAAGCTCTAAGTTCTTGACTGGTGACACCAACTAATCTTAGGAGTGTTGTTGGACAGTGTTCTTCATCAGCAGTTCCAGTTTTTATTACTGAAATACATCTAGTTCCAAAGCAACAGGTCCTTGAAGCATACTGTGGTATGTATATTCCTAAAATTAGTTGGTGTCACCAGTCTGGAAATTATATAGGCTTAGAACTTTTCGACCAGCCCCCCATATGAGGCATATGATGTCGTCAACGAGAAGGTCCTCTAACGATGGTTAATTTTAACACATCCATATAGTAAAACTTCAGTCTAAGAAAATATACCGATTCTTTATCATATAGTGATACAAATGGAGACAAGGTCCTGTAATGTGTTCTGTATTAATAATCACGCCACTTCTCTGCACAGAAATGACACACTGGGGATTACAATCGTCGTCTCTCTCGGTATATATCTGCATGCAATGGAACAAAACTAGCTGTGTCATTTGTATAAACGCAATCAGTCACTATAAAAGAGGTCATTAGCATATTATCCGATGAGAATGTCACCTTGTCTCTTGTTACTGTATGTCACATGAATATATTTGACAGGCATTTCTGATGAGGAGCATCTCCGGACAGATTAGGATCCACACCAGTGAACTAATGCGTCTCTGTCATGTTGGCTTCGTAAACAAGGTCGATCACAGTCTAGTTATATCAGTCATACTGGTATCCGCACATGTGTACCTTCTACAAGTACGACGATGGACGTCATACAGATTTCTGATGAGTAGCATCCCCGGACAGATTAGGATCCACACCAGTGAACTAATGCGTCTCTGTCGTGTTGGCTTCGTAAACAAGGTCGACCACAGCCCAGTTATATCAGTCATACTGGTATCCATACATGTGTACCTTTTACAAGTACGACGATGGACGTCATACAGATTTCCTTGTGCTAAAGAACTTCAATTTGGTCAATGAATCTGCAAGCAAATTTTCATTTCATCTAAAGGACACATGCATCGTTAATGGATCGACTTCAACACAGCGTATCCATTGCTGAGAAGAGAAATTTACCATTTTGCAACAGACATATGTATACGTAATCTTAAAAACGAATAAAACAACTAAAATAGGTCGTAAACTTTGCGTCCTCATGTGACGTCAGGACGCGCGTTATGGGGTTGGTCCACGCGTTGTCCTGAAACATAAATGCTTGGACATTCGACTGAAATGTCAAAAGTTCCGTCTACAAATGTATAACAATAGAGACCATTCTTAAAACAGAGGTTAAATCATGTACATCAAAATGCATCATGTTACAATATTTAACAGCATTATTGAAAATGAGGGTCATACAAAAAATGGAATCAATACCCTTTTCAAATAAGATAGGCAGAGTGTTTTCTCTGTGACGTAGCTGAAAGCACAGATGCAAAATATAATACGATATGGAGTAAGTGATTGATTTGATACAGTGTTGATGAAGTGATGGAATTTAAGACAGCTATATTCTTGTTGGAGTTTTGGTGGCGACTCGGATCTGCTTATCTCGCATTCTGCATGCGTTCATATTGTCACTGGAGAAGCAATATCGTCCCCATGGATTCTCCGAAACCATGGGTTGGGTTTTGTTCATATTAGAATGTTAACACGTTTCCTTTACGAGTTGCTACCATTTTAACTGTGAATATTGGTGATTCTTGCTCATATCTACTGCAA
Organism: Haliotis asinina; assembly: GCF_037392515.1. NCBI lineage: Eukaryota > Metazoa > Mollusca > Gastropoda > Lepetellida > Haliotidae > Haliotis > Haliotis asinina. The sequence continues at coordinate 36,199,286 of NC_090285.1, forward strand.
TTTTACTGAAAAACGTAATTATTTCCATATAGGGTGGTTTCGAGATGCTATGACGAGGAGCCGTTGACATCTCGTCTTTAATGGAGGATAACATATCCGGGCTAAACCTGATCTTAAGTAACCCAGCCTTGTCGTAAGAGACGATTAACGTGATCGGGTGGTCAAGTTTGCTGTCTGGGTTGACATATATCATCGTATACCTGTGGCTTACGGCGATGTTCATGTTGTTGATCACTGGATTATCTGGTCCAGTTCCGATTATTTACAGACCGCCATCTTGTAGCTGGAATATTGCTGAGTGCGGTGTAAAACTAAACACACTTACCATGCTAACATAATTAAAGAACTCAGAAAGGTTGGACTGTTCACCTGAATAACCACGGGGATAAGTTGCTTAACCTCAATTCATGCCTCGATCCAGCCTGCTTGGCCATACTAGAGACAGATTGCACCAAATCAGAACATGACTTAATTTGCCGAATATATGAATATGAAATGCAAAATAAAAATGATTTGTTCTTTACATTTCTCTGGAAAAATCAATATTTCAAGTCTGGTATGCAGCCTAAAACAGTTTGAGTTAAAACAATTATGGATTTGTGGAATGTTGTGTCCAGAAAGTGAACATGTGGAATGTGTTTCAAAATTGATTGAGAAATGTTTTTAAAATGTTTTACTTTTTCGTTTCACTTGAAATAATAAACTGAACACATGAAGTGAGTGAGTGAGTGAGTGTTATACCTTTACATCGTGTCGGCAATATTTCAGCCATGTAGCGATGACAACAAGGTGAATATTTTGTAATGTTTGTCGACAAAAGACTGTATAGTAGGTAAGTAAGTAAGTAGATCGCAGTTTCAAAATAAAACCAACCTATTGAAAATCAGGGTATGAACACAGTGTTTGCAAGAGATTCAGTCTTACCTAGTATAAAGCACAAACAATTTAAGTTACTTACTATGGATCACGGGGATTTACAGTGCCTTTGCCTCCAACCTCATTTCCCAACAGGAATTAAGCCATCCCATTGGCCAACAAGCTGTAGGTTACCCTAGCCAATATTGGAAAGAAACAACCAATCCAAATTCAGAAACACAAGACCATATTAAACACTTCGATCAACAATGGACTTACGTTTCACGGGAAAAGGACAGTGATTTCACATTATTTGGAGAAGACGAAATAAAACCATTCAGTCACAACTAAATGTCATCCAAAGTCTAAATTCCCTTCATGAAATATTTTCAGTTGCTCTTCCTAACTTCGCCTCAGTTATTATGACCGTTTTATCATGACAATTCCTACATTGATTATTTGTTCAAATACCCTGCAATACGTAACATGTCAGTTACTACCACATATAGGGTCAGTTTGTTAAGTGCGGAGCACAACCAGGCAAAACATCTATTAGTAATATAAAACTTGGATAAAACTAGAGCCTGAAGACACATGACCATTAACCTTTTGTATTTCAAGTCTAACATATCAATACGAAGAGGAAATTATTGCTTGTAGCATCATATCCCTGATTATCTATTATTGTTATTAACATCAAGTACTTTCGCAGGTAGTCTTTGGGAAGAGGCGACTAACGGGATCAGGAGGTCAGACTCGATTACGTGGTTGACTCCTGACATCGTATCGCAGTTGCATACATGGATCCAGATGCTGTTGATCACTGGATTGTCTGGTCCAGATGAGACTATTAACAGACAGTTTCCATACAGCTTATTATTTTCCTACATTATAGTATATCGATGATTTATCGACCCAAATCTTTACCAACGAGGGCACCTCTAGCAGCAAGAGTTGTATTGTATAGTTCAATTATTTTCTGTTTGTCTATATATTATTGTAAGTCTTGGTAGACATGGTTATGACAGACAGACAGACAGTATTTATTCAGCAGGGAGGCCTTCGCCCATAATACAATCAGACTGACATATTCGGTGTGTGAAAAACCAGTTCCTATGTCCTGGAGTTTATCAACTTCTGCATATAGTATAAATATATACCAATATTGTATATAACACCATCATTCTTGCTTTACAAGAGATTCACTACAGGATAATGATTTAGTGGTTCTTTAGTGAACTTTGTTATATATTTCTTTCTAAGTGTATCATAGGCATTACAAATACATAGTATATGATATTCATTTTCTATATAATTCAGGCGCCTGCTTTCACAAGAGAGACTTTTAATTGTATTCCCTTCCATAATATTCAACAGCCGTATTAAAATTATCTAAACCCAACACTTTACGAATGTGGAGAACCAGATGTTATAATCTTGTACCATTATCACCGTTACACCTTGTCATAACAGAATGCCATGATGTCTCTCCGCGACAATACTTAAACGACACAGGTAAGACATGGTCTTGTGAACACCAGAGATAGAGTACATGGTCATAATGACAATGATCACACCTGTCACAAGCCGATGCTATTTTCACGATATCAGCAGACTAGATCAAATTAAGGTCTACAGTTTCTGACCGCCTCTAAGTAGAGACGGTAACCACCTTGTGATTGATCCCTGGCAACGCCATAGTAAATAGCAAATATTAAACACCTATAATATATGTCATATTTGGGATAACTCTTTCTTAGTAACGTACACATTCTTGTACTTTTTTGGGTACAGTTATGACGATTTGTAATCCTAATTTGACTCTATTCCATCTACTCTTTTTTTAAAGTGAAATTCATCGGTACGTTGTTCCCGCAACAACCTACAGACAAACAGCAGTGCCCATGTATACCGACATTCAAACAGAAGCGAGCAAACACAACAAATGACGAAACTGGGTCTGAAAAAAGGGAAGCGTACACCTGTACCTTTAGGTTGGCTGAACAAAAAAAAATATTTATATAAAAAACAATCGAAAAAAAAGAAAAGGAAATTGATGTGTTGGTAAAACATGCTTCACTTTTAAGAGAACATACATGTTTCTTAACGGAACACCCTGCATTTACCTCCATCAGAAACACCAACCATACAGACATAACACACGGACACGCACAGACGATCCTTCAAAACGCCTTACTTGTTAAAGTTCTACACAACTGAGATTATCGTTTTTCATGACTCGAGTGACATTGTTTATGTCGTAATAACCATTGTAGTATGGCTGATGTTCATGCCGCGTTGAATCTTGATGTCGTTGTTTGATTTTTATAATTTGGTTCATTTACCGAATCAAGGATATGTTTTAGTGGATCTTTATGTCGATGTTCACAATGCTCTGACTATGAATACCCAAACCGTCGTTTACAATGCATTACTAACGCATCGTATATCCCTGACGCTTTAGAAACCCTTTGTAATGTATATTTGGTTCATTTACCGAATCAAGGATATGTTTTAGTGGATCTTTATGTCGATGTTCACAATGCTCTGACTATAAATACCCAAACCGTCGTTTACAATGCATTACTAACGCATCGTATATCCCTGACGCTTTAGAAACCCTTTGTAATGTATATTTGCTTTGATGTTTATTACTGTCATGTTGCCATATTTATACAAATAAGCATGATTCAATTTAAGTAGGTGTGCATGCCAGGCAGCATTGGATATTACTTATTGAATTACTGCCGGAATGACTGTCCGTGGAGAATTGTTAAAATGTTCATTTGCATAATAAAAGGGATATATTCAGTTTGAAAGAAAATGTTAAAATGTGAAATAAGACTCATTTACCTCCATCACTTTTCTTTGCAATGCATTGTGCACTTTTGATGACTCTGACAAATTATTTTAACAGAGCATGTGCCGAACAGTCTACATGGCGGCAGTATTGTGATCAGACTCTCCGTTTCACTAGTGTTTGATATTCCACAACAATCAAAGAGACGATGGTTCGTGATTATAAAGGTCATGTGTTCATCAAGTTGAACAGTGTACAACTGAACGATTTTAACAAATCCTATCGTCTGTGCTTCACAGGTGACAAGAACACTAAGAATTCCCTGACAATGGAGACACGTGGCTCGTAAAAGCGCAAAGATCTAATAACGTTGCAAGTGGGAATCCAGGCGTAAACAGCTCCCCAAATAGATATCTTGTTCGCTCAATAGCGCTCTGAGATTTTGTTACCGTTGATATTTTTCGGACAGATCTCAGCCGGGGGGGGGGGGGGGGGGGGTACTACATACATACTGCTTACAACCAAATCTATTAACTGCGCATTTACAGTTACTGTTGGATTAACGTTTTTAGAAGAGTGTGAGAGGAGATAATTGTTACGAGAAGGACCAGGTTTCAGTTTTTGGTGGTCCACCCATATGTATGTCACGGCTATTTCGCCTTGTTTCTTCCTGTGTTGCTACGAAACCCCGGACAAGCAAATAACAATCCAAAATTGACAGGCCCACGATAACTACGCCCATATAAGAATCCTCAGTTGGTCTCTGGAATCCTGACAGTTAAAGTGAGTGAGTGAGTGAGTTAATATTTAACGCCACATAGGCAACATCTCAGCCATATCGTGACGAGAACATTTAATACTGAAATGAAATATATGTCCACAACAAAACCCGTCAACGAAGGACAGTAAAACAACTAGAATATCACAGATGAGAATATAAAACTAGTAACTATACCTAAAACAATTTATCTATAGAGGACAATACAAGATAAAAATGGGCTATAGATTGCTAACAACTGAAGGTAGATCACCATGCTAGGGACCATGGGGACTTACAGTACCTTTGCTACCTGCATGGACCCTAGCTAGATTTACATCATCCCCTCAGCCGTCAGCAATTTGGGAAATTTAGCCATGCAAATAAAAAGACACTTGTGCTACGATTAAAAACGTGGAAAGTTTGAATTTACTTTGAATGTTTGTGGACTTACGTACCCTCTCAGAAGGACAATAGTTTTACAGTGCTTCAACCCCCTTTGAGGATACAGCCATTAACAAGCACAGTTATGAATTTAAACTTCCAATAATAAAATATTTATCTATTTACAATTCAGTCAATAAATCTAATTCTTTTAAAAATGCAATGATTAAATGAGAGCTTGTGTTATTAAAACGATCCTTCAGAGTTCGTGAATTAAAATACTGATCCCTTGTGATGGAATAATCAACACAGTCAAGCAGGATATGCTTGACTGTGATTCTTCCATCACAAGGGATACAAAACGGAGGATCCTCACCTTTAAGCAAATATTTATGTGTATATCTTGTGTGGCCAATACGACATCGTCGCATGATGACCTCCTCAAATCTGGACTGACAACCCAAGTAGCTGTATCCAATATATGGTTTTATTTCATGTAATTTATTGATACCTACTTGAGTGTCCCACTTGTTCTGCATCAGATCACGGATATACGTTCTAATGCAAGCTTAGTAATCTGAATATGGAAGAAGAAGTGGTGTCACAGATTTGTTGAGTGCTGCTTTTGCAGCAAGATCGGCCATCACATTCCCAGAAATACCTACGTGACTGGGTAACCAACAAAAGACGATGTCGTACAGGCCAGTAGCAAGAGTATTATAGAGTTCAATAATTTCAATTAAAAGTGGATGTTTACCAGAAATATTTTTAATAGCCTGAAGGCAAGAAAGAGAGTCGGAATAGATTATATACTGTTTACGTTTCTGGTGTCTTTTAATATCTTTAAGAGCTTTTAATACGGCGTTAGCTTCTGCTGTAAATATAGAACTATTGTCTGGTAATCTGGAAGATATTGTTCATGATCCAATGACAGTAGCACAAGCCAATGCGCCACCGTCCTTGGACCCATCTGTAAATACGGATTTGTAATTGTTATATTATGTTTCAATTGATTATATTCTTGTTTATACTGTAATTCATTCGTTTCTGATTTTTTAAATGTAGTTAATGTTAGGTCAACCTGTGGTCCAACCAGTTGCAAAAGGGGAGAGGAAAGAAGACGGAAAGGAGCTATATTGTCCAGCTCAATACCAGCAGCAGCAATAAAAGGCTTTCTTCTGAGCCCAAGAGGTGCAACAAGAGAAGACCTTTTGCTATACAAATCATCATAAAGAGGACTGAAGACACAGTTATATGCAGAGTTAGATTCGTTACAGTATAGTTTTGTGATATATTGTAACGATAATTTGATACGGCGTTGTGCAAGAGATGGTTCATCGGCCTCAACGTAAAGACTGTCAATAGGTGAAGTTCTAAAAGACCCAAGACAAAGTCTTAAACCTTGGTGGTGGACAGAATCAAGAAGTTTAAGGTTGCTTTTACAGGCTCCACCATATACGATGGAGCCATAATCAAGTTTAGAACGTACGAGTGATCGATATAGAGGGAGAAGGGTAGCTTGATCCCCTCCCCATTTAGAATTTGACACCACTATCAATAAGTCAAGTGCTTTCAGGCATTTAGTTTAAGTGATTTAATATGCGGTAAAAACGTTAAGTGTGAATCAAAGATTAGACCCAAGAATTTGGCTTCCTTCACAACTTTCATCGACGTGCCGTCTAGAGATAGTTTAGGGTCTTTATGTGGTTTGTATTTACGACAAAAATGTATGCAGTTAGTTTTTGATTTAGAACATTTAAAGCCGTTTTCAAAACACCATTTATTTATCTTGTTTAAACACAACTGCAATTGCCGTTCAATGGTACGCATATTTTTACCACGACATGAAATATTAAAATCATCCATAAATAACGATCCATCAATTGAATCATTTCAAACTTTAGATAAACTGTTGATATTGATGCTAAAAAGAGTGACAGACAAAATACTGCCTTGTGGAACATCCTGATCCTGATTGTAATGATCAGACAGGGTAGAACCCACACGGAATTGGAATTGTCTGTTATTTAAAAACTTGGCTATAAATCGCAACCCGAAGTCATTTAAATCTCTCAGAATACCATATTTCCAGGTTGTGTCATATGCCTTCTCAAGATCAAAAAAGATAGACACAGCATGTTGTTTATTAATCAGCGTTTTTCACAAATGATTCTAAACGCACTAAGTGATCGACAGTACTACTATTTTTCCGGAAACCACATTGAATATCTGTGATAAGGTTTTTTGTTTCCAAGTACCAAACAAGTCGATTATTTGTCATGCGTTCCACGGTCTTGCAAACACAGCTAGTTCATAAAATCGGACGATAATTGGATGGATCCGTATGATCACGTCCAGGTTTAGGTATTGGTACTACTATAGCATCACGCCATGAAGAAGGAAATTTCCCGGAAGTCCAAATATCATCAAAAATTGATAAGAGCGTCTCTAAACAGGATTCTGGTAAATGCTTCAAGAGTTGATAGTGTATGTTATCAGCTCCTGTAGCAGTGTCATGAGCTTGATCAAGAGCAGTATGGAGTTCATGAATAGAAAATGTTTCATTATAATCTTCCCCATTATCAGAATTAAAATTAATAGTTTTCTTTTCTTGTTGTTTCCGATATTGCTGAAATTTGGGTATATAATTCGAAGAGGAAGAATGTTTAGCGAGAGTTTCGCCCAGTTTATTTGCAATATCTGATTCATGAGTAAGTAGTTGATCTCCATGCTTGAGATGATGGACAGCAGATTTAGTACCTTTACCTTTGATTTTCTGGACCATGTTCCATACCTTGGACATGGGTATCTAAGAATTTATTTTTGATACATACTTTTGCCAAGATTGGCGTTTGTTCTGTTTAAAAGTACGCCGTGCTTTAGCATTTAAAATTTTGAATGTAATCAAATTATGCACCATAGGATGGCGACGGAAATAATGTTCTGTTCCTTGCCTTCCTAGCTTGTTTGCATTCATCAGTGAACAATGGTTTTCGTATGTGTGGAACTGGAGAGGACTTTGGTATACACTCATCAGTTATGGAATTCAGGTCATCAGAAAAACATTTAATAGTATCAGGAATGTGAATAAAACGTTCAGGTTTAAGTTTTTCAGCACATAGTGTTTCATATAAAGCCCAGTTAGCCTTTTTAAAATTCCGCATTGATGATGGAGGAGCATCAGATGGAGTTACAGCTTTTAATATAGTAGGAAAATGGTCACTTCCACACAGGTCATCGTGGACTGACCATTCGAATTCATTTAGTAGTACTGAATGTGTCAATGACAAGTCAAGAGCAGAATACGTCCCTGTACCGGGGTGTAAATATGTGTTGGAACCATCATTATAAATACATAAGTCATTGTCAGAACAAAAGTCCTCCAACAACTATCGCCCGGAGGTGCAAAACAATGATATGCATTAAATTGACGAAGGTCAAATGTATCTGGGTTTTTTAATATGTCTCTTGGAGACATATCGCTGAAGGTGTAAAATCTTGGACTAATAAATGTAATTCATGTAAATTAGTCCTCAATCCTCTGCAGTTCCACTGTACAATATTACTGGAATAAACTATCTTTTGAGTGTGACTGAGATGATGATGATGATTTGTGATCGGAAGAAGACTTTGATGTACTAGGAAGTGATTCCTCAGCCTGAACTGACATAGCAGGGTACAAAAGCTGTGGAGAATCAGAATGTACCCAAGTGAAGGTAGTTTGGCAGCTTGTGGATGACTTTGTTATTTTAGAGCTGTACACTGGTGATGCGTTTGCTACTGTAGCATAACTTTCTGGAAGGTCAGATCTCTTCACCAGTTTTTTTCCTCAGAAAAGGAGATATTTTGGGTAAACTTTATTCTGTTCATTGCCATTTGCTCTTTCCAAACTGGACACTGTTTCGAAGAAGATGAATGGTCACCTGAGCAGTTCGTGCATTTTTTTAAAATCGCTGTCACAATCTTATGTTGTGTGTGTCTTCTCACCAAACGCGGCCAATACTCAATCGATGCAGACGGTCTGTGGTCAGTATCATCAGGGTCAGTTTCAAGTAAACGTTTTCTTTTTTCTTTTTGGGTGGAATTTCATAAGCCATGGTTAGTTTAGTTTGGTTCATCATCCGAGCTCCCCATCCACCATGGAGTATCACAAGGACAATTCTAAAGTAAGCGGGCCTGCAGCTTACAGCACCAAGGCCTTCTGGGCATACGACTCTTGGCAAAAACATGAATTTGTAAAATTGAAATTCAGAAAGTAAAAAAATCGGCCAAGACCTAATAATATACATCAAATAATATAATATCAAATTTTTTGCAACACTACATAAAGCAATGCTCAGGGCTTGGTGTGACCAGCCGATTGGTTGAACCGGGCCCATTCAACCACCCGTCTAGGTGAAGTAAGGGTCGAAGGGGTGTGTTGAGCAAAGGGAACGGGGTCACAGGCCCCCAGTGCTCTCAACCCCCAGACTCCCGTCCTCCACCGACACAGGGCCGAAGCCCACGGCAAACGGGTTGGTGGACCAAATATACCCCCGAGTCCACAACGGGTTTTGGCGAGCTCTTGGCGTTACCCAGCACCCACCACGAGGAGGTGGCTCGCCACGGGTGCCTGACAGTTAAAGACATTAAGCCTTAAATACATTCATAAAAAGCGGCACGGCGACATGACTGGCAGAGGGTCGTCATCACTGGGAAGGGACAACTTGCGGCTTGTTGCGTTCAGGAGCTGGTGATGTCTGGTGCAGGTAGTTTTACGATACGGGGATGCATTCACGTACAGGAGAGTACACCACTTGTCAAAGTTGAAGAAAATGTGACAGCTCAGCGTAAAATGGTTGACATTCTCCGCCCAATTATCCTACAGCTTTCACAGATGCTGTCATGTGGTGTAACTGATCAGAAAGACAGCGCCACAGCCAAAAGTACAATTTGTTCAGACTTTCATTTTAGCCAGCAGCATCAGTCTGTGACCTGCATCCTTGCAAGACACGTGTCCCATAGAACATTGCAGTAACAATACGCTACGACTATCGTGAGTCAATGTCACAGTGTGAGAGCTACGATCGCCTGACTATTGCTGTATGGAACTTGGATGCCCTTGGATGTAATGGATCGTCGTTTTTGACAACCAACAACCTGCGGCCAACCTACAAAAAAGTATTTAAGGCCTCGCGAGGTATCCTTCGTAACGTCTCCTTTAAAGACGAACGATTTTACACTTGTGTCAAAGTCCAGTACGCTGAAAGGTTTTGATGCAATTCCTCTCTTCTGGATAACGGCATGGACATTGACAGTGTATGAGTGCGTTTGCACTTGGCAATGCTTCCTGTGGCCCTCATTTCACAAGAGTCAACATCTGCAGCTTTGCGTATATCATGTTAAAGTTGTTGTATGGTGTACGGGTCTGGCCACAATTGCAAACTATAACGTCCTAAGTGGCACACTCTCCATGGAGTATAATGTAATGCCAGCAGGTGGTGTCTCGAGGTTATCTAATTTTGTATGTTATCCTTTTCTTCCCTGTAAACGTTCCCCTGTTTCGTGTGATTGATTCCGGCTGTCCTTTACAGCCGTCTTGCTATTCACGTCGGTGACTGTTATCTACCGTCTGTTTTTTTACGATAAGGAAATACCATATGGGCAATCAATTCATGACAGAGGAGGTGTGTACTGGGGACCTAATGGAAGCATTATTGACTTGGATTACTAATGTATATGTGGTAGTGAAGGGCTAATCTATCAGTGAAACATACCATCTGCTCTGTTGTCTCACGTTACACCAATAACGAATTGTAGGCAAAAGATTAGCCATGTAATACTGACCCAGCTAACACGCGACGTTCCCACAACGTTATGTTTACGTCAGGGTTTGGTTACGTTCGGAAATGACGTAACTAGGACGTTATTAGAACGTCCTAGGATAACGTCATATCACAACCTTGCCACAACGTTACACATTACGTTCTCCGTACGTCCTTGCAACGTATTTTTCATACTTTGGTGTAACGTACTTGTAACGTTGTGAGGACGTTCGTTTCATATATTTTGTTTACTTGACCTGTTAGAAGGTGTTTGTATTTGTAGTTGACCATCTAATTATTTATCAAGACGATATCGAATCTAGAACAACTTTTGAATAAATTTGTTTTGTTTGCTTTGTTAAATGCGTTCAACTGAAGCAAATAGATAACTTCACGTTTGAAGGTTATAAGAATGTCATTTACAGACGTTGTCACAACGTTACGGTTTACGTAACCAGGACGTCGTAACAGCGTGTATTTCAGACCAAGGTGCAACGTTCGCATAACGTTGGGAGGACGTTCTGTCCACGGCTTGCCAGCACTGACCCGTTGGAACATCGGTCCATCTTATTCTCCTCATCCCGGAGTTTACTTGATGGAATATCATATTTAAGAGGATCGAAGCATGTGATATTTTCTATTTAAATTACCATATAGATCTATCTCTTCAGTATATAATGACGTTTATTCATAGTATTTACCTTATTTTTGTTGCATACAATTTATTATTATATTATACACTTGTTGTTGTGCTCTTGACTTCACTCATTTCAGGGAAGTTATGAAACATGTCTCCTTCTAGATCTTTTAACCCACAAGATCCAGATTGAGGCACATTACACATGACTTCTTCATGTGACGTCATTGCCTGTGCGAGCACTTTCCCGCTCGCTGACATCACACTTCTCGCGCGGCTGCCAGTCCTACGTGTACAGGGTTCTGTGTCTGTTCCTCACTTTTAAAACGGGCTCATCGCCATAACAGTGAGTATTTTGTTTATTGTTTTGTTTAGATTAGTAAATTATATGTATTAATTCAGAATGTACTCATTAAAAATAATGAAACTGACTCTTGATTAGATCTATTTACTTGTCCTACTTTTTACACATCCGAAATTCACAGCGTCATTTGATATATTTTTTGAACTGTTAAAAATCGGATAATTACTCGGAGTTCTGAATTACTAAATAACATATTAATGATCACTGACATCAATTTTGCATGGAATCATCAATGATAATTCTGAAACTTTGCCGATGAACCTAGAATCGGCTGGGATGTTTTCAAAAATACATGCTAACACTAAGTGCGTTTAAAAATTCCGCCATTTTGGATACTGAATAGTGTTTACATACCATATTGTACGTTGATTCAGGGTAAGCGATTTTATTCTTTGAGTGTTTCTCTTTGTCTGAATAATATTTACATAAATATAGTCATATTGAGTGTAGTATACCACATCTGAAACCGTTAGTTGTTACACAAGTATTATTAAACGTAGGCATAACTGTCGCATGCTCCAAGGCGGTACGGTGGCCCATGGCTAGGCCCATGGATGTAATTCTATCCTTCAAAGAGGCAAGTCTAGATAAGAGGACATTTCTGCCGTGTGAAATACCATTCCCCTCCCTCAACCCACCCACGTGGTTATCTTTTTGAAATGAAAAAAATCCGATTTTACACCACGTAGCATTTTCGGAAATTTTCAGACATCTAGCCGTCTAATCATTGCTTACAGTGGCTCAATACGCTTTGAATATTCAAGGGAAGAGTATCGTAGCAGGAAATAGAAAATTAAAAATAGATACGATGCAATCATTTGATCATTCATAAAAAAAACTGTCGAGTAAGTGCAGCGTGACACCATGACTGACGCAAAATCATGCTGAACGACAGCAGTAATTATCGGCATTTCTGGCTTCTTCCGTCATTTACAATGCAAACGATAAATACATATAAATACATGGAGAGTCAGAATAATTCTGATTACTTACATCTCACTTTCATGTACAAAACATCCCTAAATCAAGGAAACAGTGCTCGCAAAATCCTGTGTACCCATGTCAGCGAGGCCGCTATTTTGAAAGAAATCGGCCCTCGATAGTGATGTCACACGTAAACATCGTTGCACATGTTAGGCAATTTCTTGGAGGTGAAGCTCGGTTGAACAAGAGTAAACACAATGGCCATATCATTCCGACTGCACTTTCAGCATTGTGATTTATATTTTTCGTTCAGATACTTTTTCATGAAACTAATTTCAGTATCTTGATATATCCTTGTTCATCATCATCATATCATATGTGGATATAGGGTATGCGTTTTCATTCATTGAAAGTTTTTGATTGTTTGAATATTTACACGGGAAATTGACTCAGTAGTGTACTATAGGATCTATCACAGTTTACGCCTCTACACAACTGTTAGAGGATCACACGTAGCCATTACTGCAACATGTGCTTCAGTTCCTGTGATGTACAATATTCAGTATGCTGGGACACACACTGCAGTTTCATATGAACAGGCCAATAAACAGCAATTTAATTCAAAGTTATAAGTAAAACTGATAATATTAATGAACATGATTTGTACATTTTCTGTGTAATTTTATAGCCGTATGCAGACAACAAAAAAGACCCCTCGGCATTCAGGGTGTTAAAAATGTAACGGCATGTTCTAATCTTGTGCTTTTGAATAATATTAGGTCTTAAAGATAAACTATTCTTTTTTTCAGATGCACGCTGCCGCTGGGAAAGATGAGGAAGTGCAAGTCTAGAATGAAACGTTTCTTAGCAATGTATTATACTGGAATAAATGGTTCAGTGTAAACAAAAGAAGAATCTCTGTTATTTGTTACCAGGGCTCAAAGTAGACAGTTTCGAAAAATGCAAACCACACATTCATAATTGCCGAAATGAGTTTTCGAACTGTTGATCACTTTACCTTTTTTCAGCATTCGTAATTTAAATCTAATAAAAACAACGGAAACTATGACTTTTAGCCCTGGATAGTGTTATGATCATGGTGACAACAACCCAGAAACCTAATACAAATATTTTATCCTCAGACTACTGTTCGTTCTGAGTACGTATATACCCAAAACAACTATAAATAACGTTATTACAACGTTATGTTTATGACGTCACGAGGACGTTATTTTTGGGTCGTATGAACGTAGAAAATAACGTTGTGAGGACGTGTTTTCGACTCCACAAAAAAGACGTAAGTGGGACGTTATATGCTGACGTTCTGGGGACGTAAACGTAACGTTGAGACAACGTCCTCAAAACGTACTTTTGTTAGCTGGGGAATGGCAATACACGTGTAATTGTTTGCAACGAAAACAAGGAATACAACATAGGTTCTTGTCAAACCCCGTTCCAAATGAAAAGTAGTAATACATATTTTATGTTACATAATATTTTAAATCTGCATTTAACTATCAACATTAACTATGAACGGTTGGTCATCACGTATCCTATGAGAGGCACATTCATTTCTATAGTCAAACGCGCAGATTGCAACGCCATCATTTGCAAAAGACTTTGAATGCGGCAAGCATTCTTGAAAGAGTATGGTGGTGTATTCTTTGAAAATCTCAACAGATCTAACTCGGGCAGCACGAGATGTCCAGCGACACTGTGTACCACTGAGAATTTCGCTGCCATACAGTCTTTTGGAGGGCCTTTGTCACACAGAATCGTTATGCTTAGATATAAACAGGAAACCAAAGGAGGTGGTTACACAGATTTTTTTACTCTTACAACGATGTGTAAATCAGGAAAATTAAACTTGAAGTTTAATTTTAACCCCTTGTTCTGAAAATCATATCATGAAAGCAAGAAACGGTGCCATAGTTTTAACAGTTGAGGTCAGTGCGGAACCAATTAACCCAACCAAAATGTTTTGTCCCCCACAGACTTGTGAGCAACGAAGACGGGCATCATTGTTTAGTTGGGTTTGTTTTGGTTTTTATTTCAGCTAACTCCTAATCATTTTTTCTATCATTTTGTAGAAAAGCTGAAAGTGAATTATGATATAAACATTGTTGGAACACGCTGGCGCTTTGTTTGCTTGCTTTGTTCTTCGGGTATATCTCACTAACCGAGCCTGGACCAGAGAATTCAGGGATCAACAGCTTGAGCATCGACATACGTAACTGGGATACGAAAACATGCGTCAACCCCGTAAGCGTACCAGGCAAACATTGGTCTTCACGGATTGAGTGGATGAGTTGAAGAAAGTGGCGTTATAATAGCGGTGATTACAGGATTAATACACGTATTGATCACGTACATGCAAATGTGCGTGTGTTGCTTCTTTCGAGAAACGAGTGATTAATACTTATTATATTGATCTAACTATAACCAAGTGCGATACCATGTCCGTATAGATACTGATAGCACTGGCACATAGCATATTTACCACGATCGGACCACTTCTCGATTCATTGACCCCGAACGCTAAACCGCCTTGCGGCAAGTACATAAGCCCTTTTCCTGAGACGCTATAAGCTGATCGAAACATAGATATTCCATTCTCTGGACAGACACACTTGACAAAACACAGGAATTAGGTCAGTCATTAGAAATAGTGCATTAACCCTATTTCATAAAGGTTGTCATGTCAAGGGAAAGCAGCACTGTTAAAGTGGTTCTAAAACCTACAAATATTAACTTTCTAGATGTCAACATGATACTGAGACCAATCATAGCTTCCACCAGCACCAATCGTGTTGTTTTCTAAAACAGCAATGGTCGTAAGCATTATGCCTACATCTGACAACCATATATCAGCAACCGAGATATTGGTAACGACCTTGGCCATAGACAATCTATTTGCGACCATCAATCATTTCAAGAAAATTACTTCCACTTTTGATCTTCTGATTATTGCTCGTGGGTATAATTATCAGTACAGCCCGTTATTCTTGTAAAGTTCATCTTATAGAAGAGTTTGGATGATAATGCCACAGTCAGGTTTGTTAGCCTCGTCATCAACCCCAGACCCTTCCCCCATCCACACGCAGTCCAGACAGAGAATGTGACCTCTCGGTCAAAGTTTAGAGGACTGTGATTGCCTTCTGTCTCACCCATAGTGTCAGAGGTGCTCAATGTGTTCTTGGCAGGAAACGTAAGTACAATCAACACTGTCACTCAGCAGAACCTGAAGACTTGAGTACAATGGTTAAACATCAGGCTGTTATTCAGGATGCCACAGTGGGAGTTCGCAAGGAAAATCCACACATTTGCCATGTGTATCCTGAGCTTTGTTAAAGACATTTGTAGTACGACTTCAACGATGTAAACGGCTTCTTTGAACTTATCAAGAACTACATACTGCAGGTTGTGCGATACAAGGGGTGTCCCAAAAGTGGTCGGTTTAACCTGGAAAATCATAAAAAGTCAACAGTTTATATGTTTTACTTTTCTACATATTATCTGTCAAGCTCAAGCTGATTGTTTTTCCAGGTTCCAACCTCTCGATCCCCGCTTGGTTTGACTGTTTAATTTGGTACATTCCCCAAAAGCGATATCAAATTGGCAATATATGCATCACTAACTTCAGGAAACAAAATATGAAAGAAACCTTTTTTATGTGTTTGTGATAAGCAAAAGTTCTCAGGAATCAAACGTAGATTTTAAGCGCATAAAATGCATTTTGAAACTACAATGGCTTGTTAAAGTGACTTCCCCATGATGTGTACCGACAGAGATTGTTTTGGAGACACTAGCCACCCCCACTTTCAGATAACGTAATCAAAAGTACATAATCTATTCTAATGTTTTCACTTATGCATGCATGATACCAAGGGTTCAAAAGAAATGCTGAACGGTCACACAACACAGTGTCAGCTCTCAGTATATTGTAAACAGTGCCAACTTGAATGTCTGCACAAAATGTACCTATTGACAGATTGTTTTTCACTTTCCGCAATGTTTACACAAATATTACACCCCAATGTGTTGTGATGACAAATAACTCGTTAAGCACATTAGGTACGCATGTGAAATTCTGGAAATGTCTTTGCTAATGATTCCTCCAAAATATATGGAAGCATTTCTAACCTTGAACACAGAGAATATAGTGAGGCCGACCACTTTTGAGATACCCCTCGTAGATGGATCTCAAACAACAATGACAAACACGGTACTGCCCTGCCGCTTAATGTATAGTAATAACCAATGTCATTACAGTCATTGAATATACTTGTATATTCTTTTCACATTTTTACGCCAAAGCACATTTTGACGTTTCGAGTGAGAACGTCATCAGTTTTACTTTCCTGTCTACTTCATCTCTTTAGCGGTTATTAAAACAATGCGTATTGACTCGGTGTACAGGCCGTCCCTTGAAAAGTTCATCCGTTGCTGATTTAAAATCGCACTTGGCTCGATTAACACTGTTCCACTCAGTACCACCCACACAGTCATATAAGTGTACTACATCCGACCGCGATTTCGAAAAAGCTGTATGCAATGCTTTCGTTACGAGTACCGGCATGCTTCGGACAATGCAAGCTTACCTTGAAGATCATGCTTTCCAAACAGCGCCCTCAAATATATTTGGCAATTGCAAGGGGAAACCGAGGGTATAGCTAGGGCGGTTTGATCTGTTATCTGACGTAATTCACATGTACCTTACACCATGCTTAAGTGCCACCCCACACAACCTTGATACCTTGGGACAAAAACAATATCAGATAAAAACACTTGCTTACATAAAAGCTGCAATTACGTGCATTTACATCTCATAAATTGTCGCAAGGAGCACTGAACTACAATTAAAAATAATTATTTCAAAAGGAAAGTTATCGCTCTTAAAAACTAACCATCTAGTCGATTTATCAAATACACTTCTCTAATATCTGTATTCAACTAGAATACATCAGCGGTCGAAGTATTGATATCATTAAGAACACGAGTGTTATCTTTAAATCCTAATCGGATATAACATTAATACAATTTAACATATCATTCCATTTAACAGTTCATTCCATGACATTATTAATGTGCTTCATAACATTCTTTATTCATTTCATGGTATCATAGTTTTCATTGCAAATACCTACCATCATCGAAATATATCTAATTCACTTGAAAATATCATCAATCCAATTCAGGACATTTTGAAGACAATGAAATATATCAGAAATGGAACATCTTGACACAAGAGAAGGCGATAAAGACACAACAGAAGGCGAGTCTCCCAGTCACTTTACATGTCGTTAACCGAAAACAGACACGGTGGGCGTCGAAAGCCGTACACAGACTTGTAAATATTATTTTAGCCAACTATAAGTCATTAAAATTCATCGTGCTGTGACAGAGAATTGCCTTTAGACAGAATAAATGCAAGACTCGCAGTTATCTGTTTTGAAAGAAAAGGTTTAGAGTTCTCTATATGAGCATCATGCTCAATAATCAGATTTAATGAGGCTAATATTTCCAACTTCCTGTAGTATAAATCCCCAGATACGATGCTCGAGGTGTTTTTTGTTTGTATCAGAAGTTCAGAAGATAGATTGTGAAATAAGGTTTCAGAGAGACGGGTACTTGCTGTGCCACACCTTCGGGGGAATCTTTTGACGTACTACATGTCACAAAGTGGTGTTTACATGTTACCGATGGCATTTTAGAAACGTACGGCATGCTCACATTGGAATTTGCTTTTAGTCAAACTAATTATTACAAGATAGGTGTTGTCATGTCACGAAGAATGGAATAAGATCGCCGCTCTCATGGCATGTATGGTTTGGAACATGATTTTCACAATTTGGATGAGCGGCATCATGACGCGATATCATTGTAGTTTGTGAGAAGCTATGACCATGCCATAACTTCCAATAATTTCAATAGACCGTGTTGATCTTTCCTTAGCCGCACTGTCCTGATAGACAGATAAAGTGTCGATGACATACAGAAAACATGTGCCATGAACCTCAAAAGTGAGTGGGGATAGTTTTATTTTGCACTCAGCAACATTCCAGGTGTATGGCGGCGATCTGTAAATTATCGTGTATGGGGCAAACAATCCAGTGATTAACAGTATGAACATCGATATACGCAATTTGGATACGATGACGCGTATCAACCCAGTAAGCGAGACTGACCATCAGATCCCTTTAATCCCATTAAGACAAACATGGGTTACTGAAGATCAATTCTAATTCGATTCTTCCCAGGTCAAGCAAACCGTTTGAGATTTTCTAATTTGAATCAGGCACTAGATAGATTATTTGATTACACTTACGGAAGATACATTTCGTAAAAAGGGGATCACTTTCTGACTAGCGATAATTCGTCTGCAGGTATGCGGTTATTATTGGTCGTCAACAACTTGTGCTCGTTTGCTTTAGGCGATTAGACCCGTGAAGGTCCCGGGGTAGAATAGGCCTTCAGCAACCCATGCTTGCCATAAAAGGTGACTATGCTTGTCGTAAGAGGCGACTAACGGGATCGGGTGGTCAGACTAGCTGACTTGGTTGACACATGTCATCGGTTCCCAATTGCGCAGATCGATGCTCATATTGTTGATCACTGGATTGTCTGGTCCAGACTCGATTATTTACAGACCGTCGCCATATAGCTGGAATATTGCTAAGTGCGACGTAAAACTAAACTCACTCACTCACCCCACTTTAGGCGATTAACAGAACCTAGTGGTTGGGCTAGCTGCAATGGTTCATGCACGTCTTCAATTCCAAGTTGTGTAACTATGATGTTCCTGATGTGGGTCAGTGGACGGTCTTGTCTAGACCGATGTACAAACCACCGTCATATAGATGGAAATTGCTGATTGCTGCTTTAAGCAACAAATTAATTATTGTGGAACATGGATCGATGTGGGATGAAGATGCTGAAACATGTACCCCCCAAAATAGCCCATATAAATATATCAGAACTGACTACCTTAAATATGAACCGATGAATTGATGACATCGTTGTCATTACTGGAGCCATTACCGACTTATTATACTATACAGTAATTTTCACAAAATACTTTAAGAGATAGCACTCACCACAGCGTCGTATATCACGTTTACGAAACTGATCAGGTAACTTACCGCTTCAGCTGTTGAAACATGAGCATAGGTTACTGCTGTGGATAGTTAATAACAGAACGTTTGGACCCAAAATCCCCCTCCATCCGCGCGCCTTAAATACAATAATAATGTACAAGCAAACGCCACAATATCCACATTACCGAGCATTTGGTTTTACTTTCAGCAAATTAACGGCGTTGCTAACGATATCTATCCTCAGTTTAGGTAGTTTCATTACCAAATAGTCAGACAGTTTTAATCATCTAAAACTGTGATACATTGTTAGTTGTTATTATGTCCTTCGATGTCAGGTCTTAAAATTGACACAAAACTAATACAACTTGATAAATTCACAACATGACTGCAATATGTGTTTTATTAAACTCACCTACTCACTAATTGCAATAAATACGTCATTTACGAAACATACGCAATCAAATTATTCAAATTAACTTTCGGCGAGGGAATAGTTGTAAACGTTCCAATGTAAACAGCCGTAAGTACAAACAGTGCAATAAAGTCCAAACCAAGCACATTTCCTGATATCACAATTCCCCGAAAACCTATCTCGTCGACTTAGAACCAAGGGAAGTCCCATCGCTTCTGTCATTATACTTAATCAATTACGCTGTGAGCCATATATTGACACTGCAAACGTATTACCCATGACCCTTTGATAATAGGGTTGGGGGTCTAGGGGAATACTTTCACCCCTGAATTCAATAAATTCGCATGCATTCAGATACTGCTTGAAGGCTAAGAAGAGATCATAAACTGGACACATCCCATGTGTGAAAACGATGTCAGCTCGTGAGTAGCAGTATGAATAATGGGAGATTTAGTATCACGGAATCAATCGACTGGAATACGTGTATGTATACGTGTGATAAAATAAAAAAAAGTTTTATGACCTTGATTGGTATTGATAACCGCTGTCATATATCGAGAGGAAGGTAGCATTCTCCATATTTTAAAAGCATTAGTTTCAGTTTGTAATATTTGTGCTTGTTCTTTATAAACAATACGTATCATAATAATAATATTTGTGTAGAACTACGTTAACAGTGTGGGGCGGTGGGGTAACCTAGTGATTAAAGCGTTCGCTCGTCATGCCGAAGACCCGGGTTCGACTCCCCACACGGGTACAATGCGTGAGGCCCATTTTCTGGTGTCCCCCGCCGTGATATCGCTGGAATAGTGCTAAAAGCGGCGTAAAACCAAACTCACTCACTCACTCATTCACGTTAACAGTGTCGATAAGGGAGCCTTGTGGTTTAGGCGTCACGCCGAATACGCGAGTTCGAATTTCCATCTGGGCACAGAGTATGAAACCCATTTGTGATGAGTGAATGGGTAAACATTTAACGTCTCATTGGCAATTGCTTAGCCATATCGTGACGAGAACATGTTTGATGTTGATGTTGAAATGAACTATGTATATATTATCAGTAAGACAACTAGAATACCACAGCGACAATTAAAACTATCGTGGAAAGTTAAAACTAGTAGAACTATTTGGACAAAACAATATAAAATCCAGGCTAAACATCACCAACAACTGCTGGTAGATCATCATAGTTGGGACCGTGGGGACCGTGAGTACAGTTCCTTCTTGCATTGACCCTAGTTGGATTTGCATCATCCCTTCAGCTGTTAGCAATTTAGAAAATCCCCACTGTTATATTGCTGCAGTGTTGTCAAAAGTGATGTAAAACTAATCTCACCCACGCACTACGTTAACCCTATTTAACCCTAAAATAACCCAAATCGGACTTCTCTTCTTTAGAGGTCCGTTTACCTAGATATATTATAGTAAGTCCTCAGTACTTAGTTCAAAGGTTTAACGGTCTGTCAGTTCGCCTTCACGTGTCGCTCTACGAAGTCTCACGTCTCCTGCTGACGTGAGTAGTATTGCCTTCCTTCATGTTGTCACTCACGTGAACTTCTGACATATACTGGTGTTATAAGTAGCCCGATACAGAGCATGGGTTACCGAGAAGTGGCAATCAAACACGCAATTGGAATCCCCTAAGTAAGGACCTGTCGTTCACAAGAGATCTTGTCTGACGATTTATCCTTTAGAGAGAAATCTGTTAATTAAAGACAAATCGAGAAGGATTTCAGATAGATTGCTTGACAGGGAGGTCAAATGACTTCTCCGGGAGCCGTTAGTCGTCATTCAGCTTGTAACGCAGTGTCTTCTGACGAAACGGGAAAAGATAGGCGGATATCAATAATTTGTTTTGATGTATTCCGTTGGAGATTTTCATTACAAGGAAGTCACTCCTTCATTGGTATATATGTGATTTCCTTCAGGTGACTGGGTTGTGTTAATACATGACTAGTTTGTACATATGCCAGTGATGGATACAAACTGATTTCTTCCATTTAGGCACAGTAAACTGCATCCATAACGCTATTTTCGTCACCCCACCCCCACCCCCATCTCTCTCCCCAATGCTGTAGGCACATAACACCTTCGAGAAAGCTGCCGGGAGTGGCATAATCTGATTCTGAATTATCGGGCTGGATAAGCCATGCACGTTAACATTCAAGCGCCCCCCATGCAGTCTGTGTAAACCGGGGTAATAATGCCTTAGCGCTTTTAGCATGCACAGGTGCGTGGATACAGGGGCTTTATGAAGGTCCATTATTACTATTACTGTACAATCACTGGCTCCTTTTCTCTCCATTCAACACGCTGTTACCCACCGGGATGCATTCTCCCACTGCAGTGCACGCTAAGGAAGTTGTGTTAGACCATTCTGGAACACTAGTGCAGGTGCTTTGCCACTACCCCTCATTCTCCTTTACGTGTACAACTTTCGTGTATCTCAAACGATGCATTTGAGCAGTGACGGACAGATTACAACCAGCGGTGAATGTATGTTGTTTTACATCAGGAAAATGAAGTCAAAGATACTGACGTTCATTGAACAGAGCATAGTCATTGCGTTTGCTTAAATCTGTGCAATATTCCGTGTGAACACACCTGCGATTCATCGTGAGGCATGTTACTCGGCTTCACGATAATAATAATAATAATACTCCCCATTGTTCTCGGTGCCCTTGGTTTGGTACCTCCTGATCTCTTGGCGCAGATCAGGAGAGTGCCCGGGTTCTCCACCCGGAGCACAGCCCTTCTGACAATCTGGGTAATGCAGAAGGCTGCAGTGTTGGGGAGCCTCCATATTCTCCGGAAAGTTCTTGGTGGGTTCGATTAGGCAGTGTTTCCTGGGAGAAGTCCCATTCGCTGTCTGGGCTGCGTGTAGAGGGGGCGAGGGCCCTGAGCTGATGATGAGCCTTACCGGCCTGACTGTACCAGGATCACCTGAACCCTCTCTGTTGAATTTCAATCTTACTCTGTAAAACATAATAATAGTGGGTATTTGTAACTGTGTCTGTATCAGTGCATTCGATGCTCGCTCAAGGCGCTACAAAGAAAGGTGAATGTATATTTAACGTATACATTACGTTACTAATAGTTGGACTTCAAAAAAAGGAAGAAAAGATCTAAGAGAAGGCTATGGAGAAGTAATGGGTTTTCAGAAGGGACTTGAAACAGTTCAGTGATTCGGCACATTTGTTGTCAGCAGGCAGTGAATTCCAAATCAACATTGCCATCAAATCGACATTGCCCTGTGTCACAAAATGGAATCTTAAAGTATAGTTTCCTTTCAGTGTCTTGTCGTTGCTCAAATAATCTGGAGTACATAATTTTGGTTTCCTGTTTTCTCTTCCAGTTCGGTAGTGAGGACGTTTGCACAGAAGTGATGTTTCTAAAGGCATGGATTTTGTTTGTTTCTATACAAGCATGGAACTGACGAAAAGGAATATGTGGAATTTGAAGTGAAGGAGTATTTTATAACGTTGAAACTGATACTATATGTAACAACACAACACAATGGCATGGCATCCATTACAATGTACTATATGTGTCAGGGCCAGTCAGCACTTTACAACTGAAAGAGCCTGTCGGAAACCTGATCACCAGGACTAGACTCTGTTTCCGGATCACTTCATACATGATATGGGGAGCTTAGAGACATTTCTAGTACTCAATGCAGGGGTGTTATTCTTTCTTACTGTCATGCTTTGTATTACCATCTGTGTACAAATCACCTCGACTGGTATTACTTGCAAGCACCCAGTTTGAACATTCAGAAATGAAAAGAGCATTTTCAGTATCTTTCCCTCTGACACCAAAAGTGTATTGGAGTACAATGAACGGTAATAGTGTGATTGATCCATTTCGCTAGGCGTTAGGCATTGATTGCACTTGCACAGTGTGTTGCGCGTTTATGATATATCATTTTAAAAAAAAACGAAGCCGATTTATTTTTGAGAAGTCATTTACCTTGCATCCATTATATGTCAGAAACAGCACCATGGGAGCCCCGGCGTTCGCGCGGTTTGATTAATAGTGTTCCGTTTTACTACGGAGGAATCTTCTCTGTGGCAATCTGACAAATGAGAACAATTCCGTGCTAACTTCCCACCGTCCGGTTTGGCATCAGACACTATCAATTCCGTGCCGAACGGAATGTTGTTCATCCAAATATGGTTCAGTTCAATACAATATTTGCTGGTATCTCTTTATATCTTGGCGACCTATGCTAACTCCCTCTAATTAAAATGAGTTTTAACGAAAAGACATTATCTGTAGTTCAAAATAGCTTTCTCACTATAAATATGTAAGCTAGATTTTGTTTTTGTATTTGAAAATTCAATTAAACAATTAATTGAAAGCACGTCGGTTGGTCTCGTAAATGGAATAAACGCAAAAACAATTTTATGCTCCCGCGTCAGAAAATGTCCAATATAAACGATAATGCAAGTTCATTTTTTCATTCGGCAGCTTCAAAGATACATTGCCAAGCACTTCATTCTGACCTTCTACTGCACCGTTCGGAGAAGTAACATATAAAACGAAATCGACATTGCCGTGTGACACGATGTGTGTAAAGCCTGCTGGGCCATTAAAAGCATTTCAATCTCCGATAAAGACATCTCGGCATGTGACGACCTTGGAGTCGACCATCGTGTTCGGCAGCAAATAACAAGCTCGCTGACTACAGAAAGGTAATACGTCAACTTTGTCTGAATATGTTTGGACAGGAATACACAAACGTTAATATTGCTTTTTACTTGATGATAAATTGTCATGTAATCTTACCACAACATGTAGTATAACCTAGTCTCCCTGATCACGGTTTGAACTGGCTCAGTCTGGGCAGTCAGCAATGATTGATAGAGGAGCCATTACCGCCTTGTCTGCTAAACCGCTGAATCATCAAAGAATAATGACTCTGTGTGGTGTAGGTGATCGGACTGCATCTAAATGTGCCGGTCTCGCTGAATTAAGTCATACTATGTAAGTGTTTTCGCCAGTGATTGGAGATGGTCCTGCTTTGAAAGAGAATATTCGCGTCAACGGTTTACTAATGAATTACGTACGTTGACTGATTGTGAAAACAAAAAGGTGTATATTCTGACAATAGGAATGACAATGTCACATATCGTGACAACATGAAGATGATTTTACGTAAACCAAAGAATAGGGGTAATGTCCTTATGGAACATGACAACTGTGGAATGTGCAGTCTAGTAAATTAGTAATATTCACATGTTTCGTTCTTTTGAGAATCAATATAGGTATATTGAATTGGATAAAATAAAATATGAATTTGAACTAATATATCATAAATACTTTAATACAGTGTCATCGTTCTCAGTGAATACCGACTTTTATCGTTTTTCAAACATGTAATTGCTTTTTTGTCTTCCCAGCGTTTGGGAGACCTGGAGTTCCATTGGTCTAAGATCATGCCGTTGACTTTGAAGAGTCCCATCACTGTATTTCAGTGTGGCGGAGTTCGAGTCCCTTTTGACCCAGTTAAAGTGAGAACTAGTAGCCGTTTCGTTAAAGGCAGCCTAATTGCACAAATCTAACTCATATAATACTGAAAACGGCTTTAATTCCATTTCTCCTTCTTAACGATCATCGGTGTATCACTCCATACACGGGTTCGCGGTTAAAGGCAATAAGTACGACCATTCAGGTGACCGCTAACATCACAGGAACACTGTTCCAAGGCATATTACAAAAGCAACCGCAGTCAGCCATGTTAATAAGATGTTGTTGGATAACTATTTCATTCGTGTCAAGAATCGTTCGCTACACCTTCAATGTGGAAAAGACTCTTAATGTAGCACATCCAAGACCACCAAAATGAAAACTGCGGTGGTCGTAATGGTGGATTTATTTTAGGTTCCCTTTGGTATGACATGAGGACCATAAAATAAGTTCTCATCTTGTCGTGACTGTTTCATTAACTTGCAGATGCCGGCATAAACCGCTTTCAAAAGTGTGTTCAATGTCATGGAATCGATAAATGTAAATCAACATCGACAGTCTTCATTCTTGTCGGCTTGTGCCATACAAATGTGGGAACTCTGAAATGCCCTCAACCCTTCTGCTCTCGATTTACTGCCTGTGAAATTCATGATGCTTCTATCATTATTTCTAATCAATAGAGCCCGTCCTGCAAATTCGGACGATGAATGCATGACCTTTCTAATGGGGTCGCTTACTGTTGAATGTGAGATTAATACTATTCCACAATAAAACCAGACAGATAACGATAGAGAGGACTTATATTTGCATACCAAAATTTCGTTGATTCACTCATGAATGTTCCTTCCCGTTTACGAAAGACATGTTACTGATTCTTGGTTTTAATATGAAATATAGATGACTGCGGATGAAGTACATGGACACGAAACTGTTACGTTTACTTAATGTACGTTAAGATTCTGAAGCGTAATGTTGTGGCGCTCAATGTTCCTTTGATTCGGAAATTCATTGAGACGGTGTAGTTCAGTTTTTCGCTTCTTCCGTTTTTCGCTCGTTAGTATTACACACACAAAACGACTTGACTGTTTGTGTAATACTGGAATCTACAATGATAAAGATACATTGTTTGCTTGCTGGCATCACGCCGTATCTAGCCATATATCAGGGCTATTTTTACATATTCCTTTATTGACTTCATTTGGGTACAAACATTAATTTCAAAACCATACAGTGAGAGACAACCTTCATAGAAAGGCATATCCACATATTCAGTTATATTAAATGGTGACAATAGAAGACTAAATCATGCAAAGCTCTAATCTCCGTAGGGCTAACGTAACTCCCGATCCTAGATACATGACCTTTAAGAACACCATGGTTATTTTGCACACCACAGTCCGGAATACATTTTCCTTCTTTGTTTGTTCGAATATTTCACACTTGGCAACATTCCATGGTGTGGGTCTGTAAATAATGGAGTCAGACAATCTAATGACTGATATTTGGAGTATCGATCTAAGCAATTGAGCCTAATTACGTCAATTGTAACCATTACAATGCAGTTGTTCCTATCAGAGTTTGAAGGATGACGGAAGAGAAGCGCATGGCAGTGGTTTCAGGAACTGCAGTGAACAACGCGTGTAGGGAGATACACGCATGAACAGTGTACTAGGTTTATTTTGTGGTCGCTACATTGGCGCCCAACGAGGGGCTGGGCATGTTCATTGCCAATGTGAACAAAATAAGCCTCAGGACCCACCTATGCGGCCCGGGACGTGCCTTCTGTTGACGGGGGAGTATGTAGCAGGGCGTGGAGTGATCCCCCAGATGACATCCTTACCTTGTCAGCTTGCTATCGGGGTTTACCTCTTTCTGTCATATAGACAAGGCCCGCGACTCCAGATCAGACGGTTCGAATCCCAGTACGGGACTCGGGAATTTTCAGTCCGCTACAGTATAACGAACCACGCATATGCCGAAGTAATACTTGTGGTCCCAGAAGTTTCATACCATGTGTATATCTGCAGTTCCCTACAATTCGGGTTCCTTAAAAAGAGTTTTATTCACGGCATTTTTATCAATGTCTGACTTGTCAAAATGATGTCAAACGACCTCATAAAAAATCCCGACCACCATATTTCCTGGCAACAAACTAAGATCCTGCACACCAACACCAAACAAACGGAAAAGAGGAAAGTATCGAGATCCATAGAACTGATCCTGCCATCAACAGGGACCAAGACATTTACCTTTGTTCATTCATCTAATCCTATTGGCTTCGTAATCATATTGTTGACTTTGTACTTTTTCTCCACTTGCATTGTTTACTCTATGCACTGACTCAGCATTCACCTGATGAGGGAAGAAGAATTCGCTCTTGAACGTCGTGAAGAGAATAAAGAAGTTCTTATCCATCAAGCGTGTCATGTATTCATTGATGTCAAACCCGTTTGGCTCTCATAATGTGCTTTCTCCAGTCTTTCATACTTATTCCGAAGCCCTGACATCGTTTACCCTAGTGTGTCCTATAGGAGTTTCTTTCATGGTTAATTGCCATGTTACGTTTCGTGGGTTCAGAAAGAAATGTTACTTATTCACTCATGCAACATTCCCGCAACTTCAATGCGATTCACTCATGTTGAAAATCGACCCTGAATCTTCGGTGTGAGGAGTAAACGCCTGAAAGAAGTGTTTACCCATCTCGTGCACTGACCACTCACTATATCTGTACTCGTCTTATATCAATGTCAGATTCTAGAGAGTCTCTAGGATCTACTGATAAGCGTCCGTTCCCCAAGAGGACAAATTACGCCCCAAGGCATCCTTGCAATGTCCGAAGCATAGCCCAAGCTGCCTATGCGCCTTAGTCCTACTCATCTAGTCCCCAATTTATCCCTATTCCCTCATGAATAAGAATGAATTGATCAAGCACCTTCTATGGTCTTAACAAATAGAAGATAATTGAACAGAGGAAACATGGAAGTAAATTGTCATCATCTATAAATCCTATCTCCAGCTCGGATTTTATAGGATATTAGGAATTCTTTTGAATTAGAATTTACTTTTTTACGCACCATCTTTAAATAAATAAGTGACATTAAGTGGTCTAAGTGAGCTTGAAGTGTCTTTTCTGTTTAATGACAAACGTTTATTTCCAATGAATTTAAATTGAGTTGGCGACAGTTTGCTCCCGGACGTAAGTGAAATTATTCCTAACTTAAACATGATCATGTAAATTATTCATCGGGCACACTTAAAGATAATATCTACCTTAAGACTTGCACTTCAACAGATAAAGTTTGATTGAGTTATCTTTGGGAAAGTTGGTTGTAGAATTGATTTCACTGTCACACTGAAGGAAAACTTCAATCGAAGCGCTTGGATAACGTTATATGTTGCGCAATGTATTTACTTTTCATTGCAATTGTAACAGGATATATTTTGACGAAGGATCAATTTCCGCTTATCGACGTGAGGCAGGAACAGTTCGTTATGTTAATATCTATATGTATATGCATGACCAACTGATGGATGTTGTATACCGTATACACAGGACATTTACTTCCCACAGTAACTCTTAGCAGGATGCAAAGAAAAAAACATAAAATAAAATAAAACAGAACAGAGGGCATATAACGGTTGTCATGCTATGCTCTTCTCAGATTAGAAATCAGATCTAAAGCTACACAAACTATTTTATCCAAGCGTGAGTACATGCTACACCATCCAACATGTCCCAATATGATCGACTGTAGTGGTTGTTGAGGTTGTTACAGCCAACAGTAAACTATAAAATGTGCCATTAAGTAGAGATCGACAGTGACCCAGAACATCAAACGATCGATCCGTGTTGCTCTTGGAGGCGAATGACCATCAAAGTGTCTTCTGGGAAAACTCATACAATCACGGGACACTCTTTTAGTATGGATTCAGTTTTACACACCAATGTCATCGTGTTGCAGTTAATTTGCTGATGCATCATTGAATGTTGTGTGATTTCACGGATACATTGTTTGTGCATTGATGAGATACATTAATTTGCTATATATTGCACGCATCGTTCCACATGCTACGTTCGTTTCGGTATTATAACAGGCACTGTTTTCTTTCTGCGCATGCTCGTTTGCATTCTTTGGGATGACGTGTCAAAACTAATATCCCTGCAATTCCAAATTGTACATGCATGTTATTTACCACACACATGAGTTTGTTCTAAGTGGACGTCATACTTGGAACGTTATAAATGTACCTGTGGCAACGTTGTAAATTATGTAGCTACCCCACACCATTCATTAATAGAAACAATATATTAGTTTTAATAGTTTATAACCTCTTCTTAAGCACAAGTAGACTAAAGAGACGATTACATATCTCCGTGACCTCTCTGTGTGCTGGATTGACTACAAAAGCATCCATCTCTGTCCCTCACGAATAGGTTCGGTATTATCTTGTTTGTATTTATAAGCCTGAACGATTATATCATTTACACATGTCTTTAAACAGTTGGGCTTTTTTTATTCAACTTGCGATGCAGTCTCAGGTCTCGGGAAACTATAATAATCAGAAGGGTTATAGTCCAGGGGGACTTGCTTAGTCCTTTCCTTTTGATGTTTATCATAACCCCCCCCCCCACCCCCCCCCCCCCTGTTCCATAAAGATGAGAGAATCATCCACAACACAGACCCCAAACTCTGTTCACTCTGTTTTCTTTACATGAGTGGCATCGAGTTCTTTGTCAGAGAGGGAGCCAGTTCGAATCGTTTTCTAATGATATGAATATGACCTTTGGACTTCACAAATGCAATACGTTTCATTTTCTGGAAATTCAATAAATGATGGAATGGTTAAACAGTGAGTTTTGGCAGACCAGACCTACATCTACCTTGAAATACACACTGCAGAATGACCAAATTCAAGGCAAACATTGCGCTGGTTATAAATATCGATTTAGGAAAAGCGGGAGTGTAGAGCTAGATGCTCAAAACAAGGTCAAATTCACAAATCCTATACCACACCAACCCTTTCTTATTCCCTTGGAGTACTCACTGGACAAGGCAAGATATCCAGTCTTCTCCAGCTGACTGAACGGATCATGTCTGACAACAGAGCCCACAACCCTCTTTGAACCCTTAATCGTTTCTATATGCCAAGCAGTGAGGGAGGTCAGGGCTTCAGAAAGTGGGGCTCCCATGACAGAATGAGGGTTGTAGGCAGCCTAGTGGCTAAATCGTTCCCTCGTCACACCGAAAACCAGGGTTCGTTTCTCCACACTGGTGAAACGTGTGAACGCCATTTATCGTGTCCCCTCTCGTGACATATTGTGAATAGTGTTAAAACGGTGTAAAACTGAACTCAACCACTCATGAGAAAATGTCACTGTGCAATTTGCACAGCATACATACCTTCTTATCTGATGACCCTATGGCATACATGTCGTGACTCACGATGAACACAGTCCCCATGGTACCCAGTATGGTGATCTACCTTCAGTTGTTGGCAATCTATAGCCCGTTTGTATATTGTATTGTCCTCAGTAATTAAAATGTTTTAGATATCATTAGTAGTTTTTAAATGACTGTCTGCGATATACTAGTGGTTTTGCTGGTCTTCGTCAACAGTTTTTAAATTGTTTCAGGTATTATTGATATATATCAAGGATTTTTTTATTGTTCTCGTCACGATATGGCTGTGATATTGCCGACGTGACGATAAATATTAACTCACTCACTTACGATGAACACAAGTAATTACACAGCGCAATGGCTGTTGGACAGAATCACTAATTTTCTGTCGTTCTCAGGGTGATATACTGCTAAAGGGTACAGCGATGGGACTAAACTAGGTGAGGTAATTCACTTACTAGAGTCAGTCATGAAAGGAAATTCTTTTTCTAAGATACCTCTCCATCGGGTATAACATCGTGAGAGCGCAACCGACTCATTCGACTGTATGAAATCGGCTGTTTCGATATGTGAAACACGCCATTACCTTATTCTGCCGCTCACCCCACTGACAAACTTCACATTCTGACATGAAATCACCTCTATTGAATGAAATAACTGAGATTATTCAGCACCTCGTCAGTGGATTTTCTTGTTTGGCACTAACAGCACATCTTAAACTACATGATTGCATGGCTCGTTGTTCCTATTGCCGCCTTTGCCATGCATTTATCTTTGATCCATGGTACGACCCTCTACATGTTCAAGTTGTCATGGAAAATAATGCTTTTAACTTCCTGGAATAGGCATATTGTTATTCCTCCAGACGACAATTGTGAAAAGAGACTTGATCGAATTTATTTCCGTTTTTTTATAGATGTCTGTCACTTTTGATGTTAAGATTCAGGAAAAGTAAGATGAATATAAAGACCTTGCTTTTAAACTGTCCAAATTGCTGTCCGTAAGACTTACCGTATTTCTCCGAGACCCCAGTGTGGATCCCGTAGTACCCGGGCTGTCCACTGGGAGCAGAGCCTTTCGGACACTTTGGAAAATGCAAATGGCGGGAGTGTTTAGAATACGGTTGATGCTCGTGTTTTTGGTTGGTTCGACAAGGCAGCGCTTCCTAGGAGAAGTCCCATTCGCTGCCTGGGCTGCGAGTAGAGGGGCGAGGGTAGCAGAGCTGACGGTAGTCATTACTAGCCTCGCTGTGGCTGTAAAGGCCAGTGTGACTGAGCTATTGGGCGTTCACTAACTTGTTACAGCGGATTAGGATGCTAATGGTCATTGTACTAACATCTGCCTGACTGACTATGAAATTCAATCTCACAATCGTTGAAAAGTACGTCGTCTCATGCAGTCAACTATTATTATAATGGCTCATGTTTGTCTTTCATTTGAGTTAATATTCGGAACGAAACAGACACCAATATGCACCTTCAAGTATATCAGCCTTTCACATTGACAGCGTTTGAGAAGTAACAATGTATAAAGACACCGAACACTGCATATGCTGTCAGCGTAAGGGGATAATACATATTGTCTGACTTACAGTCGCTAAAAGAGACAAACCAAGCCAGTTCGATAAGTTTGTTTTGCTGCTGATAATGGGCACATAATCCTTATTTTATTCCTGAGTGATCATGATTATGAATTTCCCGAACTACGCGAACACAAAGCTCCACTCTTAGAGCAGCACCCATTACCATGTCACTGGTATTTAGTGTTTACATTAGAAAATTATCAGTCACGAATTGTTCCTCATTTCATATAGCTGTAAATTATCCTGGCTTCTAACAACACTTGTTATCTGTTCATCACAGGAGCAGGACTGTCATTTAATCTAATAGGAGGCTCAGCAACTTGCCATTAACTAAGAGCTCCGAACACTTTCAGCAAAGTGCTATTTACTGTTACACTTGATAAACCAAAATTGCTGTGCATCGTGGCATTAATTTGACAACGCGTGCATGTCTGGTTACTTGATGTAGTTCATTGTTCATCACGGACGCCAAGCACAGCGACGGAAATAGCTATCAGTTTTCATTCTAACCACACATCGCTATTTAATTGGTATTGACAATGGCTTCGGTATTTCTTTCCTAACAAGTACCAAGTACACTATACTGAGGCAATCCGTAATTTCAGAAACTATTCTTCCACCATCAGTAATATAATGTAAGGTTCACTCGGGATCTGTTGGGATATTAAAAGCATAAGTTTTGTTTTTAAGAATACGTTGTTGTTTAGATGCTTACTCCTATATTTGCGTCAGGCTGCACTACAGAGACAAATGATTAACTGAGGGAGCTGAGCAATGATTGACATCATGAACTCATTTCCCAGTACTGTAGTATGATGAAACACTGATCTCGACCACCCAGCCCAGTAACCTGCCACTAACACCCAGCGTAGTGTGTTGCGGGCAATTTCTAACACGGAACTCATGCAGCTACCGACATTGCACACAGTTTGTTCTGTTCATCTACATTCCACAACTTCCAAACTATCACATCGTTTGTTCCCCTTTTACGATCAAGTTTATTTCTAAATCATACAGGAAAATCGGTTTCTGTCAGCTATATTCACATGCACATTAATTGAGTGAGTGAGTTTAGTTTTACGCCGCCTTTTAGCAATATTCCAGCAATATCACGGCGGGGGACACCAGAAAATGGGCTTCACACATTGTACCCATGTGGGGAATCGGACCCGGGTCTTCGGCGTGACGAGCGAACGCTTTAACCATTAGGCTACCCCACCGCCCCCACATTAATTGAATGAGTTACCATTTGAATATCCAGTCCTGTACTATTCTCCATACAATAGCATACGTCATCCACCAAACAAAATTAACCACAGAAGAAAAGATCCATTACGATGGTTTGGCACAAGATGTCATGTCCGATGCTCGGTTTCATCCCAGCCCAGGTCCTGTAATCATTACAAACACAAGTCTGTTTTGGGGGGGCGTTTGCGTTAAACACAGAGATGGTGTGTGTCAGCACCCTTGTTTTTAGCTGTGTTTGATAATGTCTCATTTCACTCGAACTCAACAAATATTGTTTCACCATATGTTCTAACATGTCGTTTAAAGTAACCATTAAGCACACAAAAAGATGTATTTTCCTTAGGGAAAATACCATGATTAGGTTCACATATGCCTTTCAAATTTCAGGGTGTTCCCATATTTTGGGGTTGTAGTATATTTCATTGTAGATACCAGGAGACCATTTCCAAATTCGACGCATTAGTGACAAGAAACACATGCCCGGTACAATTTAACATTGAACTTGTACCATATGTTTCCGAGTGTGTTTTTAGGATATCAGTTGCCTTGAATGCTTGTTTTGGGTGCATCTGACTCGGCAGTCTACATGTACATTTTCGTAAACAGAAGGTATCAGGTGAAGGTCGATGATATGTTTATGTTGTAAGCAGAGAGTTCCTCAAGCGTGTTTCTCCTTTAGTAATCAAGTAGAAATTCAAATTCATGATAAGACGGGAATTCCAAAATGAGTAGGTAGAAATGTCAGGACTGACCTAATACACGTGTACATGATGCTGTCACTGCGTACTTTCCACTGCATTGATACGGTGAGTGAGTGAGCGAATTAAAAGTGTTGATCGCATCGTCAATATTACAGCAATGAAAACAAGGTTATCGATGGATAAGATCTGTCGACCAAAGGACAGGAAGACTAACCAGAGTGAGTGATTGAGTTAATATTTATCGTCACATCGGCAATATTACAGCCATATCGTAACGAGAATAAGTAATAATGACATTGTAGATCAACAGTATAAGAAACTAAAATCCTGTTGACGAAGAACAGTAAACCCACTAGTATATATCACTAGCAATCTGATTTACTAAATCAAACTGCCAATCATAAAATATTTAACTATTTGCAAATCATATAACAAATCCATTTCTTCTAAAAATGCAATAAGTAAACGAGAACTTCATAGTGCGTGCTTTAAAATAGTTACAAAAATAGTGAACGTATTTTAATGTTACTATTTACAGTAATATTTTCACAAACCCATAAACATAAATTTATGTTATTTAAAAAGAAATTGATTTTTTAAGTCATCCTTTAAGTTACTCAAAGAGCCGGAAAATTGCTGATGTGGTGTTCAACAATATTCAGTCTGATTCATTTGTGACCCCGCACATTTCAAAACCTTGCCGACGTCATCTGCAACTAAAAGCCAACCTTTAGCAATGACTCAGCTTTCTTTGACGAACCAGCCTACGAACAACCCATCGATGAGAGTCAGACACTGTAAATCTACAAAGCAATTAGCCTGTTGTTGCAGTCTATTTTCTCTAGCGTCATGCCTTGCATCATTGTGGCGGAGTTTGCCATTTCTGTAAGTCGCTTATGTTCCTTTTCTTTCGGTCCTGGTTCTGTTCATGTCTGTGCACGTGACCTAAAGATGTATACCATATCTTGCCGATAGGCAGCTTTGTAACATTTCCAGAACATTACTAAACCTGAAACTTTTAACACGATATAAGCACTACCACTTTTCAACAAAACAAAAGATTCATGTTTGCATATCGAGAGAGATGCGTTCATCTATTTTTCACATTATATTACATCGCTAGTATCATGAATGATTAAATGTGCGTTCTTATTTCATAACTTTCGATGCATTTTTCCACATTCATGCTCAATACCTGGTACATCTGCAGTGACAAGATATTTGGAGAACTGGAGACATTTGGTCACTCTAAAATGTCATGCATATATGGTAGTCTGTCTGGTACGACTCCGCCTAGACCAGACAAATCCATTGTCTTAATTGATTTAAGCCGAAAATGAAGTTCCAGCTGACAGATATATTGCGTTAGGTACATTTTGATGTGAAAGTGTGGAACTTGCTCACCTTAACGTTAGAATGCCAACACTGTGTACTCGAGACCTGTCCGGGACTGTCTGGTCTGTTCTGTGACATATTATTGTGCACTACTAGAGACAGTAGTATATACTCTGGAATCCTAGACAGGACGTTGAATTAATCATAGATCGAAAATAACCATACTATGTCCACTTTAATAACTATGACATTGGTTTTTTGGTTTTGATGTTGTTTGTTTTGGTTTTTTTGTGTTTGTTTGTGTTTGTTTGTGGGACTTTTTGGTATTTGTTTTCGTTTTTTTACGATAAATCAAAGGGATATTATTCTTTCTTGGATTCCACAGATTACACGAATTGGAACACGATTGGAAATCAATAGAAAG
The DNA here is from genome assembly GCF_037392515.1 of Haliotis asinina. Taxonomy (NCBI): domain Eukaryota; kingdom Metazoa; phylum Mollusca; class Gastropoda; order Lepetellida; family Haliotidae; genus Haliotis; species Haliotis asinina. The sequence goes on from NC_090285.1 coordinate 36,235,481, forward strand.
TAATGTATCTTGGAAGCAGCACGCTATATGACAACAGTATCTGGAGATCCATTCTGTCCATATGGTCAACGAAAATGATAAGAACCCTAGCTTGAAATGGAACCTGCGTAGGCGAGACGTGTGCTGACGGTTATCGTGTATGCTATAGGTGCTAAATTTTGACCAGACCTCGACTAACATATGTCGACTCAGACGGCCATTTACTTTGTTTTTCTCTCAATCTTCAAAACACGTCTTTCGTCAACAATTTTTGACAGATTTTTGAATTTACAATGCGAGTCCACAGAACCTTTGAGTGAGTGAATTAATACTGAACGTCACATCGGCAATAACTCAGCCATATCGTGACAAGAACATTTAACGCTTAAATGGAATATACGGTGTAAAAATAAGTCAACGAAGGGCAGTAAAACAACTAGAATATCACTATGTAAATTAAAACCAACATGGAAAGTTAACACTAATATCGCTATTTAGACAATACAATATACAAAGGGGCTCTAGATCGCCAACAACAGAAAGTAGATCGCCATACTAGGGACCATGGGGACTTACAGTACATTTGCTACCTACATGGTCCCCAGTTGGATTTACACCATCCCTTCAGCGGCTGGCAGTTGTAGCAAAAGTTAGCCAAAATTAAAACAACAAGAATACTATGTCTAAAAAGCCTGGTAAGTTTACATAGCCTTCAAGTATATGAACTTATGTACTCTCTCAGGAGGACAATACTTTTCAATGCTTCAACCCCCTGTACACCTACTAGCAGTTCTAGTTACTAATCTAAACTACCAATTATTAAAATGCATCTTTCTTCAGAACATATTACACAAAATTCAACAATGAAATCAATGTTCTTAAAAAGCAATAATTAAATGAGCACTAACTGTGTTAAATGATCCTTAACTGTTTTCACAGTAAAATCCTTATCCCTTAGGATGGTGAATTCAAAACAGTCAACAGGATATGCTTGACCGTGACTCTCTCATCACAAGGGATACAAAAAGGAGGGTCCTCACCTTTTAACAGGTACGCATGAGTATATCTTGTATAGCCAATACGACATCGTCGTAAAATAACCTCTTCCAATCTGGATTGACATCCCAAGTAGGTGTAACCAAGATAGGGTTTTATTTCATGTAATTTATTTATAACTACTTGGGTGTCCCACCTCTTCTGCATCAGATCACGGATGTATAGAAACTTTGAATTTGAGACTAAATAAAATGATTATCATTGTTAACACCAGCATACCACATTTCATTGGATGGGCAAGTTTGATTTATGGTCAGTTCAGGTTATGGGGTTTCAGTGCGTTGTGCCTGGTAACGCTCAAAGATCAAGTAACTGCTCTGTACTCAAGTTCCTCCATTTCTGTCCTTCCGACGGGGTAGCCACATCTGCATATCAGTATTACATTTATGCGAATGACAAAAACATTTTTCAAGAGGATACAGTTATTTATCGCTCACATAACGGAAATATTTTAGGCCCAACACGTTGGGACAGTCCTACAAGTCAATATTAGGTCTGTTTAGCACATGCTGGCGTCTGTAACCCTCCTGGAAATTTAGAAGACCCCGTCGCCCATTCATGTACAGACCATTGTGGAGTCCATTTAGAGGATATTCTGGAGATATAAGTATGCTGACCCCGAATCGTAGCTGGTACGACTGCATATATATTGTTTTTTAATACCAAAGAGGTGTATCTTTATACATTAATTTTTGTACAATATTTTGCGCGTAATTTAACTTTACATCGCACATATATAAATAATAAAATGCGAGATGCCCGAACACATTTAAACAATCACCCAACAGCTACTGTTTATGTATATTAGAAATTAGAAACATGGGACTCAAATGTTTTCATTGCGTATAGTCTATAGTCAGTGTCATGACTAATCCGTATGGCATCTTCTTCCCGCTGCACATATGAGACCAGTCTTAATGGACAAACGTGTAAATTTTGAACGAATGTGTAACTTATGAACGAATGTGCGTAAAGTATGAACGAATGTGTGAATTATGGATGAATGTGTGTACAATTTGAAGGAATGTGACGTGTGAATTATGAACAGATTTGAACGTTATGTTAATAATATGATGATAAATATCTTTCAATGCTATATGTGTCAATAAATAACTTAAAACCTTTCTGTATATTCTAATTACCATAATTTAATTAATGATATGATCCTTTGGTCAGTCGCAAAGGTTACATGACGCGGCGTCATATTTGGGTTTGTAACGAGTAACGAATAATACTGAGGCTAAGTTTACTTAGACTGCTTGAAAAACGATCTTAATGTTTCTTCAGCTTTTGTAGACTGAATTCCGACCTACCCGGGTAATATCTGAGTGTTTCAGTATTCGAGTTTGACAGTGAGGAAATGGCTCCAATAACAAATATAGATGACGTTCAGGATTCAGGGAAGAGTTTAAAGTTTGGCCCCACAATATTTAACCCAGATATTTTCTTGAAATTCCTTTGTCCTTCAGTGATGAGATCATTTTATTCCGATGCACATACACCCCACAGCATTTGGTCAACACTTCACTTTATGTTAACTGACTTTGCCGTACCCAGAATCTGATAGTTTTTGTAGAGCAAACATCATTTCCTGAGCTGCCTCAAAACTTGCCTGAAATGCGATCCTTTATGTGGCCACTGAAATTTAATTTATTGCCAGGACTGTGTGCAAAGCAACCGATCTCACGCAAGTCTCTCATCGAAAGGTCTTTCGAAGATTGTCCCCTTTGGAACCTCATGCGTATGCACTAATGTTTGAACGGATTTGCCATCTGATATTCTCACAGTCTCACGAAGGGTAACAACAAACCTTAAGAGCTTTGGGGCTGATAGAAAATCAAATGCTCACTGCCAGTCAGTGAAGTAATGCATCAGCTTCACTCGTTATCAATGAAACGCCAGCAATCCAACCAACGCCACATTCCAGAGGAAGCTATCTTACCATAATTAATTTTAATCATATTGACTGATGTCGAAATAGGCAGCTGCTTTAAGAGGTTATTTCATGCAGGGTGGTGTTGGGGTTAATGACAAACAATCTAACGAATCCCCACGCTATACGAAAAGAGTAATTAGGTTCAAATTAAAATTGGCAGAAATGCAATCCGCAGAACTACATTGCTCAATCCGTCTTTTTAACCAGTCGAATTCAACATGGCTTTGCCTCTGATGTCTTCAGATCTAGCACAAAGGCAATGAAGTTTACATGGTGATGCAAGTCACAGGACAGACATGGTCTTGTCAACAAGAAAGGGTTTGTCAACTGCTCTTACCAACATTCATTTTGCCTAATCACGACCACTTGAAGATCAAACATCAGCCACGAATCGTTTTTTTTAAAGTACCATATAATTCTAAAGTAATGTATTATTTGAGGTTTCATGTGAAACTGGCACTGCGAGGTATAACCGACTGATAATAATACAACTATTCACACACACGTATTTTTCTAAAGTGAGTGAGTTTAGTTTTACGCCACACTCAGCAATATTCCAGCTACATGTCCAGCGGTCTGTCAATCCAGTGACCAACAAACAACATGAGCATCGATCTGCGGTCGATTGGGAACCGATGACATGCATCAGCCAAGTCAGCGAGCCTGACCACCCGATCAGTCACCTCTTACGACAAGTATAGTCACCTTTTATGGCATATTTTTCTAGAAGACGTTTAATCTGTCCCAATTGTACAAGGACAATAGCTATTCGTATGTATGAAAAGACAGATAAAATGCCAAGAGGCGAAACTGAAAGTCGAAAGCGCTATGGACATGAAATTGTTGCCTGTTCTTAGTATTCCTTTCAGGCCATTAATACATGATCAATAGAAATATATTGTGCAATCTATATCCTTTGTCAGTGGTGCATGGTGTCTTTATTGTGATAACATTTATTTCATATGTACTGTCTTTATTATAATCTTGGAGTTCACAGATTTAAACATAAATTAAATTGAACTTTACTATTAGACAATTTGTGTTTAAACATCGAGGCATCGAGGATACATACAAGATGAATATATCTAAATTACATAAGTTTTACTCTAAATATATCTAACAAGTTATCAATGCTAGTAGTTAGCAAACATGTTGCTTTGTTAGTTTAACGCAACACCTAAGCATTTGGCAGTGACTTATCTCCAGTGCACAATACATACACCTCCACCCCACTACCATACATTCCACCCCACCCATACCATTAATTGCGGGATTTAAACTATCAATCCGGTTAATATGTTGTCTCATTCCTACGGATATGATTGATTTCTGTCAAGTATGGACACAAAATACTCAAATTTCCAGACTTATCAAAGGTGCTCTAGATTTCTAATCTTAGAGATATTTAGTCATCGATAGGGAAAAAGAGCAGTTTTATATTTGAATTTCTGTCATCATACTCTTCTTATATTCGTACCTTTTAAACCACTTTGATATTTCCATAAACTAATTTTACGTCTTACCGAAGAGCAGTTAAAAACAGCATAGCTTACATGATATCTTACATTGAAATCCCCAACAAAATACATCGTAATTAGGTATTATCTCATGACACTTTCACCAATGAGCCCTCATTCTGCTTGTCTGACCCATATCCATGACGTTGATGGCTCGTACCAGAGAGTGATGGCCTTAGAAATGATGGCCAGTCACATAGCAGAGGACGAGTTCTGACAAAACAAACATCCATCATGCATAGTGATGGTATTTGGATTTTAAACCAGGTTATTAAGTGGAGTAATGTGACGCATTCGTTACCAAATTCATCAAAACGTGTACGCTGATGTTGACAGTTTCAAGCGGTTGTATGAAACCAGTGTAAATAAAGGCAATTCAGGCTATACAGTCCGACATGAGGTAGAACATCGTGAAACATAGAAAGAAAATTCGGAAACTGGGAATGACGAATGCCGTAACCACGAGATCAAAGCTGTGCAAAACGTGTTCAATATAGGGTTGATCTTGTTGCGCAGTACTGAGCAGATATCTATATCTTGAGTTTGATATGTAATTCTTTTAACTTTTAACGCAAAATAATGATTTTTCCAAACAGGTACTACTATCTTTCTAGGTTTTGTTTATACTGTAGAGGCATTTCCAGGCTATTTGTCACATCAGCATCAACGCTATCAACATCTTGAAACGTGCTCGAATTGAATGGTGGCACTCGAGAAAATTTTGTCCTTTCCAAGATGAAAGCGTCCTCTGAAGGGCTATGCTTCAATGGCTGCTTAACTCTGCATGTTCATTGCTCACATGCCATTATTTCTGGCAGTCTTAGTTCATAATTTGCATACTAACATATATGGCTTATCAATGTTTGGTGTGGGTATTTCCGTGAATCTTATTCATGTTTACTACAACTGAACTGAAAGAATTAAAGGAATCACCATTACCATATTCCACGTATTATAAGTGCACGAAAAAATACACGTATCCCCAATAGGCATGGTCTAAGTTACGACCCTGTCAAAAGAAATATAAAAAAAGAGATATTTAGGAACATGCTCTAATCTGAATTAAGTCTTCATGGAAGTGTATTCAAGTATATTATGAAACGATTTAAGTTAGATCGGCAACCGGCTGCAATGTATTCAGTTAATGTCGTCTTCCTTACAGATCCAGAGACAGGCGCGAAGTACATGTATCCTAATGAATGCATGCTTGAATAGTACATTACTCTATGCAAAGATTACCATCTGTGCTTAAGAGTCAACATTAAATTGCTTAATTGTTTAATTCATTTCTAATTTCGTCTCAGTTATTCTAACTTTAAATCTATCATAACACGACGGACGTTTACGGTGATAAAATGTCTGCCTGGAGGTCACCCTGATCACGTCATACCAAAGCACTTCACACGATGGAACGCTTTAGTAATCGACGTTGCTCTGGACATTAAGAATGGAAACGCGCTGCACATAAATCATACTGTGTCTGAGTAGGTATCGATGTTAAACTGTGGCCTGTTATGTCTTCGGGATATCATTATTACACTGGAATTAGTTCTAACTAGACAAGCGGTCATACAAATACACACGTTTGTAAGTAGGTCTATATGAGCGTCGCTATATAAATGCGATATTCTTTGGCGCTATCACCATTTCAACTCATCTCACTTCCAAAGCAATTTGAACTGCATTTTATCATGACAAGAACGTCTGAATGCCCTCTTTGATGCAGGTCTTTGATGTTTGCTATTTAAGTGAAATCCACTGGAATAGATGCATTTGGTGACAAGTGAAGCATCATGTATGTACGGAGCCGAAACGCCAAAGGACGACAGTCGATTGGCATTTAAACAATTGGCATTTTCAAATGGACAATGGCGATCGTCATGTACGAGAATAGGATCCTCAAATTTCAGCTACGAAAGTCTGAGGCTCCAGAATTTTCTTCGTATTACACAGTGATTGAGAAAACAATCAAATCTGCAAATGCACCTTGAATTGATGGTAAAACTTCAACAAATGTACATGCAGAATATATTTATGAGTCACCTATCAGACTAAGGCGTGGGCAAAGTGTTTCATTATAGACAAGTGTATTTCGACAGGGTCATATAGAAGTGTGCAGCGGAAAGCATACACTTTGTAGTAAAGCAATGGTACACCAGTCCAGATAAATATCAAGTTAATGAATGGCCCAATCATGAAAAGGTAACACTAGTTTTGAGTTGTGTCACAACAACGTAAGTCTTGTCAGAAAGCGCAATATCAAACGCACTTACTTACGAGGGGATATCGAAAAATTATGACCATGAATTAATTGAAAAATTATGTTGATAATTTTAAGGTAGCATCAGTGATTTTTATCGAGTTGATGGACCAGAAACCACTTACTTCACTTTATCAACTTCTGGTTACACTAGTAATCCCATGCTTGCCGAAGACTGAGTCATGCAGTGTTATCAAGCTTTTGCAGCTGAAAGGTTGCACTGCCCGACAGAATCGAGAGGAGATGAAATCTGTTTATGGTGAAGATTGCCCATCTTATGATACTGTTGTGAGATGGAAAAGTAATTTTCAAACCGATCATATGCTCCTGACAGATAAGCGAAGATGTTGACTCCATTTTGACGTTACCGGCGAGGTCATTGAAGCGGCGGAGGGTTGGTTTTCCATGAAATGAGGGAGTCTAAAGCGGTTAGCACAAGATCAAGACATTTTGGAAGAAATGTGTCACTGGATGGTGACCATGTTGAGAAGTCTGAAGGACAAGACATCAAAACAAAGTTTCTACTCTGAAAACGTGCTGGTGATAATTAGAACTTATTGATATCTCCTCGTATGCCATGAAATACCAGAATATAACTTTCTGGCAAACATCAGGTACCCGGATAATCCATGATGTTCAACCAATGGCTAGTGCATCGCCGCTGAAACATTGTACACACTTCACTCAACATCCGCCACTGCACCTATGAAACATCATACTTACCGCAAAGTCCACCAGTGTTGCAACTACCTATTGAACTGAAAGGATCTGCATCCACGTAAACACACATACCTTAATCAACGTCAGCTGTACCCCAGTTTGTTCATCTTTCCTACCTCACTAGTGAGTTAAAACTTAACGTCACATCGGCAATATTGCAGCCATATAGTGACGAGAGGCATTGTAGATACACAATAAATATAAGTAGCAATAAATGTAAGTAGTTAAAGAACCAGTCATCGACTGACTGTAAAATAAGTAGATTGTCACTAAAAGAGTTATAACTAGCTAGAACGTATTTTTAAAAGCAGAACATTTTGGGCAATGCCATGTCAAAATGGGCTACTGATCACCAACGACCTAAATTAGATCACTATATTAGACGCCATGGGGACTTACAGTGCCTCTGCTATCTGCATGGTCCCTAGCTAAATTTACACCATCCCTTCAGCTGCTGGCGATTGTATGCAGGATTAGCCGCAAGTTAAAATGACAAAAACACTACAGCTAAAAAACTGGAAGATTAAAGTTGACTTCAATGTTTTGGGACTCATGTACCTCTCAGGAGGACAATCATCTTACGGTACTTAAACCTCCCTTGAGGATGAAGCCACTACCAATCTATGTGATTTCTTATCTCAATAAGCAACCATAGCAAAAACATGCATCCTTCTTTTATTGGCAGTTTACAGATACCAATACAACTCCACAGCCTCTGCATAAGCCTAGCTTTCTCCGCCGGACTGTCCTTCCACAACAACTCTTTCAATCCCTTTCTTTCTGTAGGTACCAGTGCATCCCAACTTCACACCACATCAACTTCACCTCTCCTCTCGGCGCCAATAAAATTCAAAGGACTACCTCTGAGTAGGTAAGTGTGAATATATCAATATCACAACATATCGACACTCGAATTTGTATGAACGAATATATGCCAGCTGTAAATTTATCAAGTAATATGCACACAACGCAAATAACATTATACGAAACGAGATTAATTCAACTCACGCACTTGAACAGTTACAATTCCAGGTGAAGAAAGAAATATCACATTGCCCCCAAACACAAGACTGCAGTGTTTAATCTCTGCTTTTTTATTCTTTGTTCATTTTTTTTTTGTTTTAGGTGAAGCGTATTCCTTATCAGTTTCTTCAATGCACGAAAAGGAAAGTTAATTAAACCTTAACAGCGTTAACTCGACATATGAAATATGGTCATAAAATATGTATTTGACGTTTATGACATCAAGGCAGCCTGTGTGGCTACACTTCAAAGAACGCCGTTATCAAGGGTAAGCCTTGTTATCGGCAACGCACCAGAGTGTTGCAAGATGCAAGAAGGAGTCGCCTCAGATTGTTTCGAATCATTTGAGATTTCGATTTGTACCAAAAGTAACACTAAGCGAAGCCAAAATTATTTGAAGGGTATAAAAGTGCCACATATGATCACACTTAACGCGCATTTTCTTTCACAAGGTGATCTAACCATCCGTGGATCAGTGTTATTCTGTATTCATGTAGATGGCCCCATGAACATGGCCTTAAATGAAAAAAGCATTTACCTTTGAAGTGATTTCTTTATATCATCCATTATTCTGACCTTTTCACAGCCATTCAATAGCCGTTTTGTCATTAGTTAAAGTTACTCGATGTAGCTATTATGGTTTGTGTTAAACCTAGTGCGCTGTACTTAAGGGCTATATCACTGGATCATTATACGTTTTCACGTGCGCTATGAACAAAATTCCCACGACTGATATAATATGGTTTGTCACGATTTTAATTGAACAGAATTTATGATAAGTAATTATGCATATGAATTGACACGTTTCGGTTACTGGCGTATTATGTAACTGAAGTGCAAGAGGATAGGTTTTGTCATGGCAAGGCAGTCATTATTTATCTAGTGTAAAACGGATATTACATCTGAATCCTAGGCACAGTTAACATTTGTAGATCAGTCTACCGATACTATGAGGCTTTAAGAAGAGAGGGATGTTTCAAATATCACTTCCGAATACAAACAGAATTGTTGTCTATATTCTTGAACCTTCATCTTTCACAACATTAGGATGTCAGGGTAATGGTATCAGTTGCATCAAATTTCAGATGATAAATGTCATATTTTCAGCATATAATACTGTGGTATTAGTTTTCAGCATATTCATGTCATTGTATCTTTGTGGTGAGTTTCGGGTTTCCTGTGCCTTTAGCTCGTCGTTAGAACTGCGGTAGAGAGGATTGAATCGCCTTTGTGGCAGCGTGTATTAGCTCATTGTATGTCCGTATCCTGACGATGTGGGCTGGTCATTAACCATTGGTCCGTCTTTCCATTGCTGTATCATGCAGTGGCATACATAACCAGGAAGCACAGATTATTGTGTAAATGGATGTTCTTACATTCGGAGTTGGGATAATTAATTAACTAAGAAAGGAATCTTTGGTTTCAGTGGGGAAGAAATACATGGTTTAATATTAAAGCACTCACAAGCCAGCATGTAAACCCAACTAGTGTCCGTGCAGGTAGCAAAGGTAGTGTAAGACCCCATGGTCCCTAGTATGGTGATCTACCTTCAGTTGTTGGCGATTTATAGCCCTTGTTATATATTGTATTATTTTGTCTTGCTACCTTCCCCAAAAGCGCAAAAGATATCGGCAATATATGCATCACTAACTTCAGGAAACAAACAAAATATGAAAGAAACATTGTGTGTGTTTGAGAAAAGCAGGGTTCCTCTAGAATCAAACGTAGATACTAAAATGCATAAAATGCCATATTTGAAACTACAATGGGGTGGGAAAGTGACTCCTCCAAAGATATTTACTGCCAGAGCTTGTTTTGGAGACACTACCCACCCCTACTTTGAGATAACGTAATCAAAAGGACCTACTCTAATGTTTTCACTTATTCGTGCATGATGGAAAGGCTTCAAACGAAATACTGAATGGTCACATAAGTGTCAGCTCTCAATATAGTGTAAACAGTGCCAATTTGAATGTATGTGACAAAATGTTTTTTAAAGATTAAACGGTGGTTTTCTTTTAAAAACAACACGGTCAAAATATACATCAAGCGATCAAAATTTTGGAATGGTGCTCATGACGTGAAAATATCCATACCATACTGAACATATTTTATATCATTATCTGAGTGCATGTCATCTTCCAAGAGGTACCAAATGACAGATTGTGTTTCACTATCTGCAATGTTTAAAGGAAATAATACACTAATCATGACAAACATCTCGTTACCCACATTGAAATTCTGGAGATGCCCTTGCTAATGATTCCTGCAAAATAAAATGGAAGCTTTTCTAACTTTGGACATCGGGAATATGGTGAGGTCGACCACTTTTGAGACACCCCTGGTATATTAAATGTAAGACGAGCATTATTCACTTCAACGGTGATTATGTTTAACGGGGCTAAATGTAGGACGTATGTTGGAACTTTCTCAACGGTCGTCTTTGATATTCATATTTTAGGTCTGCAACTACATAATCACGTCATTTCACCGAGACACACACAAGGTATAAAAGGGTGTGAAAAATATTCATTTGTAGCTTTCAGAAAGTACAGTATCATTTAATTATTGCGTTTTTTTTTAAAATTAGATTTATTCAATGGCTTTTAATATTTTAATATTGGCAGTTTGGATTAGTAACTGAGATTGTTAGTGGCTGTACCCTCAAATTGGGGTTGAAGTATTGTAATATTATTGTCCTCCTTCGAGGGTACGTAAATCCCACCCCCCACCCCCAAATCAAAGTAAATTTAAACTTACCAGGCTTTTAAACGTCGTATTCTTTTTGTATAATATTGACTGACATTTCCCACAATCGCCAGAAGCTGATGAGATGGTGTAAATCCAACTAGGGTCTATGCAGGTAGCAAAGGTACTGTAAGTCCCCATGGTCCCTAGTATGGTGATCTACCTTTAGTTGGTGGCGATCTATGGCCCGTGTTTTATATTGTATGGTCTTTCATATTCCTTGTTTTTCATACTAGTTTTATGTTTATATCTGTGATATTCTAGTATTTTTACTGTCCATCGTTGGCAGGTTTTTATAATGTAAATATATTCCTTCCCAATGTTAAATGTCTTATGACTGAAATATTGCCAATGTGACGTTAAATTTTAACTCACTCACTCAAAAAATACAATGTTATATGTTACAGATGTACCCCAACGGAATGGGGGATAACAAGGCCTGGCGTAGAGACGTTCTTAAAGACCACTCACATACATATACACGTTCACTTGTAACAAAACGTCCCTTCGTTTTCTATTGACTGGTTTATAAACTCAAATCACACACAGGTGGCCTTTTAACCAGAAGTGTAGGTTTCCTACTGACCTCGTAACATTTAGCACACTTTCAAATTAACGAATAATGTGCTAACGTCATTGCATTTATCGAGGGCGGTGAAAGACACATTTTGTCATCATATCTATGGTATAACTGGCATACTGGGAAGAGACCAGTATGTTGATCACCCGGTGTCTGCGTCATGTGTCTTTCATTTGCAGCTTTCCAGAACCGATACGGCCTCCGTGATTCCTTTAGATGCCCTCCACGGTGTCAATTCCATTGACCACGCACCCAATAACATGTTAAAAAGGGTAACTGGAAATATTCTTTGCAGAACTCACTCACGATAAACACATCACTGTTTTTTGGCGATTTTTTTTTCGGTTTCCCTTTTTTTTTTCTTTTTTTTTTGGGGGGGGGGGGTTGTTTGTTTTTTGGGGATTTCTTTCCTGTTCTTCTCTACCAGGAAGACTGTTCATAAAAACGGCAAAGAACGATTAACTCCTCCGTCTGCCTTTCTGCAAGAGATAAATTCCCAACCCAATCGAAACTGACCGTGTGACGGTAAGATTGTCTGGACATTTTTGCGGGAGATAATTGAATATTTTTTTTTTCTTGCGTGCACACAAAGGTCAACAGAGATTGTTGAAAACAATCACGTGAACGTAGTCTCGCTGTTTACCATCAAGGAACTATAAACCAATCTGTCACTTGTGGATTCACGGTACTGTTCTTTTTGGCGAAGTACAAACGTGCCTGTTGTTTTCAACTCGTTTTACCCTTTCCCCGAACACCTGGTACCATCTCTGATTTTCATTGAGCCATATATGAGATATGAGCACTGTGTTGCCTATGGAGTCAAGTCAAATATATTTTTTTTTTTTGTGTGTGTGTGTGTGGGGGGGGGGGGGGGGGGGGGATGGAAGCTGACTGCTGTACATTAAACGCCTGGATTACATTAACCACCTGGATCAACGTCAACACCATACATGTTAAGGTTGTACTTTAGGCTTAACCACAGTCTGGTGACGCTGTTGTATGGCGATAGTACGGAATCGCGTTAACAACTTGGCATGGTGATATATGTGAAAAATAATTTAGTCGTTACAAGAACGAATTAAAATAAAAATCAGACCATCGCATGTGGGACGTAAATATATTGTGTTTCTTGCAAAACCGTGCCGATGATGCGGAAAATATATACATACAATGGCAGCAACTCTCTCTTACATGGAGACACGTTCTCCAGCTCAACGCCAGCCGCAGAAACAAATTGATTCTTATTGCAATAGATGGAATGAGTGAAGACATTTTATTATACAAATCCTCATGCGGAGGATTGAAAACATAGTTGTGAGCAAGAATGGATGCATTAGAATATACCTTTGAGATATATAGCAAAGACCATTTCCTGGCTTATCGGCCTCGATGTAGATTGTCAGTGGAAGAGGACATCCGAGAGCAGCAAATTGTCTTAAATGGCGTGAAAGTTACATATTTACCCTTGCCAAATATTCTCTATGATTTCAGACACTGGAATGAAAAAGAGGAAATGTTGTTTGGCAAACCATCATGTAAATGTTTCTTGGTGGTTCGGAAATGTTGACAACAGGCTGACAAAGGTGCATCCATTTCACAATAGACTTAACCAGTTGTGACATTCTCACACAATGCATTAGTATTCACTTGATCAGGTCAAACTGAACAAGTTGTATAGCTCTATAGCATCACTTTGAAACATTTGAACTTCCAATATTTATCCAGTTAATTCCCTGTGTAAAATAAAATTATATTCTTTTATCTGAATGGTCACCGTAAAACTTAAAAAGACACAATACCAGTGCAGTACACAATCAGTTAGCAATAATAGTTTCTCTCCATTCTTTGAATATTCGTAATAATGTCCAAATATGTAGTGCCAAGTCAGAAATGTACACAACTGTAACTTTTGATTTTACTACTTTTAATGTTAATTATACAAGGATCAGTTGTTTGGTGCTAGGCGTTGACGATAATTAAGACTAAGGTCATAATCCTGTTTAGTGAGAATTATGCTGACTAACCATCAATAAAAGTTTGGAACACTTAAAACACTTACTATATGCAGAGGAACTACTCGAGAATTATGCATCTATTTGCCCAAAAGCATATGCAAAGGTTTGGTGCACAGGTTTGTTAAGAATTCACGTTTTCACGACAATAATCTTTTCAGCGTTCCGAATTTGATTTACTATACATCATTTCATGTGGAAACTATGGCTTGTAAAATCTAGAGTGGAACAGTTGAGCGAAACAAGCGGCTACACTCACTTCCGTGAGTCTAAACTTTTGATGTGTAAAATAGAACACGTGACTGTCATTTACGTATCAATGTAGCTGTATAAGTTGAAAACAAACTCATGCTCCCTCTGGCATAGCAGAATGTAGAGAAGTAAACTCCAAAGGTAGACTCATACTCATGCTTCTTCAGTATATATGTCCCTCATATTTATACACACAAGGATACATGAATCTGGGAAAAAATTGAAATTTCCTCGTTTTAGGATTCTCCACACGGGTGAAATGTGTGAAGCCCATTTGTGGCATCCACGCGTCGTGATTTTGCTTGAATAGTGCTAAAAGCGGTGTAAAACGGAACTCACTCACACATATGCGTGTGCATACTTGCATATACATGATTCATATCATGACTCACAATGGAAAGGAACTGCACAGCCATTTTAAAGATCACATGTTTGTTGGACAGAATCACTAAGTTTATGTTGACTTTGTCACAGTGGTGTACCCCCTGACGATGGGGGTAAACCAAATGAAGTAACATGTTTTGTCTGTCGCAACTCTTTTTATCTGAACAAGAACCCTCGCCATTCCACGGGTCTTTAGGTTTACAATCAATGCGTTACTGTAAAATATGGTATATATCATCGAATAGCTGTGACCTAGGATGTCAGAAAGTACAATGATCGCCGACAGTGTGCATGGAAGCTGCAGAAGAAGACGTGTCGGTTATATCACGTCTTGCAATCAACTTGAGGAGGCTCGAAAACCCAGGAGCACAGTTAGGATGTCAACAAACATTAGCCTTTCATCTGGCTGACTTTTGAAACGAGAACTCACACCAATCGAAAGACATTGTATGATACAACCAAGCAGTATCATTACACCCAACAAATGGTGCATGCTATGTCATTCATTTGAACCCAGATTCTGTACCAGACAGCACTATCTTCATTCAGGTATTTCACATTTTTATACTGATGTTTGGAAATCACGATACATGCCTATAAACAGCCACCAGTGTGCACACTGTAAGCATAAAACGAAACAAAACGAGCAAATGCGATGAATGTGTTTTCCTGCTTATAAAACATGTAATCCGTATTTTGTTCATGAGTGACCATAATTATAAATTTCCTGCATTACGCGAACACAAAACACCACTCTTAGTCCACCACACATTACCCAGTCTGTTAACATTAGAAGATTATTAGTCACGAATTGTTCCTCATTTCATACTACTGTAAATTATCCTGGCTTCTAACAACACTTGTTATCTGTCTATCACATGAGCATAACTGTTAGTTAATCTAATGGTGAAACTCAGCAACTGGCCATTAACTAAGAGCTCCGAACATTTCCAGCAAAGTGCTATTTACTGTTACACTTTATAAACCAAATTGTCGTGCACATCGTGGTATTGATTTGACAACGCGTGCATGTCAAGTTACTTGATGCAGTTCATTGTTCATCACGGACGCCATGCACAGCGACGGAAATAACTATCAGTTTTCATTCTAGCCACACATCGCTACTTAATTGGTATTGACAATGGCCTCGGTATTTCTTACCTAACAAACACCAAGTACACTATACTGAGGTAATCTGTAATTTTACAACGTGTTCTTCCACCATCGGTAATATAATGAAAGATTCACTCGGGATCTGTAGGGATATTAAGGGGATAAAGTTAAATCAAACCAAATCAACCACCCCTGTTTTATTAGGCAGATGGACGAATGCAAGCTGGAGAACCAAAGAGTGAGGTTGCAAGGATCTTCAACGTCCATCCCAGCACAATAACTCGACTGTTAGCTCGATTTCGTCAAACAACTGCGACAAATGACCGTCCAAGATCAGTAAGACCTTGAGACACCACATCCCCCCAGATCGGTACATCCGGGTATCCCACCTACGTGCCCACCATCGTACCACCCGAAATACAGCACAAGAATAGTTTGGAGCCCGAAGAGTGTCCGATGCCCGTGAAATAGGAATACGTGCCAAACGTCCCAAAGTTGTTCCCTCCTTGACGACGACGATTGGGATGGTGTAACGCGGTGCTGCTATGGGACCTGGCAAACTGGAGGCGCATATGACATACACCCCCAGATCAGAACTTGATATTTGGGTTTCGTGTTTCTTTTTTGGAAGAATCTATTTAACCCGTTCAATATGTTTCCATGTGTGTTTCTCAGGATACCAGTTGCCTTGTCATTGAATGTGCTTGTTTTGGATGCAACTGATTCTGCAGTATCATTGTACCTTTTAGTCAACACTTGGCATCAGCTGAAGGTGAACGACATGTCGAGTCGATGTTGCTAGCAGAAAGTTCAGACGAAATGGCGCGTCTCGCCTTTATTGATCAAGCAGGAATCAATATTAACAAAAGGAATGAATTCCAAAATGATTATGTGTAAATGTCAATCCTGAACTAATACACGTACACAGGATGCTCGGACTGCCTTTTTCAGATGACAGTCTCTTCAGTGCATTATGCACAAGGCTGACTAGTCTGAACTCATCATCAACATATATACAAGACTCCAAAATCATCTCAAATCACTATATACCTACCAGTGAGGTAGACATTCAGGTAGACATACCATGAAACGCATACTTTGAGCTGCCATGATATCAGGAACATTATTTAATGGTGCTACTTTTCTTTGCCACAAGTCATTCATGTTTCTTTTCTTTCCTTTCTAGTTTCTGTTTATGTCTGTGTATGTGAATTATACCGTATCCTGCCGACACACAGCTTGATAAAATTACCAAGATGTTACTCTACTTGGAACTTTTAATAGGGATAATCATTACAAATTGTTTCAATGAACATCGAAGACGTTGCATTATATGTAAATCTATAATATCATAAATGATTAATGTTAGTTCATATTTCAGATTAATTTTCGGAGCATTTTTTCACATACACGCACATTACCTGTTGCATCTTCAGTGACAAGAACTATAGAGAAATGTGGATATTTGGTCCTATCTCCGCCTGGAGCATACAAAGCCATGGACTAAATTGACTTAACCAGATAACGAAGTTCGAGCTGACAGATATGATTGCGTTTGGTACGTTCTGTGGCAACTTATTCATCTTAACGTATGAATGTCAACAATGTATACTTCAGCAGAATGCACGATAGCGGCACTGTGACAGGTCATCCCACAAGGCTGTTTTAAAAAAAAAAAATAAGCCATTGGTGAGTCCCTGTCAGGCTTTGGCAGAATCCCCATACTTTGTAGGGTAGATATCTATTTTTTAGGTATTCGGTCATAGACAAGCACCGTGGAGTCATTATTTATAAATTACTGATTCAAATAATCCATTAATGCATGGAACAAAGCAGATCTTCTGCTCTTCAGATTGAGATGGGTTGTTCGATAAAACACAAATATTCCCAAAATTCACATACATGATTCATACTGTCATATAAGTTTGTAATTACGTCCCTTGAATATTAAGAATGTCCTGTTGTGCCAAACCTGTTTTTCTATCATGATTTGTAAATAACATTCTATATGGACAATACCAATAATGTTCCGACTTATTTCGTGTTTCCATTCAAATTATTAATCAACACATTTCAGTTGAATTCAATTAAATGAATTGTATTACAAATGACTAATTAAAACGTCTATCTTTGAATTTTACACGTGATTACTTACCATTCCATAAAACAAATTACCATGCTCACAATTCTTCTCATAGATTTTCAGATATGCTGTTTAGGCACTTTACATCACTGCACCATTCATCGTGTCTTTTTTCAGAATTTTCATACTGTGTATGAAAACGTGACTGTTTTCTGTTGCTGATCTAATGAGCCAAAAGTCAAAGCCAAACGTGACCTGGGGTGAAAAAGTTTGTAGTTCCCACAATATTTCAGTATTGATACAAAATGAATTTGTTGGTACATGGTCACCAGTTGGGATCAACAACAAATGGAATCAAAATTTGTTGTTATAGCAAATGTAACCTGCAGAATACTTGGACAAAGTATACTGTGAGACCAAATCCACCCAGTTATGAATGAGTGCAGGATATGGATAAGCAATCAAAAGTGAGTGCATGATTTCAGTTTTATGCCGCATTCAGCCTTACGTCACGATCAGCTATAAGGCGACTATCTGTAAATAATAGTCACCTTGGCCAGACACTCCAGTGAATAACAGCATGAGCATCGATCCTTGCAAACTGGGATACGAACGTGTCTGACCACGAGATCCCGTTAGTCGCTTTACTAGCATAGATTACAGAAGATCAGTTCTAACTCAGATCTTAGCGGGTGTTAAAGTAAAAAACATGTAGTTTCCCAATGAATTAAATGTATTTTCCACAGGTCGTTGGCGAACAGTCTGACACACTGTGATGGAGGACAAAATAATGCGTCAGCCCGAACGCTGTGTATTAGTCATTATGTAAGCTCATTATAAAAGTAAAGACATTTTGTTTAAAATTAGCAATTTTCCAACGTTTATCCAACTAAATAAGAAAACAAATATGCCAATGGAGAACTCAAACAACATATTTTGAACATTTACCCATCCACTTTACATTTTGTTATATGTATTTTTCCCTCCCAGCAGGGGATATAGTCAATTCCATGATTTTGTTTTTGTGTACTAAGATGACCTACATCTAACTGCTGACGTTTTCAAAGGTCTATCGTATCAGAATCTATTTCTTTAATGAAAAATATGATGATAATTACATTGGTGGTACCAGCTACCCTACTAGGCCCTCGGACTAATATGTCGAGTGAGACTCCGAGTGAAACAGCCATTGGGTGTCTTTTCCCAATCTGCGAAACACATTATCAGTATACATTTACGAATCTTCCGTCAACGATTTCTGACTATTGAATTTTCAATGCGAGACCACAGAAGGGCGAATTGCAATAGCTATCATTGCTAACATCATCCTGCGAGACTTCCATAGGATGGGGGAGATCAGTTTACCATGCGGGGTGGTTACGGGCCTTCAACTGGTATGTGCTTCGCCGGGTGGACCTTGGGGAGCAAAAACCTCATAACTACTCTGCACTGCTTTCATCATAAATAAACTACTCAAAATAGAAACGCGTAGGTAGTATTTTTCAATGTAACTTTTCGAATTTGAATCATTGGTGTCTATGTAATTAGTATATCTATGGTGAACGCTCTCTGCAAACATTTCCGAGTTTGAATGCATTGTCATTGAAGACAACTCGCCAAAATCTGTTTTCCTCAATAAATGCAATAAATTATGAACGGGAAGGAATTCATGCGTTTCCTTTCGCACGCACATTCCATGTATCATTTCGAATGAATGTCGGGGTGTTTCAATGCTCTTGTTGACAGCTGACAAAATTAAATTTGGTGTTAAAGTCATGCCTAGACTTACTGAGGTTCAGAGCAACAATGCGATTGGTCATTTGGAGGCTGGGGAGTCTCAGTCTGCGATTGCAAGGCAACTGATTGTGTCACAGAGTACCATAGCATCGCTACTAGCAGCATGGATCAACTCGTTATCGCCCCAGGTCAGGTCGACCCCGTGTGACCACGCCCGCTCAGGCCAGGTTTTTTTCGGCTTCGACAGCATCCTCCACGTCATTGGTAGTGCCAGGACTCCGAACAGTCAGTGATCGGACTGTGAGGAACCGCTTACGTGAGGCTCGTATTCGTTCAAGGAGACCTTTGCGAGGACCTGTCCTTACACGTCAACATCGGCAGCAACGCAGACAGTGATGTCGCCAACATCTCCCATGGCCATTGCAAAGGTTGATAACTGTTATCTTCAGTGACGAGTCACGTTACATGCTGCGACGTCCCGACGGAAGAGCACGTGTATATCGACGCCGTAACGAACGCTACGCTGCTACAGGATGTGTACAGATTTGGTGGTGGAAGTGTATTGGTTTTGACTGCCATTTCATACAATTTCAGGACAGATCTCTCATTCAGACCCAGGGCAATTTGACAGCTCCGTGATGAAATCATCAGGCCTCATGACATTCCTTTCATGAACCGCCAGTACGTCATTTTTCAGCATGATAATGCTCGGCTGCATACAGCAAGAACAACCAGGGATTTCCTTTCCCAGAGCAACATTCAAGTTCTTGATTGGCCCTCACGATCACCGGATCTTAACCCTATTAAACAATTGTGGGACGAATTGGATCGTTGTGTGAGAGAGCGTGACCCTCGGCCACAGACGTTACCTGCTCTGTTTGTGGCCTTGAGGGAAGAGTACCCAATCAGTGCAGAATTATGTGCCCAAATCGTAGTTGATACGATTGCATATTGTTTTAAATAATGCCAAACAACTGTATCTATTTACATTTCATTTCCTACAATATTTTCACGAAACGAATTTGCCATCTGATATTCTCACAAGCTTGCGGAGTGTAAAACCTAACCTTAAGCGCTCTGGAGCTGATAGTAAATCAAATGCTCACTCCCAATCAGTGAGTTAATGAGTCAGCTCCACTTGTTATCAATAAAACGCCTGCAATCCAATCTAACGCCACATTTCAGAGAAAACTATTTCTCCATAATTAAGTCTAATCATATTGATTGATGTCGAAATATGCAGCTGCTTTCTGAGGTTATGTCATGCACCGTGGCGTTGAGGTTAATGGGGAACAATCTATTTTTCCCCAAGCCGTACGAAAAGAGTAATTAGGTCTAGATTAAAACTGACAAAAGTGCATTGCTCAGTCCGTCGTTTTTTCCAGTCGAATTCAACATGGCTTTGCCTCTGGGGTCTTCAGATCTACCACCAACTAAAAAATGTTTATCTACTCAAGTCACCGGATGAATCAGGGCTTGTCAACAAGAAAAGAGATAATCATTAATATGTACACCTGTGTCTGTTGATGATACTTTGAAGTTCATTTTGTAAAAGTAGTGATTTGATCCTGTGTGTGAATGTCTTTTTAAAATTCAAACATAAATAACATCATAACTATCTTTTGTTATGTACAAAGAATAACCCCAAAATGCTGTGATAAGTATGAAACGGCACATTCTGTTGCAGCTACTGTTGTTTTGTTTATCCTAGGGGCATTGTTGTGTATAAATGTACATGTGTTAGTAATTTTACCTTGCGAATAAAGCACGTGCACTATGAAAAAAAGACACCATCACCGTCAGATGGGAAGTCATTGACAAACCAACGTTATCAAATTACATGCATTCATACTCCAGCCATTATAGCAATGACAGCCACCAAATGATACTATTGATAATATCAGTATCAAAAGAATGACAAAATGTCAAGAGGAGAGCACGAAATGAAAGTCGAAAGTAAGGCGTCACAATGAACAAGCTCTGTTTTCTCATGTTCAAACAAGCGCACAGATGACAGCATTATAGGCATGGCATTGCTGCCTTACTTAGAATACCTTTCAGGCCATCAGTACGAGATCAACAGATATTTCTTGAACAATTTATCGCATTGTCGATGGTGCATCATACGTTTATTGTGATAACCTTTAGTTCATGCGTCTTGTCTTCATATATCATTTCTGATTTAAACCTCTATATTGTAACACAATTTGTGTGCTTAAACTGGAATAAAGAAAGTTATATTAATCATTAGTGTTACTTTGAATATATCTAACCTGTTATCAATCGTTACGATTCATGCTGTTCGGTCAGTTTAACAGAACTTGTAAGCATTTGGCACTGACAAATTGTCAGGTACGAATGCTGTAACCGCGAGAACAAAGCACTGCAAATCGTGTTTAGTATCGTTTTGATATTGTGCATCACTCTGCAGATGTCTGTGTCTTGTTTGTGTTACTGGGAATGATATCTCCCAGACGTATAGATATGATGGTTTCAAACATATATAGTGGATACCATTCCAGGCAATCTATCACTATCACACGCTGTCAAAATCTTGAAACGTACTCAGAAACGTAACACACCCGCGCAAGTTGTATTTTTCACATGATGAGATATATGGCTTATCAATTGTTAGTGTGGGTACCTTGCTTTACTCAAACTTACCGTAACTGAATCGATGGGATTAAAGGAATCACTATTATCATGTTATAAATATACATGGAAAATACACAGAAGGTACGAAAGTGTGTCATTGAACGACTTAGTTTGGATCGGCAGTCAGTTACTCAGTGTCCGTCTATTCCCTCGCCACCCAAGAAATAAATATGAAATACGTGTATTCTGATGAACGAATGTCTGAATTGCACATGAATTTAATCAAATGTTACCATCTTTACCTATGAGTTAACATTAAGCTGTTTAATTGTTTAATTTCGTCTTGGATATCCTACCTTTAAATTTACCATGGCATCACAGAGGTTTATGTTGACAAAACGTTAGGCTGGATGTTACCCTGATCACGTCATGCAAAAAACACTTCAAAGGAGGGTAATTGGCATCGCCCTTGACAAGAATATAAACGTACTGCACATAAATCATACTGTGTCAGAGTAGGTATCGATGTTAACCTGTTGTCTGTTATATCTTTGGGATATCATTATTACACTGACATTACTTATAACTAGACACGCGGTCATGCAAATATGCACGCTTGTAAGTACGTCTGCATAAGCGTCTGTGTATAAACGCGATGTCCTTTGGTGCTTTTATGATTTCAACTCATCCCTTGATACAATGGCTTGCATTCAAAGACAATGAAGGTCAGCAATTCAAAATGCATTTTATCGTGATACCGACTTCTGAAGTTCTCTTTGATGTAGGCCTTTGATGTTTACCATGTAAGTGAAACCAAGGGAATAGATGTATTTGGTGACAAATCAAGCATTATGTACACGCGGAGCCGAAACGCCAAAGGACGACACTGGATTGGCATTTAAAAAAATGACATTTCGAAAAGGACAAAGGCGATCGTCATATACGAAAAAAGGATACTCACATTTGAACCATGAAAGTCAATCTTCAACCTTTGAGGCTCCAGAATAATCGCCGTGTTAGGCATTGATTGTGGAAACATATCAGATCTACAAATGTAGCTTGTATCGATGGAAACATGTAAGGAGACCTACATACGAAATATTTTTATGAAAATCACCTGTCAGACTCTAAGTCGCTGGCAAAGTGTTCCAAGTACTACACAGTCTATATAATGATTTGGGAACATAAATAACATCAAAATTTAGAAAACAATTGACACCATGTTTCTTACAACGTTCTAACTAAGTAAGAATGAGTCTTGGTTTAACAGCACTTTGAGAAATCCCCATTGTCCCCTGCATGATGATCTACCTTAAGTTGTTGGCGACCTATACCCCATTGTATGTATAGGGCTGTACTGTTAAAAACAGACATCGTGTGTTGTGGTTACATGCTAGTTTTCGGTATAGATTTGTGATAGTTATTTTACTGTTCATTGCAGGCAGGCAGGCAAGTATATAATGTATATTTAATTTCATTCATACATTTACACATTTACAATTTGCATAGTCACAAGTTGGCTGATGTACTGCCTTTGTAGCTTTACACGTTTTTAGAAGTTTTCGTGACTAAGAAATCAGCATATATCTAGATGTATGTGTGTAAGGCGGATTTAGAATTTAGAACAAAATCAGGCACAGCTGATATCTGTAGATCATTGGGCCTTAATGCAATAAAGGAGCTTTCGGTTTAACGCCGCTTTGAACAGTCCCTCGATTATGTCAGAGCGTATGAGATTACTATTGTGGAATGCTCAGAGTAATGCAGGTCTGTTTGCCATATCTTGTCAAACCGTGGGTATGTGCATGGGTAGATCTCAACTTCGAAGGCTATGTATAGATAGGATGATGTATAGCTAGACGAAGCAACTGCAAGAAAGTGGGTTTCCTCTTGTCCGAGATTTCTGCACACGAATATGGCTTCGTGTGCAAGACAAATGTAAGCATTGCTATAGTTAGAATTGCTATATGTCTGTGGTGTTACATAGTGACATAGTGGTATATAGTGAGACTGATATTCCAAATATCACCCCTAAACACAAACAGAATTAGGTCCCCACTATGGTTATCTAAATTCTGTCGTTGGTGATGTATAACATATATTTTATATCGTCTTGCCCAAATAGTGATATTTGTGTTAACTTTTCACACTAGTTTTAAATTGTAAGTGTGATATTCTAGTCGTTTTACTGTCCTTTGATGACGGGTTTTTATGATGTACATATCTTCTATTTCAGTATTAAACATTCTCGTAACGATATGACTGAAATATTGCCGATGTGGTGTTAATATTAGCTCACTCACAGAATTATTGTCTATATTCTAGAATGTGCTCTCCTTTCACAACTTCAAATTGCAAATGATAAATGTCATATTTTCTTGTACAGGTGGTATTATTTGCCTCAATATTCATCTTATTATGACCCTGTGGTGAGTCCGGAGTTTCTTGCGCTCCTTACCCCTCCTCGGTAGACCTGCCGTAATAAAGTATACTATTTGATTCACAATTGTAGTAGCGTTACTGAGAATCACCTTTGTAGCAGTGTCACTGTGTGATTGTGCGTCCGTATCCTGATGATGAGGGCTGCTAATAGCGTCACTAGCCATTGTCTTTGACTGCATCGTGTCGTGGCATACAAGAAGTTGTGTCACCGACGAGTATGAAGGTGGATTTTGCCATATTCTCGAGTAATGAGAACTTGGAAAATAATAGCTGACTGGTTTCAATTAGGGAGGAAATATTTGGTTAATCTTAAAACACTCACAAGCCAGCAGAAAATCTCAAAGTCAGACTCTGGGTTGTGTCTTGAAATTATTAGGTATTTATAAGCTCGGCATCACATGCAAGTGCATCTAAGGACGGTATTCAATGAGATGATGACTGAATCAAATGGGTTTTTTTTCACTTTTTTCATGAACTGACTTCCTGTCCCCACCAAATGTTTCAGACTAGGTGCATCATATAATTTTTTGAATGAATTCAAAAGCAAACATTTTGTTTCTAGATGCACTTACAAACTGGTGATCTGCGTTTGAAGTATTACGACACTTGATTCGCATCAAAAGTGTGCTCAACAATGTGTTGTAAACATAACCTGCGGTCGAAAACCCATCCACAACTAAAATTAAGCTTCGTTCTCATTTGTGTTGTGAAATAAAAACAATGAATATTGTGCTGTTCAACGAGGCGGTAAGCACAACACACTCAATCGTTCAATGTTTAGATCGATGGCTTCCGTAATTCAGACATCAAATAGATACTGCTGGACGTGATTCGCAATGGGCATTCACTGACTTTATACATCACTGACACGTAAGAGATAGCATGAAACAGAAAAAAACGTTATGAAATACTGAATGATGAATTTAGTGTACAATCGACCATATACTGAAACTGCAAAAGCATCTGAGGCGATAAAGCTACAGATATATCAACTGACGGTTATTGATAATGACAACACCCAAACTATGCAGTCTGTTTTGTGGTCTGGCTAAACTGTCAGCTGAGCAAGTGAGTTTTACTGCTCTTCTGCCCTCGTTATGATGATAATCATTTTTAAAGCTTGCAGCCCCTAATTGTGTTACGGTTAACATTGTCATGACAGAAAGTGTAAGTAATCCCCATAGAACCACTGACAAATTTGATATTTTCAATGATACTTTATACTGAGCAAAACAAAGGCTAAAATACAGTTTCACAAGACAGGTTTCATGTAGAATACAACTGAGTCAATTCTAAAGTAATTGGTCAAAAACCTAATGTCAACTCACGGAAGTCTTGATGTGAGAGTGATAAACAGTTATGAAGAATGTAACACAGCGAGTGGTCAGGCAATATATATAGTCAACACTTCCTGAACCTTCGGGCACATACAACCATCGCCATCAAGATCGAATGCTCTAGAACAGTAGCAATCTCCCGGAAGTAAACAATTAATCAAGGGAGGCAACTGTAGGGCACTTCCTTAAAGCCTGCTGTCAAAATATACACTGAATATATATTATTACACGGAATGTGACCCATACTAATTATCACTCAAAACACTAAACGTTGTGACCCAGTAATAATTATTACTTAATTAACAATATAATTCACAGAAAATACACTCTCGTAACGGTGTTCAAAGGGTTGGTTGACTGTTGCCGTTTGGAGCACACCATCAACAGCGTACCAGAACGTAATTTTCTAATGTTCTTTACATCGCCGGCGATGCATTGGATACCCTAAGACACAGCAAAAAGGTTTAACTTCAACGGTGTATTATCTTTGGTCACGGTGACAACAAATCATGACCAGTAGTCAATGTGTTTAAACGGTCTGAATTCGTCAACAGGATCATTATCAAGAGGACGTGTCCTCTTTTTAATGGGGTTTCGTAAGCCATGGTAAGTTATTTAGATTTCATTATCCGAGCTCCCCACCCACCACGGAGTATCCCAAGGACAATGCTAGAAACAAGTGGATCTCCAGCTTGCAGCACCAAGGATACACAGATCATATACTCCAGCAGAAAAAATTAAAGTATAATGCCTCCCCCAGATTGGCCCATGAGCCCAACGCCTTCTGGGCATACGGCTCTGGGCAAGGACATAAATGGAATTGTATACTTAAAAATGGAAGTTCAATGTATTCGCCTAGACTTAAACATATCATCTTATAATGCTGAAACGTTTGGGTGCGGCAGTACAGAGTTGTAGCACAGGGCTTGGCTTGACGAGCCGATTGATACAATCGGGCTAATACTACCACACGTATAGGTGAAGTAAGGGTCAAAGGGGTCAGTTGAGCAAAGGGAACGGGGTTACAGGCTCAAGTCCCAGACTGCCGTCCTCCGACGACACAGGACCGCAACATCCGGCAAATGGGTTGGTGGATCAAATGTCACCACGGGCCCTCAGCGGGGGTATTGGCGAGTTCGTAGCGTTACCCAGCACGCACCACGAGGATGTGGCTCCCCACGGGTACCGAACATTTAGATGAAACATTGTATCACCTGCACTTCAAGAAAAATCAACCTGTACTGAAAAATCTGAAAAAATAATGCTCACAAACAGCACTAGCCTTGCCTTTTCGCCCGGTAATACAAAAAAAAAACGATTGAAAACTATGCAAACAAGTACTGTCACTTGGATTACCACGGCGAAGGACGAGCATCATCATCTTGATATAAAAATAGGAATTGTATGGTGTCGTAGTTACTGATATTTTTGTCTGATGTACACAGGCCAATCGCATATATTTCCCCAATTTTGAAAAAGCTAAATCTGATGAGTGTAAAGTTGAATAATTCAATGATGACATTCCAGTTGATCTTGTAAATGTTTTGTCCCAGAAACCAAGGTTACTGATAGAAGGTCAAGGTATCACTGCTGAAGGTGTGAAAGAGCTTGCTGAAGACATTTCGCACGTGCCTGTCGGATCTGCACGAGAAACATTTGGAAAACTCCCTTGTAAGTTTAGGACTACTACATGTCCGACAAGTAAAACTAAACTTTCCAGTAATAAACCTTGGTTTGGATACGAATTTGGAAAAAAAAAATAGAAAATACTGTTTTTCACACTGAAAGAATGAATACCATATGCAAGAATGAACTGAGTAAATTAGTCCTAAGAATGAAGATCTTTATGGATATCAACTTCTTTATGAGAGAACACAACGTTTCGGAGTTAATGATATTAGTCCTAAGAATGAAGATCTTTATGGATATCAACTTCTTTATGAGAGAACACAACGTTTCGGAGTTAATGCTTACTCCTTCATCACCTGATGAAGGAGTAAGCATTAACTCCGAAACGTTGTGTTCTCTTCTTTATAGGTGATGAAGGAGTAAGCATTAACTCCGAAACGTTGTGTTCTCTCATAAAGAAGTTGATATCCATAAAAATCTTCATTCTTATGTATTTTCACTTCTAAATGACATTCAAAGACTTAAATTAGTCCTGTATAAAGCAAGTAAGGTGTATAAGACAATGATGAATAAATACATTAAGAGAGAGAATAACTTTGCAAGACAGAAGGTGTGTGAAACATACCGCATATACCCAAGACGTTTCTTTAGTTTGTTGAATGGTAGAGCAAACAGTTCCATCTATCCTGTATCAGTGGAGGATTTCCATGATTATTTTAAGCAAATATAGACAAGTATTAAGGAAGTATTATTTTAAGCAAGAATAGACTACTGTAACAGTCTGCACTTTGGCATCACTTCATCTCAACTTCACAAACTTCAAAAACTACAGAACTCAGCTGCTCGCATCGTCTGCCTCAAGTCCAAGAAAGATCATATGACACCTTCTCTGATGTATCTACACTGGTTACCTGTCAAATTCCGGACTGATTTCAAAATTCTATGCATCACTTTCAAAGCTCTTCATGGACAAACACCTAAATACCTCTCCAATTATGGAGGTTGGAAGTAGTAACTAAGTTTGTTAATGGCTGTTTCCTCGAGTTGGGAAGGAGGGAGAGCAACTATTGTGCTTCACAACGTTCAAATACATCAAAACTGTCCACTGATGTTAATCAAGGAATATGTGTGCTCTTATTTCATGGCTATATTTGTGTCCAATCACCAATGACTGAAGGATCGAAGCAAATCCCGCGAGGATCCATTCAGGTAGCGTAAATCCCCATTGTCTTGTGAACTACCTTTAGTTGTTTGTGATCTTCAG
This sequence comes from Haliotis asinina, assembly GCF_037392515.1. Classification (NCBI taxonomy): domain Eukaryota; kingdom Metazoa; phylum Mollusca; class Gastropoda; order Lepetellida; family Haliotidae; genus Haliotis; species Haliotis asinina. The sequence continues at coordinate 36,264,148 of NC_090285.1, forward strand.
CCTGTTTTAATTTTGTATTGTCCAGTTAGGTTTGCCAAAGTTTGCTGCATTTCCATTCTAGTTTTCATCGTCTTTCTGCGATAATCTAAGTTTTTCCCGCTCTTCGTTGGTTGTGTTTTACAATCTAAACGTGTCCATTGCGAGTAGATGACTTCCAAGAACGATATGGCTGGAATACTGCCAAGGTGACTACAAATTCTAATTCACTCACTCACTCTTGTTTGGCATTAACTGCACATCTTAAACTACGTGATTGCATGGCTCGTTGCTTTTATCGTCGCCTTCGTCATGCCTGCATCTTTGATCATGAACACGTACAAGACGTCATAGGAATTATGCTTTTTAACTTCCTTGGATTAGCGACAAAGCGAAGACGAATTCGCTTATTGTAACATATCCCTCAAGAATATCACTGACGTTTCGGGGCACCCGTGAACGGCCACCTCCTCGTGGTGGGTGCTGGGTAACGCCAAGAGCCGTTCCAATCCCCGTGTGGACCCGGGTCAAATAGGTCCATAGCACCCCATTGCTGGTCGCAAGGAGCGACCGAATTGGGCAACCTGTTTGCCGTGGGTTGCGTCCCGTGTCGGTGGAGGACGGTAGTCTGGTGGTTGAGGGCAATAGGAGCCTGAATCGTGTTCCTGTTGCCCAACACACCACTTCGGCCCTTACTTCACCTAGACGGGTGGTAGAATCGGCCCGATTCTATCAATCGGCTGGTCACGCCAAGCCCTGTGTATGGACTTGTAAGTCATTACACAAATGTAATTTGAGAAAGTTTACTTTTGGACTTGGCACATTTGTTTATATCAAATGTCAACGACCTTTCAATATGATGTTTTGAACTTTGCCTAGAGTCTTATGCCCAGAAGGCGGTGGCTCATGGGCCAATCTGGTAGAATTGTTAATCTTTTAATGTTTCTGCTGGAGTATATCATCCGGGTATCCTTGGTGCTGCAAGTTGGAGACCCACTTGTATTTAGCATTGTCCTTGTGATACTCCGTGGTGGGTGGGGAGCTCGGATGATGAACCATATAACCAACAAACATGGAATACCAAACCCCTTCCAAAAAAACAAAACGTCCACTGGATAATGAAGATGAGCAAAGACCATTAAAATCTGTAGAACATTGGCCACGATTTTTAGTGCTTGAGACAGTTGACAAAACACCTCTCAAACTTAACCCTTTTGCCATATCTAAGGGTATTCAAGGCATAGCTGGTGAAGTTAAAAACGTCCGAAGATTACGATCAGGTTCTTTGTTGATAGAATGCAACAGGAAACAGCAATCTACCAACCTTATGTCAACAGTTTCATTTGTCGGCGTTCCTGTTTTAGTTACAGCACATAGAACGCTCAATACCAGTAAAGGAATTGTACGAGACAGGGATCAGTTGTTTGCTGATATGACGGAAGCTGACATAGTGTTTGAGATGAGAGATCAAGACGTTATGTTTGTTAAACGGTTCTCAACACGAAAGAACTCACAAACACAACCAACCAACACGTACCTTTTTTCATTTTCAACGCCGACTGCTCCGACATCAATCAAAGCAGGTTACAGCAATATCAAAGTTGACACCTTTATTCCAAACCCATTAAGGTGTTTCAAATGTCAAAGATTTGGCCACGGCGTCAATACATGCACAAGATCTGTCACATGTGCTCATTGCGGTGAACAAACTCATACAACGGAAGACTGTGACAATGATGCTAAAAAATGTACCAACTGTTCAGGGAGTCACTCATCATACTCTAAAGACTGTCCTGTCTGGAAACACCACATGAAAATAAATAGAATTAAATTTTCCAGAAACATCAGTTTTTCTGAAGCAAAGAAACTTGTTCAGTCTGAGGAAGGCACGGAAACGTATGCGTCTGTCCTCCAGACAACCCCTGAAATAACAACCAAAGTCACAACATTATCTGTTGACTGCCAGACAGACTTGACGTGGTTGAACTCTGAAGCGCCTCAAATATATTCAAATGAACAGTCAACTCAAACATCTGATTCACGCTCTGACATACAGACTCTTTCTCAAGGTCAATCATCATCTCTCACTCAGAAGAAGTCTCAAGCCCAAAAACCACAAATATCTCAAAGAAATGTGAAACAAAGCAAATCAAGAACTGAATCTTCGAAAGGACAAAGTGATAGGATTTCAAAGGGGTCAGATAATTCGATCCAACTATTTAATAGGTTTGGATCTCTTGAAAGAATGGATGTGGCTGAAACCATCCAGCCACGGGCGCAAAGCGTATCGCCCTCTAAAAAGGTACGGGGTAGATCCCCAGTCATACCTCCCAAAAGATAGATTCTCCAAACAATATTATACAGTGGAATTGCCGAGGACTGAAGACCAACTTTAACGACTTACTGCTATTGGTCCAGGACATTAGTCCATCAGCATTCTGTCTTCAAGAAACATATTTAAAGCAGACAGATAATTTCAGCCTGCGTCACTTCAATGCATATCATTCTTTTTCTCCTCCGGGTGATAGGGCCACGGGAGGATCATCCATCCTTGTGAGACATAATGTACTCCAAAGCCCTGTTATCCTTAAAACTAATCTTCAAGCTGTTGCAGTACGACTTACTTTGCATGTTACTTTTACTCTCTGCTCGCTATATATTCCACCATCTTCAGCTCTTCAGGAGGCCGATATTCAAACCCTTTACAATCAACTCCCGAAACCCTGTATTATTATGGGTGATTTTAATGGCCACAACCCACTCTGGGGTGGTACAACTGTTAATACTAAAGGGAAAGTACTGGAGGAGTTTATTACAAACAACGATTTATGCATATATAATGATTGTTCAAATACATATTTACACCCTGGCACAGGAACCTATTCAGCTCTTGATTTGTCACTTGCTGATTCTGGTCTATTGAGTGAGTTTGAATGGTCAGTGCACGACGACCTTTGTGGAAGTGACCATTTCCCAACAATCTTAAAACCCCTGAACCCATCTGATGTCCCTCCATCATCTAGATGGAATTTTGAAAAGGCCAACTGGAGTTTATATGAGACTCTCTGCATTGACAAACTTAAACCTGAACTTTTCATTGATGTTCCTGATGCTATTAAATGTTTTTCTAATAATCTGAACGACATAGCTGATCAGTGTATCCCAAAGTCCTCAGTAATTCCACACATACGAAAACCATGGTTTAATGTTGAATGCAAACAGGCTCGCAAGGCACGGAAAAAAGCTGAACATTATTTCCGTCGTCATCCTATGGTCCATAACTTGAACAAATGTAGAATCTTAAACGCTAAAGCACGGCGTACTTTTAAACAAAATAAACGTCAGTCCTGGCAAAACTATGTATCTAAAATAAATTCACGCACGCCGATTTCTAAAGTATGGAATATGATCCAGAAAATCAAAGGTAAGGGCTCTAGATCTAGCATTCACCATCTCAAAGATGGAGACCAGTTGTTAACTAATACATCTGATATTGCTAATAAACTTGGTGAAACACTGGCACAACATTCTTCTTCCACAAATTATGTACCTGAGTTCCAAAGGTATCAACAACAGCAAGAAGAGAAATCTATAAATTTCACTTCAGATAACGGGGAAGATTATAACGAGGTATTTTCAATTCATGAACTCCATACTGCTCTTGACCAGGCCCACGATACTGCTACAGGAGCTGATAACATACATTATCAACTTCTGAAGCACTTACCAGAATCTTGTTTAGAAACTCTTCTAAATATTTTTGATGATATTTGGACGTCAGGGAGATTTCCGTCATCGTGGCGAGATGCTATAGTAGTCCCAATACCTAAACCTGGACGAGACCATACCGATCCTTCAAATTATCGCCCAATTTCTCTCACAAGCTGCGTTTGCAAAACCATGGAACGCATGATAAACAATAGACTAGTTTGGTACTTAGAAACCAATAACCTCATAACATATATTCAGTGTGGCTTTCGTAAAAACAGAAGTACCATTGATCACTTGGTGCGTTTGGAGTCTTTTGTCAAAAACGCTATAATTAATAAACAACATGCAGTGTCTATCTTTTTTGATTTAGAAAAAGCGTATGACACTACATGGAAATACGGCATTTTAAAAGATTTACATGCCTTTGGATTGCGAGGCCGATTGCCTCTATTTATATCCAACTTTTTAAATGACAGGCAATTTCAAGTCCGGGTGGGTTCAACCCTGTCTGATCATTATAATCAGGATCAAGGTGTTCCACAAGGGAGTATTTTGTCTGTTACTTTATTTAGCGTTAAAATCAACAGTTTATCCAAAGTTTTAAATGATTCGATTGACGGATCACTTTTTGTGGATGATTTTAATATCTCTTGTCGTGGTAAAAGTATGCATACTATTGAGAGGCAACTGCAGCTGTGTTTAAACAAAATTAATAAATGGTGTCTTGAGAACGGTTTCAGATTTTCTAAATCAAAAACTAATTGTATACATTTCTGTAGACGATATAAACCACATAACGACCCTAAACTATTTCTAAATGGCACTGCTATTAAAGTTGTAAAAGAGGCCAAGTTCTTGGGATTGATTTTTGACTCGCATTTAACGTTTCTTCCCCATATCAAATCCCTTAAAGCTAAATGCCTGAAGGCACTTGACCTTTTGAAAGTCATTTCTAATTGTAAGTGGGGAGGGGACCAAGCTACCCTCCTACAACTTTATCGATCATTGATCCGTTCGAAACTTGATTACGGTTCCATCGTATACGGTGGAGCTTGCAAAAGCAACCTTAAACTTCTTGATTCTGTACACCACCAAGGTTTAAGACTTTGTCTTGGGTCTTTCCGAACTTCACCTATTGACAGTCTTTACGTTGAAGCCGACGAACCATCTCTTGCACAACGTCGTATAAAATTATCCTTACAATACATTACTAAATTATACTCTAATGATTCTAATCCTGCATACAACTGTGTGTTCAACCCACTTTATGAAGATTTGTATGACAAAAAGTCTTCCCTTGTTCCACCTCTCGGGCACAGAATTAAACCCTTTCTTTCTTCGGCCGGCATTGAGCTGGAAAATATAGCTCCCTCCCGTCTCCTTTCTTCTCCTCCTTGGCAATTGGTTAGGCCACAAGTCGACCTCACTTTAACTTCTTTTAAAAAATCAGAAACTAATGAATTACAATATAAACAAGAATATAATCAATTAAAAACTAAATATAGCAATTACAAACCCTTATTTACAGATGGATCCAAGGACGGTGGCGCAGTGGCTTGTGCCACTGTCATTGGATCCAGAACAATATCTTCTAGAATTCCAGATAACAGCTCTATTTTTACTGCAGAAGCAAACGCCATATTAACAGCTCGTAAATATATTCAAAGACACCCTAAACGTAAACAATATATAATCTATTCCGACTCTCTTTCTTGCCTTCAGGCTATTAAAAATATTTCTTGTAAACATCCACTTTTAATAGAAATTATTGAATTGTATAATGATCTTGCTACTGGCCAATACGACATCGTCTTTTGTTGGTTACCCAGCCACGTAGGCATTTCAAGGAATACACTGGCTGATCTTGCTGCCAAGGCGGCACTCAACAAATCTGTGACTCCACTTCTTATTCCATATTCAGATTATAAACCTACAATTAGATCTTATATCCGTGATCTAATGCAGAAGAAGTGGGACACTCAAGTAGGTATCAATAAATTACATGAGATAAAACCGTATATTGGTTACACCTACTTGGGTTGTCAGTCCAGATTTGAGGAGGTCATTATGCGACGATGTCGCGTTGGCCATACGCGGTATACACATGAGTACTTGTTAAAAGGTGAGGATCCTCCGTTTTGTATCCCTTGTGATGAAAGAATCACAGTCAAGCATGTTTTGCTTGACTGTGTTGAATATTCCATCACAAGGGATAACTATTTTACATCACGAAGTATGAAGGATCTTTTTAGTAATGTTAGTTGTCATTTAATCATTGCGTTTTTAAAAGAATTAGACCTGTTTCAGAACTTGTAAATAGATAACCATTTTATGATTGGAAGTTGAATCAGCAGATAACATTGTTAATGGCAGTATCCTCGAAGGGGGTTGAAGTACCGTAAAATTATTGTCCTCCTGAGAGGGTACGTAAGTCCCAAAACATTTGGAATCAGATTTAATCTTCCACATTTTTTAGCTGTAGTATATGTGTCATCGTAATTTTTGGCTAATCTTGCATACAGTCGCCAGCAGCTGAGGGATGGTGTAAACCCAGCTAGGGACCATGCAGGTAGCAGAGGTACTGTAAGTCCCCATGGCCCCTAGTATGGTGATCTACCCTCTGTTGTTGGTGATCTACGGCCTGTTTTTATATTGTACTGTCCCAATAATGATACTATTATTTTTTAAGTTTCCACACTAGTTTTAATAATAACTGTGATAATCTAGTGGTTTTACTGTCCTTCGTCGACAGGTTCTTCATAATATGCATATATATTCTTTTTGTCACGTATGTTCTCGTCACGATATGGCTGCAATATTGCCGATGTGACGTTAAATATTAACTCACTCACTCACTGACGTTTCGGACCATACATAGACACAAACACCACTGTATATACGTGAAGAGGATACCACATACCATTGAGAAACGAGACCAAAAAAGCATTCAACGGACTTGTTTTCATGATGAAATCCGTATTTTGTTGCTGAATGACCATAATTATGAGTGGGTGAGTGAGTTAATATTTAACGTCACATCGGCAATATTGCAGCCATATCGTGACGAGAACATACATGACAAAAAAGAAAATATATGCATATTATGAACACCCTGTCTACGAAGGACAGTAAAACCACTAGATTATCACAGTTAGTATTAAAACTAGCGTGGAAACTTAAAAAAAAATAGTATGACTATTTGGACAGTACAATATAAAAACAGGCTATAGATCGCCAACAACAAAGGGTAGATCACCATACCAGGGACCATGGGGACTTACAGTACCTCTGCTACCTGCATGGTCCCTGGCTGGATTTACACCATCCCCTCAGCTGTTGGTGACTGTATGCTAGATTAGCGACAAATTAAAATGACACATATTATACGATTAAAAAAGTGGAAGATTGAATCTGACAAATCGTTTTGGGACTTACGTACCCTCTCAGGAGGACAATAATTTTACGGTACTTCAACCCCCTTCGAGGATACAGCCACTAACAATCTTAGTTGCTAAGTCAACTTCCAATCATAAAATACTTATTTATTTACATGTCAGTCAATAAATTCAATTCTTTTAAAAACGCAATAATTAAATGAGAACTTACATTACTAAAAAGGTCCTTCATAGTTCTTGATTTAAAATAATTGTCCCTTGTGATGGAATATTCAACACAGTCAAGCGAGACATGCTTGGCCGTGATTATTTCTTCACAAGGGACGCAGAACGGGTGATCCTCACCTTTCAAAAGATATTCATGCGTATACCTAGTGTGGCCAATACGACATCGTCGTATAATGACCGACATCCCAAGTAGGTGTAACCAACAAATGGTTTTATTGCATGTAATTTATTGATACCTACTTGGGTGTCCCACTTCTTCTGCATGAGATCACGAATGTAAGATCTAATGGTGGCTTTATAATCACTGTAAGGAATAAGAAGTGGTGATACAGATTTGTTGAGTGCTGCTTTAGCAGCAAGGTCAGCCAATGTGTTACCAGAGATTCCAACATGGCTGGGTAACCAACAGAAGACGATGTCGTATTGGCCAGTTGCAAGATAGTTATAAAGTTCAATAATTTCTATTAAAAGTGGATGTTTACATGCTAGGTTTTTAATAGCCTGAAGGCAAGAAAAAGAGTCTGAATAGATTATGTACTGTTTATGTTTAGGATGTCTTTGGATATATTTAAGGGCTGTTAATATGGCGTTAGCTTCTGCTGTAAAAATAGAACTATTGTCTGGTAATCTACAAGATATTGTTCTGGATCCAATGACAGTAGCACAAGCCACTGCGCCACCGTCCTTAGACCCATCTGTAAATAAGGATTTATAACCGCAATATTTATGTTTCAACTGATTATATTCTTGTTTGTATTGTAGTTCATTAGTTTCTGATTTTTTAAATGTACTTACTGTTAGGTCTACTTCTGGCCTAACCAATTGCCAAGGAGGAGAAGAAAGAAGACGGGAAGGAGCTGTGTTTTCCAGCTCAATGCCGGCCGAAGAAAGAAAGGGTTTAATTCTGTGCCCAAGAGGTGGAACAAGAGAAGACGTTTTGTTGTACAAGTCCTCGTAGAGAGGATTGAAAACACAGTAATATGCAGGGTTAGATTCATTGGAGTATAATTTAGTAATGTATTGTAAAGACAATTTTATACGACGTTGAGTAAGAGATGGTTCATCAGCCTCAGCGTAGAGACTGTCAATAGGTGAAGGTCTGAAGGACCCAAGACAAAGTCTTAGACCTTGGTGATGGACAGAATCTAATAGTTTCAGGTTGCTTTTGGAGGCTCCACCATATACAATGGAACCGTAATCAAGTTTGGATCGTACCATTGATCTGTATAAATGAAGGAGAGTAGTTTGATCCCCTCCCCACTTAGAATTGGAAACAACCTTCAGCAAATCTAGTGCCTTCAGGCATTTAACTTTAAGAGATTTAATGTGTGGTAAGAAGGTTAAATGAGAATCGAAAATTATACCCAAGAATGTAGCCTCCTTTACAACTTTGATTGGAGTGCCATTTAAAGACAGTTCTGGGTCCTTATGCGGTTTATATTTTCTACAAAAGTGTATACAATTAGTTTTTGTTTGAGAAAATTTAAAGCCGTTTTCAAGGCACCATTTATTTATTTTATTTAAACACAACTGTAATTGCCGTTCAATGGTGCGCATATTTTTACCACGACAAGAAATATTAAAATCATCCACAAAAAGTGATCCATCGATTGAATCAGTTAAAACCTTTGACAGACTGTTGATCTTAATACTAAACAGAGTGACTGACAAAATACTGCCTTGTGGGACACCCTGATCCTGAGTATAATGGTCAGACAGGGTTGAACCCACTCGGACTTGCAATTGCCTGTCATTTAAAAAGTTGGATATAAATTGAGGCAGGCGGCCTCGTAATCCAAAGTCATGTAAATCTTTTAAAATCCCACGTTTCCATGTCGTGTCGTATGCTTTTTCTAGATCGAAAAAGATTGACACAGCATGTTGTTTATTAATTATGGCATTCTTAACAAAAGATTCTAAACGCACTAAATGATCGATGGTACTTCTGTTTTTTACGGAAACCACATTGTATATCTGTTATAAGGTTATTAGTCTTCAAGTACCAAACAAGTCGATTATTTATCATGCGTTCCATGGTTTTGCTAACACAGCTCGTTATTGATATTGGTCTATAATTCGTTGGGTCAGTATGATCACGTCCAGGTTTAGGGATGGGAACAATTATGGCATCTCGCCACGAGGGAGGAAATTTTGCAGTTGTCCAAATGTCATCAAATATATCTAAAAGTGTCGCTAAACAGGCTTCGAAGTTGATAATGTATACCATCAGCACCGGAAGCAGTATCGTGAGCTTGGTCAAGAGCAGTATGAAGTTCATGTATTGAAAAGGTTTCATTGTAATCTTCCCCATTCTCTGAAGTAAAATTAATATATTTCTTTTCCTGCTGTTTTTGATATTTTTGGAATTCAGGTACATAATTTGATGAGGAAGAATGTTTCGCCAAAGTCTCACCAAGTTTATTAGCAATATCTGATTTATTAGTCAATAACTGATTCCCATCTGTAAGATGGTGAATACTAGACTTAGAGCCCTTACCTTTTATTTTCTAGATCATGTTCCATACCTTTGAAATTGGCGTACGTGAATTTATTTTTGAAACGATTGGCGTTTATTTTGTTTAAAAGTACGCCTTGCTTTAGCATTTAAAATTTAAAATTTGTTTAAATTATGCACCATAGGATGGCGACGGAAATAATGTTCTGCTTTTTTCCTTGCCTTCCTAGCTTGTTTGCATTCATCGTTGAACCATGGTTTTCTTATGTGTGGAACTGCAAGGACTTTGGTATGCACTCATCAGCTATGCAATTCAGTTCTTCAGAAAAACATTGAATAGCATCAGGAACGTCAATAAAAAGTTCAGGTTTAAGTTTTTCAGAACACAGTGTTTCATATAAAGTCCAGTTAGCCTTTTTAAAATTCCGCCTCGATGATAGAGGCACATCAGATCGAGTTATAGATTTTAATATAGTAGGGAAATGGTCACTTCCACAGAGATCATTGTGGACTGACCACTCAAACGCATTAAGTAGTGAAGAGTCTGCAAGAGACAGATCTAGAGAAGAGTAGGTGCCGGTTGCAGGGTGCAGATAAGTGCTTGAATCATCATTGCATAAACATAAGTCATTATTGGAGATAAACTCTTCCAGTATTTGACCTTTTGAGTTAGTGTTTGTACCACCCCATAGCGGGTTATGGCCATTGAGATCACCCATTATGATACACGGCTTTGGGAGTTGATCATAGAGACCTTGCAGATCTGATCTGACTGCAACGGCCTGGAGGTTAGTTTTAAGAGCTACAGAACCATGGATAACATCTTGTTTAACGAGGAATGAAGATCCTCCAGTGGCCCTGTCACCCGGAGGGTAAAAATAATTGCATGCATCAAACTGACGTAAATTAAAAGTATCTGTCTGTTTCAGGTATGTTTCCTGTAAACAGAAAGCTGCTGGTGCAAAGTCTTGGAATAATAGCTGTAGTTCATTAAGATTAGTCCTTAATCCTCTACAATTCCATGGTATTATATTTTTGGAAGAAACTATGGTGGGTTGATTGGGGATCTACCCCGCACCTTTTTAGAGAGCGACAAGCTATGTGACCGGGGATGGATGTTATCAGACACATCCATATCTTCTAATGACCCAAACTTATTAAATAATTTGATCTTGTCTGACCCTTTAGGAGCTCGATTTGGTCTTGAAGTGTCTGATCTTGATTTGATCTTTGTTTTACCTGTCTGTTTTTCATTCTTCCCTGGTTGTGATCCAAGTTGAGAAACGGGAGATTGTTGCTGAGAAAGGTTCTGCTGATCAGGAAGTAAATCTACTGTCTGTGTTGATTGCTCAGGAGAAAGGTTTTTAGGAATGTCTGTGTTTATCCACGTCAAGTCTGTTTGACAGGCATGTGACAAGGTAATGACTTGAGAAGTATTTTCTTTGTTGGTCATTTCTGATGGCTTTCTGGCGATGGAGGCATAAGTTTCACTAGTATCCCTTGATTGTATCAACTTTTTGGCTTCAGCAAAACTGACATTATTAGTGTATTTAATCCTGTTGATCTCCATCTGCTTTTTCCAAGTGGGACAATCCTTAGAAAATGCTGAATGATTTCCATTGCAGTTGGCACATTTTTGGAGCTACTTTCACAATCTTCTGTTACATGAGTAGTCTCAGCACAGTGAGCACATGTAACAGACAATGTGCATGTCTTCACACCATGTCCAAACTTCTGGCATTTGAAACATCTTAGAGGATTGGGGATGCATGCATCAACATTAACGCTGTAGTAACCTGCCCTGATTGATTTGGGTGGATTTGGCGCAGAAAAAGAAAACAGGTATGTGTTAGTTGGAACACTTTCATTGTTTTTTCGAGTGGAAAATCTTTTGACATACATCACACCTTGATCCTTCATCTCCGATGCAATGTCAATCTCGGTCATATCTGCAAATAGACGATCTCGGTCTCGTACAATACCTTTACTGGTGTTCAGTGTTCTATGTGCAGAGACCTTAACTGGAACTCCAACAAACGTTTCAATGGACAACAGGTTAGTTGCTTGCTGTTTTATATTACATTCAAGTAATAAACATCCTGAACGCAAGCGTTTCACATCTTTAATGACTCCTGCTATTCCATGGATACCTTTAGATATCGCAAATGGATTCAGCTCTAAAGGAGTATTATCAAGAGTCTCAAGGATCAGAAAACGAGGCCAGTAATCAATAGATTTGGAGGGTCGCTGTTCATCGTCATCATTGTCGAGTTGGCGTTTCGTTTTTTTGTTTGGGGTTTGGTATTCCATGGTAAGTCAGTATGAATTCGTCATCCGAGCTCCCCACCCCCCACGGAGTATCACAAGGACAATGCTAAGAGCAGGCGGGTTTCCAGCCTGCAGCACCAAGGATACCCGGATGATATAATCAAGCAGAATAATCAGCAAATAATTATTCCACCAGATTGGCCCATGAGCCACTGCCTTCTGGACATAGGACTCAAGGCAAGATACGAAATTTGAGTTATTCAATCGAGAAATAGACATATCATCACAAAGCCATTACAACTGACAAAAGACAAAATGGTTTCTAAAAACTTATGTAGTAAAATTTACATGTACAGGGCTTAGCATGACCAGTCGATTGGTTGAACCGGGCCCATTCAACCTCCCGTCTAGGTGAAGTAAGGGTCGAAGGGGTGTGTTGAGCAAAGGGAACGCTGTCACAGGCCCCCCAGTGCCCTCAACACCCAGACTCCCGTCCTCCACCGACACAGGGCCGCAACCCACGGCAAACAGTTTGGTGGACCAAATATGCCCCCGGTTCCACAACGGGGGTGCCGCGAGCTCTTGGCGTTACCCAGCACCCACCACGAGGAGGTGGCTCGCCACGGGTGCCCCATAATTATGAATTTGCCGCATAACGCGAACACAAAACATCATTATTGCTGCTGCACGCGTTACCCTGTCAGTCGTATTTAGCTTTTACATTAGAAAATTATCAGTGACGAATTGTTCCTCATTTCATATAGCTGTAAATTATCCTGGCTTCTAACAGCACTTGTTATCTGTCTATCACAGGAGCAGGACTGTCATTTAATCTAATGGTGAAACACAGCAACTGGCCATTAACTAAGAGCTCCCAACACTTTCAGCAAAGTGCTATCTCCTGTTACACTTGATAAGCCAAAATTACTTGATGTAGTTCATTGTTCATTACGGACGCCATGCGCGGTGGCGGAAATAGCTATCAGTTTTCATTCCCGCTACACATTGCTCTTTAATTGGTATTGATAATGACTACGGCATTACTCTCCTAACAAACACCAAGTTCACTATTCTGAGGCATTCCATTAATTCAGAAACTATTCTTCCGTCATCGGTAACATAATACAAGATTCACCCGGGATTTGGGCCTAGAATTTCTAAGCTCTCTTAGAGGTAGGAAAGTCGTAAGTGCCATAAATTAACATCAACTTACGACGATCTTAGCGCTAACAGAGCTTCGAAAATATAGGCCCTGTTGGGATATTAAAAGCATTATGTTAACAAAATCTCATCAACCATCTGTGTTTTATAGGTTGTGTTTCTTTTTATGAAGAATATGTTTTTGCTGTTGACGTTGTTGTTTACTGGTTTACGGTTATACTGTTACACTACTCGACAGAAACAAATGATTCATGGATTAAACAGAGCAGTGCCTGACTTTATGAGCACCTTTTGCAAGCACTTTGGTGTGACGAAACACTAATTCTGACTACCTAGTGCGGTAACCGGTCACTAACGAGCAACGTAGTGTTGAAGGCAATTTCTAACAAGGAAATCGTGCAACTATCACAGAACAAAAATATGACACAATATGTCATGTTCAATGCTCATGTTTTTGATCAAGGTTACAGTATTCAAGGTCCGGTAGACCAGCATCATCGCACGAACACATACTTTTAGGCTGTGTTGATGTTGAACTGACACAAGAATCATATTTTAATTTTTAATGTTGCTACTTAAAATACCCAGTTCTATGACAATAACCTCATGTGTTGAAATGTATACTTACTAGTTCTGGCTGTGGATAGCTGGAAAATTGCTGATATAGGGTAGAACGATATTCAGTCATACTCACGTTTTAACCTCGCCCGTTTAGAAACCATATCGAAGTGATCCGCATGAAATGATTCAAGGCAGCCTTTAGCAGACTAAGATTGCTCATATTTCTTTTGTTTCGATTGTTGTCTCTATTCATGTAAGCGTAAGTGACTTAGAGTCGGATACCATATACTGAATCATGGTTATTACTATCTTCTATTACTAGCATGTTTCACAACTTGAAAAACGTTTGGTAGAGATAAAGCATTACATATTGTTTCAACAAGTAACGAAGATTCGGGCTTACATAACCACATACGCGCATCTATCTTTCACATTATATGTACACCTATAATATCATATATTCGTGTTTGCATACCCACAAACCTTCACCTATCTTTCTCATTATATGTATATATGTAATATGATACATTCGTGTTTGCATACCCACATACGTTCATCTATATTTCATATTATATGTACCCCTCTGATATCATATATTCGTGTTTGCATATCCACATACCTTCATCTATCTGTCACCTTATATGTACATCTTTAATATCATGAATGGTTATTGTCAATTTATTTGTCAATGCAGGTTTCCATATACATATATGTTGCTTGTTGCATCTGCAATGACAAGAACTATGGAAAACTGGTGACCCATGGCCCCTCTTTAATGCCATGAATATAATGCACTCTGACTATTAGGATTCCGTCTGGACCAGACAAAACATTTGTCTTAATTGATTTAACTGCATGATGAAGTTCGAGCTGACAGATATTATTGTGTTAGGTATATTTTGCTGCGATTATGTACAACTTGCCAACACTGTATACTTGAGACCTGGTCTCTTCTGTGACGCATTATTTTGCAATATTGTTAATATTTATCGTCACATCGGTAATATTGCAGCCATATCGTGCCGAGAACAAAAATAATGACATTGTAGATCAACAATATAAAAAAAATCAAAACCCTGATCACGAAGAGCAGTCTAAATCTAACTGCAGAGGACAATACAACATAAAATGGGCCATAGATTGCCAAGAACTGAAGGCAGATCACCACACTATGGACGTGCAATACTGGAGACAGTGGTATATACTACGGTGTCCTTGACTATTAAGTTGAATTAAACAAAACGCGACAAAGGCCAACAATTGTTTCACTTTTGTAACTTTGATAGGTTTATATTCTTTTTTACGACAGTACAGTGCAACAACTGTATGTTCCCTCTTGATTCCATAGTTCACAGAACTGTTTAGAACACGTTTAGAAAACAGTAGGAATGACTGTGAAGCACACTATGTGACAACAGTACTTTGCAATCAGCGTTGCACCTATATACAAACGATAATGACAAGATCGATCACACATTTCAATTTTATTAGCTTGAAACACTCAATTTTCGTTGTGCCATTGTAAAGTGAATTCAGTCACGACCTTGTGATATCTGAGTGTATTTAGTATTCCGGATATGAGAGTGAGCATATGGTTCCAAGTGGAATGATAGAATGTTTAGAATTCAGAAGAGCGTTTAAGGGTTGGCACCCACATGTGTAACCCAGATATTTTCTTGAAATTCCTTTGTCCTCCATTCATGAGATTATTGTATTCCGCTGCACATTCAGCTCATAACTTCTCCCAAGCATTCGGTCAACACTTCACTTTATGTTAACTGACTTTGCCGTACTCAGAATCTGATAGTTTTTGTAGAACAAACATCATTTCCTGAGCTGCCTCGAAACTTGCCTGAAATGCGATACATTACGTGCCCATTGAAATTCAATTTATTGCTAGAACTGTGTGCAAGGCAAGCTATCTCACGCAAGTCTCTCATCGAAAGATCTTCCCAAGATCGTCCTCTTCCGACCTCATGCGTAAGCACTAATGTTTGAAAGAATTTGTCATCTGATATTCTCACAATCGCACGAAGGGTAAAAACCAACCTTAAGAGCTTTCGAGCTGATAGAAAATCAAATGCTCACTGCCAATCAGTGAGTTAATACATCAGCCTCAGTTGTTGTCAATGAAATGCGAACAGTCCAACGCCACATTCCAGAAGAAACTATTATTCCATAATTAATTCTAATCATATTGATTGATGTGGAAATATGCAGCTTCTTCATGAGGGTATTTCATGCATCGTGGCGTTGAGGTTAATGATGAACAATCTAACGTGTTCCCATGCCATACGTTAAGATTTGTTGGGTCTAAATTAAAATTGACAGATTTGCAATCCGCAAAACTACATTGTTCACTCCGTCTTTTTTACCAGTCGAATTCAACATGGCTTTGCCTCTGGGGTCTTCAGATCTACCACGAAGTCAACGTTTGCTTGTTAAGGCAAGTCACAGGACGGGTCAAGGCTTGTCAACAAGAAAGAAGGTAATCACGAACTGTGTTTGTGGATGGTGTCTGTAAGTTGCCTCATGTCGTAATAAAAGTAAAAGAAAATGATATGATCCAATGAGTGAATGTGTTGAAGAAGAATCATAAATAAGATCATGTTACTTTATTCATAATATACCAGTCTTATCAGACTCTTTTCAACCAAGTGCAATCACCCAAAATGTTGTGATAAGTAAGAAATGTTGAATCGTATTCCACCGAATTTATTTTTCTATTCTAGAGATACGTTTATGTGTAAGTGTGTTCACAATGCTGTTAAGACACATGGCTTTATGAAAAAGAGGCAATCATTAAAGGAAGGGAGAACACTGACAAACCCACGTTACCGAATTGCACGCATATATATTCTAACTATAACAGCACTTACAGCCATCAAACGCGCTTAACAACATCCATTTTGCCTAATCAAAACCATCCTGAAGATCATACATAAGCCATAGAACCGGTGACATTTTAGCCGTTTTTAAGAAACCAAATAATTCTAAAATACGTGTATTATGTGAATTTTACGTAAAAGAGACATCCTGAAAAATAAGTGATTTGTAACAATACAACTATTCACAAACAAGTATTTTTATAGACGATGTTTATTTCTTGTTGCACAAGGATAATATCAGTATAAAAACAAATGTAAAATGTCAAGAGGCGAAAATGAAATGCAAGTCAAAAATTTAGACGGAACATCAAAGAAGCATTATGTTATCATATTTTCCTACACAACAATAGACATGACAGATTTAATTAATATGGACGTGGCATTGTTGCATGTACCTCAGTAGTATTCTTTTCAGATGGTCAACACAGGATCGGTAGATAAGCATTGTGCAATCGATTTCCTTGTCACTGGTGCATGGTTTTGTTTTGTTTGTTTGTTGTTGTTTTTTTGTTTCTAGCGGTTATTTGTGCTAAGCTTTAGTTCATATATTTTGTCTTCACTTATCATTTCCGAGATTAAAAGATTGACACATCTTTATTGTCTTGGTGTTCTCCTTAGATGGCAATATCTAGCCTGTTTTTATACTGTATTGTCATCTATGCTAAAAATGTTTAAGTGTCACTTGCTAGTATTAACTTGAAATCTGTGATCAACTAGTCGTGTTACTGTCCTTTGCCAGAACAGAACAGAACTTTATTACACGCAGGCAGATATGCTCGGCATATGAGGTACAAAAGACAGTAAGATGTGAATATATAGCAGAATAGTTGTTAGCCAGAAGTTTTTACAGTTTGCGTGATACATTTACAGAATTTGCTGAGATTTTTCAGGACAGATATCTTTTTACACGTAAATAGTGATCTAAATATTAACATATTTGGTCTTCTTACAAAGTGACTTGGTACATACATTGATCTTTCTTTTTTAAAATGTATACATTTAAAGATATAATGAAATTCATCACCAGTGTCATTTAAACAACATAATTTACATTTTCTCTCATCTCTTGGTGATGGCAAGAACTACGAAAGTGGAGTAAGGGGATAACTTTGTTGAAGGGCAGGGACGTAAGGTAACTTTGAAATTTAAACTGAGATTTCAAGAGAGAGTATGTTTGGCCTTTTGGGGAACTGTCCACCTCTGAGGTTCAAAGTTGAATAGCATTGTCATTTAAGATTGAGTGAGCTGTATTGTTTGATCCACGAAGATGAAATAGGAAACTGTGAGAGCCATACATAGCTCAAACCAATGTTATTGAAAATATTCTGTATACAAACCCAGCTACTACCATGGGTACCTTCATTGTGGAGATTATACACGATAGAATATAGGACTGAAGACACCATAGGTGGATTGTTTGTACATAATATAGACCAAAACGTTACCATGCGGGTTTTAACATCAACAGAAAGTGGGATTCTACCTAGTTCACCGTAAAGCATGAACAATGGGGTACTTTTTTTAACAGGTGGTAGCTTTCTCATGAAACATATGTGTACATTTTCAAGTTGTTATAAGTTGACATATCCCCAGATTTCACAACCGTGCATTAAAATTGGTTTCACCATCGACTCAAAAAGATATAGTTGGCATTGTATTGATAAATTTAGCGGTTTACCTCTGCGTAAAAATAACTCCAAGATATTTATATTCATTGACATATTCTAAAGGGACTTTGTGTAGAAAAATATCTTTATGCATATCATTTTTATTACCACCAAATACACGAATTTTCGTCTATTCTATGTTTATAGTTAATTTCCAGGGTTTGGAATAAACTTCAAACTGATTAACAGTTTTTTTGGAGGAGAAGACAGGAGGAAGGTGTCGTCGGCATATAGAAGAACAAAAGGTTTGAGGGAGTCTAACATGGTATTGAATGTTTCTGAGTTGATAATTACACTCTAGCATTCACTGGACATTAAAAAAGCTTCTAAATCATTTAAAAACAATGAAAATATTAAGGAGATAAATTTTCACCCTGCCTAACGCCAATTAAATATGGGGAAAAGTCCGATTCCGCACCTTGTACACTAACGCATGATTTTATACCATTGTACATAGATTTTATAAATTTTAAGCAATACCTTGATCAAGTAATTTACTCTAGGGTGCTGCTCTCCATACACTGTCGAAGGCCTTTTTAAAATCAATAAAACAACACAAGAGTATCTTCTTTCTATATGTTGTTACGAGAGGGTTATTTTCTGTATATTTTGGTTATTAATTAAGTGCTAAATATTATTGGGTCACAACATATAGAGTTTTGAATAATAATTTTCATGGGTCACATTTCGTTTAATAGATGGTCAACACTTCTAGGATTCTGGTTTTTCCGGAATTTATCTGCTCTTAGATTTCTATGTGTTTACTTCCGGGAGACTTATTCGAGCGCATTCTACAGTGTTGACGAGTGTCATATGTGCCCGAACTTTCGGGAATTGACTGAGTATAAATAAAAAGGCTGGTTGAGGGAGACACACATTCACATAACTGGAGGATATACATCACTGCCAACGCTTGATCATCAAAACCCGTCAGCGCCCGAATCTACATTATGTGCTGTCAGACCGATCGCTGTGGTTACATTCTGCATAGTTGATTATCTCTCGTACTGAGACTTTGGTGAGTTTGCTATATTATATCTTGTGGCCCATTGCCTTAGATTTTGTCTCATTTGTATTGAATTTGTAATCAGCATTGTGACTATTGACTTGTGACTTTGTATACCTTGCTCTCGTTGCGTAATAAAACAGAATTTGAACGTTTACGATTTGCCTTTGTTCTGTTTTGCTGCTTCACAGGGCATTTCTTATATAGTTTGTCACTGTAAATTCTTAACCGTAACAATGTAAATAAATCTATTAAACTATAGAGTGTAAATGCATGATCATTAGTAGAATACGATTTTCGAAGTCCAGCTTGTGCATGTGATAAGATATTTTGATGTTCTATAAAGTGTTTTTAAAAATAATTTACCTTTTATTGATTGTAAAATCTTAATTTGTTTGTAGTCACGTTATGGCTGAAATATTGTCGATGTGACATAAAATCTTCACTCACTAGTATGTTGTGTTTGGAATCAAACACGACACCCTTGTTTTTCGCTATTTTACACGTTTCATTTTGCTCAAACTCAGCGAATATTGAATCAGTTGCTTAACTGCATGTCTAACATGTCGTTTAAAGTGCCCATTGAGCCCACAAAAGGTTGCACTGACCTTAGGATATAAATGACCTGACCACGTATACGTCTTCATATGACTGGAAAATTTTAAGGTGTTCCCATACTGATTGTTTGTGGTATATTTACCATAACACATTCGGACGTGTCTGCTGAGAAATGTTTGCTTGGAGGTCACCCTGATCACGTCATACCATAACGCTTCACACGATGGAACGGTTTGGTAATCGACATTGTTCTTGACGTTAATAGTGTAAATGTACTACACATACATCATGCTATGTTTAAGTAGATATCGATGTTAAGCTGTGGCCTGTTATATCTTTGTCACATCATTATTAAACTGACATTAGTTCTAAATAGACAAGCGGTCTTACAAAAACACGCGTGTAAGTATGTCTATATGTCTCTACATAAATGCGATATATTTCACTTCCTTCGCTTCACTTCACTTTACTTTATATTTGCCATTTAACTGAAATCAACGGGAATAGATGCATTTGGTGACACGTCAAGCATCATGCAAAAGCTTAAAGATGACACTCGACAACAACTGGCATTTCGAAAAGGACAAAGGCGGTCGTCGTGTACGAAAATAGGATACTCAAATTTGAACCATGAAAATCAACCTTCAACGTCTGAGACTCCTGAATTTTCGCCGTGTTAGGCAGTGGTTGTGAAAGAAGTGGGACTCACAAGTAGGACTGAATAAATTACATGTTATAAAACCCTACATTGGTTATACCTACTTGGGTTGTCAGTCCAGATTTGAAGAGGTCATCATGCGACGATGTCGCATTGGCCACACAAGATACACGTACGAATATATACTAAAATGTGAGGATCCTCCGTTTTGTATCCCTTGTGATGAAAGAATCATGTTATGCTTGGCTGTGTTGAGTATTCCATCACAAGAGACAACTATTTCAAATCAAGAATTATGAAGGATCTTGTTAACAATACTAGTTCTTATTTAATTATAGAATTTTTAAAAAAATCAAATGTTAACTGTTAACTGAATTGTAAATAGATAAATATTTTATAATTGGAAGTTTAAATTCTCAATTTGCTGGTGGCTGTACCCTCAAAGGGGGTTAAAATGATTGTCCTATTGAGAGGGTATGTAAGTCCTGCAACCCTTAATGTGAATTTAAGTTTTCCAGGTTTTTAATCGTAGTATTTTTGTCATTTTAATGTATGGCTAATTCTCCGCATAAAAGCCAATGGCTGAGGGGATGGTGTAAATCCAGCTAGGGTCCATGTAGGAAGCAAAAGTAATATAAGTCCCCATGGTCCCTAGTGTGGTGATCTACCTTCAATTGTTGGCAATCTATAGCCCATTTTTATGTTGTATTGTCCTCTGTAGTTGAAATGTTTTCGATCTAATTACTAGTTTTACATTCTCTGTGATATCCCCTAGTTCGTTTTACTGTTCGTCGCTGACATTAATTAATATATAGTGTTGTAATTAATCGCTCTCGTCACGATATGGCTGGGCTATTGCCGATGTTACGATAAATCTTAACTCACTCACTCAGTGGTTGTGAAAACATATGAAATGTACCTTGTATCGATGGAAAACTTTCGTAAACCTACATAGATATGAGGTATTGTTATAAGAATCACCTGTCAGATTCCTGTCTAGGGCAAGGTGTTCCACCTACGAAACAATCCAAACGGAGATTTCCGGAAAGGTTTTGTGTTTTAGGCAGGCGTGTTCAGTTGGAGACATATAGAGGAGTGTAGCGGAATGCATACACTATGTTGTGGAGCCATGAAACACCAGTGTGGAGAACATCGTGTTAATCAATTATTGGTCATAAATGGCCCAATCATACAAGACAACAATACCTCCGAGCTGTATCACAATAGTATTTTTTGTTACTAGGGAACCATATCAAACTCACTTGTTTACTTCACGAAAACCCTGAATTATGACTTTTATGTAAACAATCAGTTACCTAGAAAATCCAACTCAGGATGTTCTCACCTAAACGTGTTCAACCCATGTCTCGTGCACAGTCGTTCAAACATCGTACACACCATTGAACGGAAAGGCTTCTGTATCCACAAGTACACACCTCTTATATTTAGCCTAAATTCAAGTTTGTTTATGGTTAGTATTTCACAATGCAACCATAGCGTAAACACTCGTTCACCATGCATCCTTCAGCAAATGGCATCTTACAGACATCATAGTATTACCAACACCACAGCCACTGCATTGGCACTTTTACGGTTTGCACTCTCCGCTGGACTGTTCTTCCATGCCAAGTCATTTAACTACCACATTTGCTAAGTGTGCAACTTCACACCATAGCAACTCCACCCATCGGACACAATAAAATTCAACGTCCTTATTTCACTCTCATTTATTGTCACTGATTCCGATTAGATAACGATAAAATCGTCAATATTAGATTACTATCTCGACACTCATCTGAGGTTTATAATGATTTTAGGCAAACCGAAATGTAATCACCAGTGATATCCATTAATTCAGTCAGATGCTGAGACCGGAATCATTTTTGAGATTTTAGTTGTTTGATCTTCACTAGAATTTCAATCTAAGTGTAGTTAAAAGCGATTTTAAAATGGATGCACATAACGTTTGAAAAACACATGAGCAAATCAAGATATCCAAGCTGGGAATTCATGAAGTAATATTTTCACGACGTGAATAACTTGATACACTGGGCAAAGCGAGATTGATCAACCGCACACACCTGAATAAATTCAACTACAGGCGAAGAAAGAAGTTTCACCAAATATCACATGGCGCTCAAACACAAGACTCCAGTGTTTAATCTCTATTCTGGATTCTTGGTTTATGTGAAGCGTATTCGTTATCATGTTCTTCAATGCGAGAAAAGGAAAGTTAATTAAACTTAAACAGCATTAATCTGACACGTGAAATGTGGTTATAAAATATGTATTTGACACTTATGATATTAAGACAGCGTTTGTGGCTACACTTCTAAGAAACCAGTTTTCAAGTCAAAATCTAACTATTGACAACTACCAACGTGCTGCGAGATGCGAGGAATCTCTTCAGATTTCATTGCAGCAAAAGTAACACTAAGTGAAGTCAACATTATCTGAATGGCATAAAAGTACCACATACGATCACGCTTAATGAACATTTCCTTTAACAAGCCCATATAAATCTAAGTGGATCTGTGTTATTCTGTATCAAGACATTTCACCGTGAGCCAGACCTCAAATGTGAAGCACTCCGCCTTTGAAACGATTTTTTTCCATCTGTTATTTCGACCCTTTCAGACGTTCACTAACCTATTTTTCAGTCATTGGTTAAAGTTACTTGATGAAGCTAATATGTTATAACGTACATTGTTACTGAATGGTTTCATCAACGCATCGTTATGGGACAAGGAAGGATGACAATAAATTGATGAACAACTTTTTAGTGCGATGAGAATGACGTTTCGATGTAGGTTGTAACACCGTTATCTGCTTCGTAACGGTGTTACAACCTACACCGAAACGATCACTTGTCTATTAACGGTGTAAGAACCTACACCAAAACGATCACTTGTCTATCAACGGTGTAAGAACCTATGCCAAAACGTCGATCTCACAGCAATAAAGAACCTGTTCCATATATTGTCATCCTTCCTTACTGCCCCAACTTCTAAATGCCTCTCAAAGAAATTATGGGACAGCATAATGCTCGCTGGGCACAATTCACACGATTGATATTACCAATACAAATGAATACGATAAGTACTTATGCCGGTGAATTCACACGTTTCGTTTGTGAGCTTGAAACGAGTATATTCAGTGAGTTTCATCATGTTGGCAATTCAAGGAATCCTAATATTTATCCACGTTGCCAAATTTAATATTCTGAACTTCGGTGACACTGAATCTTTCTCTATTATCATAATCATTGATGTTTGAATTCATTACTGCTGTTAGTGTCAGGGAGTAACATTTTCTTTAGCTTTCTTTACTCAAGCGGGTAATGGTTATCCAAAGCAAACTATAAGTCTTCTAACTGAGTCTAATGACCACGATGAGGTAATTGACGAGATAATTGACGTCACCTTTCACCATAAATGTCGGGACCCGCGTAAAAAACATTTCCGGTTTGGTTTTAATTATATACATCCAAGATGTTATCGCTTTGGATGCCATGTTTGTATTAAGTAGTTATAAGACAATCTAAAATGGGACAAAGAATGATTCTTGATTTAACAACACTGTGAACGTGTCAGCTTGAGGTACGAATCACATTGCTACGTCACTGAATTTCGAGGATGGACGCTTTCATGAAAATAGCAACCCTCGTATATTCATATGCATGCTGGTAAGACGGATGTGTGAGTGAGTGAGTTAATATTTAACGTCACATCGGCAATATTTCAGCCATATTGTGACGGGAATATAACACTCAAATGGAATATATGTGTATTATAAAAACCTGTCGACAAAGGACAGTAAAACAACTAGAATATCACAGAAAAGAATGTAAAGCTAGTAATTATACCTAAAACAGTTCATGTACAGAGGACAATACAATATAAAAATAGGCTATAGATTGCTAACAACTGAAGGTAGATCACCATAGTAGGGACCATGGGGACTTACATTACTTTTGCTACCTGCATGTACCCTAGCTGGATTTACACCATCCCTTCAGTCATTGGCCTTTATCCGGAGAATGAGAAAAATACATAAAAATGACAAACACATTACGATTAAAATCCTGGAAAACTTAAATTTACATCAAATGTTTCGGGACCCTCTCAGGGGGACAATTATTTTACAGTACAGTTCAGTATTTTCTATCGAAAGAGGATGTTTACATGATACATTTTATTAGCCTGAAGGCAAGAAAGAGAGTCAGAAAAGATCATATATTGTGTTACACTTAGGATGTCTATTGATATATTTTAAGGCTGTTGATATGGCGTTTGCTTCCGTCGTGACAATAGAGCTGTTATCAGGCAATCGAGAAAATATTGTTCTGCATCCAATGACAGTGGCACAAGCTACAGCGCCACCATCCTTGGATCCGTCTGTAAATAGGGATTTATATGTATTGTACTTAGTACGTAATTGACAAGATTCTTCTTTATATTTTAGATCATTAGTTTCTGATTTTTTTTAAGTGGTCAAGGTTAGGTCCACTTGGGGCCTAACCAGTTGCCAAGGCGAAGAAAGAAGAAGCTATATTCTCCAGCTCAATGCCGCCCGCTGTATAAGAAATAGTTCATCAGCCTCAACGTAGAGAGTATCAATAGGTAAAGTTCCAAAAGACAAAGTCTTAAACTTTGGTGATGGACAGAATCAAGACGTTTTAGGTTGCTTTTGCAGGCTGCACTATATACGGTGGAGCCATAATCAAGTTTTGAACGGACCAGTGTTAGATATAGGTGTACGAGGGTCGTTTGATCCCCCTCCCCACTTTGAGTTAGAAACAACTTTCAACAAGTCAAGAGCCTTCAGGCATTTAGTTTTAAGGGACTTAATATGAGGCAGAAACGTTATATGTGAGTCAAAGATTAGGCCCAAGAACTTGGCCTCCTTTACAGCTTTGTTGGGAGTGCCATCTAGAGACAGTTCTGGGTCCTTATGTGGCTTATACTTTCTGCAAAAATGTATACACTTAGTTTTGGATTTAAAACTTGCAGCCGTGTTCAAGACACCATTTATTTATTTTGTTTAAACACAGCTGCAGTTGCCGTTCAATGGTATGCTTCATATTTTTACCACGACAGGAAATATTAAAATCATCCACAAAGAACGATCCATGAATTCCAAAACTATTTATCTTATATAATAATATAAAACGTGTGACAGACAAAATACTGCCTTTTCGAACACCCTGATCCTGATTGTTATGATCAGACTGGGTAGAACCCACGCGGACTTGAAACTGTCTGTTATTTTAAAAGTTGGCAATGAATTCATGCAAACGACCACGCAAACCGAAATCTTGTAAATCTCCTAAAATGCCATATTTTTTACAAATGATTCCAAACGCACTAAGGGATCGATAGTTCTTCTGTTTTTACAGAAACCACATTGTATATCTGTTTCCAAGTACGAAACAAGTCGATTATTTATCATGCGTTTCATGGTCTTGCAAACACGGCTAGTTAATGAAATTGGTCGATAATTGGATGGATCCGTATGATCACGTATAAGTTTAGGTATTGGCACTACTATATAGCGTCACGCCGTGAGGAAGGAAATTTTCCTGAAGTACAAATGTCATCAAAAATCCATAACAACGTCTGTAAACATGATTCTCGTAAATGCTTCAGAACTTGATAATGTATGTTATCAGCTCCTGTGGCAGTATCGTGAGCTTGATCAAGAGCGGTATGGAGTTCATGAATATAATCTTCCCCATTATCTGAATTGAGGTTAATACTTTTCTGTTCTTGTTGTGTTTGGTATTGTTGGAATTTAGGCACATAATTCGAAGAGGAAGAATGTTTATCGAGAGTTTCAGACAGTTTATTTGCAATATCTGATTTATCGGTAAGTAATTGATCTCCATGTTTCTGATGATGGACACTAGATTTAGTACCTTTACCTTTAATTTTCTGGACCTTGTTCCATTCCATGGACATGGGTGTCCGAGAATTTATTTTGGATACACAATTTTGCCAAGATTGCCGTTTGTTCTGTTTGAAATTACGCCGCGCTTTAGCACTTAAAATTTTAAATTTATTTAAGTTATGCACCATAGGATGGCGACGGAAATAATGTTCTGCTTTTTTCCTTGCCTTCCTAGCTTGTTTGCAGTCATCGTTGAACCATAATTTTGCAAAAAATTGGCGTTTATTCTGTTTAAAAGTACGCCGCGCTTTGCAATTTAAAATTTAAAATTTATTTAAATTATGCATCATGGGATGGCGACGGAAATAATGTTCTCCTTTTTCCCTTGCCTTCCCAGTTTTATGGGGCCTTTCATACGCCATGGTTATTTTTGTTTTCATCATCCGAGCTCCCCACCCACCATGGAGTATCCCAGGGACAATGCTAGAGCAAGCGGGTCTCCAACTTGCAGCACCAAGGATACCCGGATGATATACTCCAGCAGAAGAATTAAAAGGTTAATTATTCCACCAGATTGGCCCATGAGCCACCGTCGTCTGAGCATACGACTCTGCGCAAAAATGTGAGATTATTTGAAATTTTGAAATTCTAAATATATATTATTACACGGAATGTGACGTTGTGACCCAGTAATAATTATTACTTAATTAACAATATAATTCACAGAAAATACACTCTCGTAACGGTGTTCAAAGGGTTGGTTGACTGTTGCCGTTTGGAGCACACCATCAACAGCGCACCAGAACGCAATTTTCTAATGTTCTTTACATCGCCGGCGATGCATTGGATACCCTAAGACACAGCAAAAAGGTTTAACTTCAACGGTGTATTATCTTTGGTCACGGTGACAACAAATCATGACCAGTAGTCAATGTGTTTAAACGGTCCGAATTCGTCAACAGGATCATTATCAAGAGGACGTGTCCTCTTTTTAATGGGGTTTCGTAAGCCATGGTAAGTTATTTAGATTTCATTATCCGAGCTCCCCACCCACCATGGAGTATCCCAAGGACAATGCTAGAGCACGCGGGTCTCCAACTTGCAGCACCAAGGATACCCGGATGATATACTCCAGCAGAAGAATTAAAAGGTTAATTATTCCACCAGATTGGCCCATGAGCCACCGTCGTCTGAGCATACGACTCTGCGCAAAAATGTGAGATTATTTGAAATTTTGAAATTCTAAATAATCGCCAAGTCTAATAGCATGATAAAAATTTCAAAATGTTTACAACATTACAAAATGTAATGCTCAGGGCTTGGCGTGACCAGCCGATTGGTTGAACCGGGCCCATTCAACCTCCCGTCTAGGTGAAGTTAGGGTCGAGGTGGTGTGTTGAGCAATAGGAACACTGGTCCTGCTCCCATGCCCTCAACTACAGGACCCCTCCTCCACCGACACAGGGCCGCAACCCACGACAAACGAGTTGGTGGACCAAATATGTCCCCGGGTCCACAATGGGGGGTTGGCGAGCACTTAGCGTTACCCAACACCCACCTCGACGAGGTGGCTTGCCACGGGTGCCTCTAAGAACAGACCTCACAACAACAGAATCGTAAACACACCTAAAGGAGTTTGTGATTAAAAGGTACTATGATAGAACTGCTCGAACGTATGCATTTCTTTTCGCCGCTTTTAAGTGATTAAAATATACATTCGAGAATATGAACAGCCAGCGAATGATAATTGTCATGTTTTCCTGAAAAGTTACTGAGGTGTTTTATATCAAACTTCATGCCAGTAGAAACCTGTGGCGATTCTCAGGTTCCCTGTGCCCCGTGCTTCTCGATAGAGATGGCGTAAAATGAGTGAGTTAATATTTAACGTCACTCTTGTCCTCCACCAAATGTTTAAGACTTGGTGGATCACATGATAATTCCTACCGAATTAAAAGCAAACACAATGTCACCGGAAGTCAGATCCCAACTGGTGATCTGTCTGAATTATTTACGACAATGTGATCACATTGACCATGTGATCTACAACATATTGCACTCTTCAGCTGCGTTTGCTAACCTATCCAGAACTAAAACCTCACTCGTAATTATCTTAAGAAATAAAATAATGAATAATCAAATGCCGTGATACAATTTAAGTGCTGTTCAAGGAGGCGGTTTTAGATCGATGGTTTCCCTCACCAGACATCAAATAGATGCTGTTGGACTGATTCGCTGTGGGCGTTCACTGACTTATACACCCTTGACACGTAAAAGATTGCATGAAACAGAAAAACCGTTATGAAATATTGCATGATGCATCGGGTGTGCAATCGACCATACACTGAAATTGCACAAAACATTCGATTCAATAGCGCTACAGATATATCAACCGAAGTTTATTCAAAATTGCAATATCCAGACAAAACAATCTATTTTGTAGGCTGACTAAACTGTCAGCTTAGCAAATAAGTTTTCCTGTTCTGTGTTATTATATATTCTAAGCCGAGCATTTGCTAGCTCTCTGGTGCATCATACTTCTATTATGTGTGAGTGCGTGCTGCTCTGGTTAACGGTACTTTGAAAAGTTTCGCAGTGTTGTTAACAACACAACATTATAATTATGACGAATTCTAGAATTTTCCCTACGTCCATCTTTGACACTTCTGTTTAAGTTCGGTTCATAAATAGCATGAATTCATTCGGGTACACGTCCGGTCTGTCAGGTTTGAAAATTATTCCTTTGTAGCTTTCAATGCATATAATCTCAAATGTCCAAGATGGCCATCGTTGTCTGAGAAACAAGAACAGGTCGAGAGACTCTTTTTAAGTAGACCACACACATATAAAGCCATGCTCATTTGTAACAGAACGTCGCTTCTTTTCTGTCTGACTCGTCTATATCACCAGATGCAATTTGCCAATGCAGACATATGTTGTCGGTTAACCAGGACTATGTGTTTCCTGGTGACCTCGTGATAATTAAACCATGCTCGGATTACGAAATGATTAATATATGTTAATATGAATATATATGCTGTGTCTGTTTAAGACACATTATAGCCATTTCAATATGCTTGTAAGTATCATATTCGGAAGAGAATTGTGTGTTGGCCATCTGGTGTCTGCGTCAGACGCTTTTCATTCAGAGCTGTCACGTCTAATATGGCCTCGATGATTCCTTTACAGTTGTTTCCCGGTGGCAGTTTGATTAGCCACGCAACTAAAACCACGTTCAAGAAGATCATTAAAAACGTTTTCTTGCAGAATGCTAGAACAATTCAGTTGATGCAGTTATTTCGGAACGCGTGACTTTTTTCTGCGCTAACATGAACAAAACGGACCTAAAGTCGGTAAGATTGTCTGGAACTTTTGGGGGGATAATTGGATATGTTTTTCTTGCATGCACGCGTATGTCAACATCGACCGTTGAAGACAACAGTGAACAGTGTCTCACGGTTTACCCACAAGGAAAAATGAAATGTGTTTTGGCTAATTATCGACTCCTTTTTTCATTTAAATTAGACCATCGCATGTGAGTCCTAAGTATAGTGTGTTTGCTGCAAATTCGTACCGATGAATTGGCCAATAAATGTACATTCGTGTTAAATGGCACAAAAGTTAATCATTTGTCCATACCAAATCGTCATTTATTTTCATACATTGACACGTAGTTAAGGAACAGTTAACAATCCTAATGTAAGGTTGGTTGCAGTGACCAGGGGGCACCTCTTCTTCTCGAAATAGTTCCATCATGTATTCAGTGATCTAGTAAATATATGAATATATGCCTAAACAGTTTTTTCATCGGCTGTGTTGTGTTTTTATTTTCTTGTTTCTTCATTCCAGCGTGAATGTGTTCGTTAGTTTACACCGCAGTCAGTTATATGTATTTTGTTTTTATAACAGCGTTCATATTTTAGTCTGTTCCAGAAATACGCAGTGATAGATGTCATGAGCATGTATGTTCTGACAGATACAGCTGAAAGTTCCATTACCCTCCCAGTCCCTTATCCTAATATCACCAGGCCAGTCCCTCCATTCCTACGCACCCATCAGATTTAAGTGAGTGAGTGAGTTAATAGTTAACGTCAAATCGGCAATATCTCAGTCTTATCGTGACCAGAACATTTAACATTTAATGCACTGTACGCATATTTCAGAAATCTGTCGACAATGGACAGTAAAATAACTAGAATATCACAGGTATACATGTAACACTAGCAATTATAAACCATTTTAGCTAGAAGGGACAACACAATATACACATAGGGTATAGATTGCCAACAACTGAAGGTAGATCAGCTTACTATGGACCATCAGATTTGAGAGAAATATGTGCCACTCATACTTGGTCATCTCATCTGAGATAGTATGATGTGAAGCTTCATCATTAACATGTCATAAATTGTAAGCATTTTTGATATTACCTGCACATGGACATTGGAGCTGTAGGAGCCGACCCGACGGTGAAATGTCACCATAGTTCCTCGATCGATAACAGAGGCAGTGAAGTGCTCATCCACATTTTTCTCTTAATAGAATCATTCCGCTAATCGTGTCTACTTCGTCCCTACGTAATCAGTCAAACCACGCAAACTATCCAATTGTCATTCGAGTTTTGAAATATGGATGTTTGAGCAGATTTAAACTCTCGACGACAATTACTCTTTCGTTCTCTTCCTGTAGGATATAACATATGGCTGAAGTAATGTGGATGTCATGAGCTTCGACAGTGACAAATACTCCAGCATCAGTACCGACCGGAAGGTGATTAATTGTCTTTTTTCGCAGGTTTTATTTTGTAAACTCATTAAAATTGAGTGAATGTGAAAAGGGCAACACGTGCATTTAACAACTGTCAGTCATGGTGCAAGAAACAATGTACAATATTATTTTATCGACAGGAATAAATGGCATGAATAATGATTCTGTTATTTTTCTTTCACTAATCAACACATCAATACCTTCTTATTCCTGGCATAGTAAGAAACAGAAAAGTCGTAGAAACTACAGTTTTTGTCACATTGTTGTAAGATTTAATGCACTGATTGAATTGCAAATCCCAACATGTACATGGGACAGAAGAATTTGACTTGAGAACAAAGCGTTGAAGCAATCACAAATGGCCACTACAGAGTGTTAAATGTGTAGATAATTAAGAATATGCACAATGAAAGTTCGTACTTCCCTAAGTGAAATCGTCGGGATTCCTCCATACAAGCGAAGGAGCCAGGTCACCTTGTTCTATATTAAACCGGTCCCGCACCACCAGACATGACAGTTCTTCGCGACTGATGAAACCGATTACACGTGACTCTTAACATGCAAAATTAATTACATTCTAGAACGACGGAACGCGTGACGAAAAACGAAAAGCATGAAACAGTTATTGGTTGTTTTTGTTGGTTTGTTTGTATTTTAAAAATGGAAATCAGTAACCGAAAGGAAATGAAACATCATTTTCTGGTTGATCATCAACCGTCTACGAACCCACGTGCTCAATGGGAAGGAAAATGGTTTTATGTTTTCCATCTGAAACGTTCTGCTTAATACCATATACATCAGCAAAACGCTGTGCAAATGTGGCAGTTATCCTACCATGATCGCACTGCGTGACGGAACATTAGCATAATGATAGTTCGTTCTGGATAAATGCACGCTGAATATTAACCGATGTTCAAATCCATGGTCACAGGTCACTGGAATGTCAAAGGGTAGCACAACATTAGTAAGCGTTTCTAAGTTATTTAGATGCCATGGTATCCCTTTGAAACATTTGAGCCTTCAGCTTTATCAAGTCAATGGTAATACCTATCTTATACGAATAGTAACTGACGAACTTATACTGAGGAATTGTGTACAGTACACAGTTGCTTGTCATTGGTAATTTATACTGATTCTGTCCCAACAGTACAAAAATATGGTAATTTAGATTTCAGGATCATTTCGACCATGCAGTCGACCAAACCTTAACAATAAAAATTCTTTGTATTCCCGTAAACGTCTTTCTGAATATGCAGTAGCAAGTCAAAATATGTTTACAACTAAAACATTTTTTTTATAGTAATTTACTGACAAATATACACAGAGCCGTTGTTTGGCGGTACAAGTTGGCAAAAAATAAGACCGCGTGTAGAGAGTATCTCGTATATGAACCGCAAAATAAAACGTCACTCTCTTTTCGAAATTGGTAATCAGTTTCATTCAAACACAGATAAATACCAATATGATTTCAAAATTAACATGTGTGATCTTCAATACATAAAGACAACTTTCAGACAGTTACAAGTCAGAATGACGACAGGTCATCATGCCAGTGCGATCCCAAAGTCCGTAACTCCTGTGGCCTCCTTAAGCGTACATCCAGGGGATGAGACGGTTGATGAAGGCCATAGGAACTTGCGCCCAGATATGCTTAAGAAAGTTAAAGGTCACATGCAACCAAAAAATCAAACATAATTAAAACACATTTATCACTTATTCATGACATATAATATACATTGCTGCTTTTAAAAAAAACAAATAACATAATTATAAGCGTACAATCGCGATTCAAAAGTGCGATATTTTGCACTTTGGCTTACTTCCCCCGAAACGAAGCCCTCGGGAGACCGAACCCAGTCATAGCGGGTGGATCTGCACTCAAGTGTAACGACGGCTTCCGATTGGCTGTTTCATTTGCCGATACATATGCTGAGGGTTCGTTGTGTGTACAGAAAGATGATCTGTTTGATGGGCATTTTAGAAGTAAAGCAAGTCACAAGAAAGTAAGATTCTTTATGGATAACAACTTCTTATTGTGTATTTGATGCGTCGTTTCAGTATGAATTCATATACTGTTGTCAAACAAAATCATATACACGAAAAGAAGTCGTTATCCATGAAGAATGTATATAGAGATGTTGGGTTTGGAAAATACATGTTCTCTGAATTTGCGCTCGATCAAATAAAAAATCATGTCAGTAGAGATGGTAAACTACTGCGTGGCTGGAATCTGTCATTCGTCCAAGTACAAAGCAGGACTTGAAACTGACAAGAGTTTGCACCAGTTTCCGTCAGATCCAGTCATCCGAAAAAAATGAATGTAGTTTGTTTGCAACCCACAGACATAAAAACATGTCATGTGTATCACACGTGCCTAATTACATAATGTGGCAGACACGGGACTCGGGTGCAGGTAAATCAACTTATTTTCTTTATGTGGTATAGTCTGATAGGTGTTACGTTCAAATTGCACGTGGTCAATGATTGAAGCTGTGTATTGCATGTTGTCTTTAGCAGACAGGCAGACAGACATATAGGTGTGAATAAACCAGACACTGAGCTTTCACTGTGACAGAGACTGTTTACTACAATCAACAAGTTGTTTTACGTAACGAGTAGATTATTTACTTGTTTGTGTACACAACCAAGATTAGACTACTGCTCACGACCTCAGACGCTGGGCATGCATACTGTTTCAAGCTCCTCGAACCTATTCACTGCGCATGCGTTATGGAGGCAGCGCAGCACAGCTGTTGAAACCAGTTTTCCCCCCAGCGCTGGGGGGAATTTAGTGAAACGTTTGAACTCCGATTTCGCGGGCTTTTCTTTCATCGCTTTTTTTTCAGCTTTATAGGTTGAATTGACATTTTTTATGATTTGTTTCGGTAAGTGCATACCGAAAGGTACCAGAATCTGCAAAGTTGTGTTTTACGTTGCATGTGACCTTTAAGCCACCTTGGCCGTACATCCTTGAGCCTCTTCTGAATCTCGCCCCACTCGTCGGGTTGACAGAGAAAGCCTCTAGTAGCTCTGGTAGTGTGGGCACTCACGTTGTCCTGCTGGGAGATGTGGTTTCCATGAC
This sequence comes from Haliotis asinina, assembly GCF_037392515.1. Lineage (NCBI taxonomy): Eukaryota > Metazoa > Mollusca > Gastropoda > Lepetellida > Haliotidae > Haliotis > Haliotis asinina. The sequence goes on from NC_090285.1 coordinate 36,298,415, forward strand.
GACCAAAGCATGGCACGACGAATGGTCCCTGCACTTGATCAATGTACCAGGCACATCATTACATTACATCATTTCCTCTACCAGGACCCAAATTCTGGAACACCATAGGGCCTGGTTTGTGACTGAGAGCAACAAGGTTTTTATTTTTATCTGATTATGCTGAAATAAGTGTGCATAGAACGTTACAGAAAAACAACTCTTCTAAAAAAAAACAATCACTTCAAGTTTTACGTGAATTGTTTTTACAGTCATTTGCTATCTACTTTGGTTTACTAACTTTGCAAAGTAAAGTCAGTTACTTTCACAATCAGATTCACTGCTGCCTAAAAGCTCGAAAAGGAAACATAAAACCATCTGCAGTGTTGCCGTGACAAAAGGTGTCAGAACTCCTCGCCAGAACCAGTAAAATATAACACTGACAAGTCTGAATTTTTCAATAATTTGTTTTCAGCAAACAACAGCAAGAAAGAAAGGTATATAATAGAGGTTTCATGTACAATGCAACTTAGTCAAGTCTAAAGTAATGGGTCACAAATACGATGCCAACTCACCGGAGTCTTGGTGTGAGAGTGAGAAACAGTTTTACTGAATGTAACATATCGAGCGGTCAGGCAGCGGCTACGTAGGTCGAACGTTGACAAAGGCATTCACTTTAGTGCACTCCAGTTAATCTCTGTATGTCTCCTGTGTACCAACACAATAACCAGCCTTTGTGTACACAGTCACCGATTCTTCAATATTCGAGCATATACGACCATCGCCATTAACGTAGAATTCTCTCGTAGTCTCCAGGAAGTACGCTCTACTAATCAAAACATAAACTCAAAGGGAGGCAACTCTAAAGTGCTGCCTTAAAGCCTGCTGCTAAAGTACGAAAACCACTGAACATTTATGGTACGGGGATCCATAATAATTATCCCTCAAAACACTAACATTGTAACCCAAGTAACAATTATTACTTAATAAATAATACGATTTGCAGAAAATACACTCTCGTAACAATAGCTAATTGTTTAAAGAAAGTTAGGGGATTGTTGACGATTTCTCGACTCTGAGATATCAAAGGGCGACCGTGTCTTGGCTGTTCGGGCATGTGGACTATCAGCTGAAAAGGCACACCCCTTCAAAATAATGACAGGGTCACGCAATGCATTAGTATTCGCTACTGAACAACCTGTAAGAACCTCATGGCTGAATTACATGGCTGAATAGTTCCGTCGACCAATGAACTCGAGCACTTGTACTAGAACTCGAGTGAGTGAGTTACCACTTGCTATATTTGTCACGTCGGCAATATTGCAGCCATATCGTGACTAAAACAAGATGTAAATCCACCACAAATACATGTAAATTATAAACATCTGTCAACGAAGGACCATAAAACAAACTAGCATATAAGTAAAACTAGCGTCTATGTCAATAAGTGGAGTTCGAATGCAGACAAAAACAGTATAACTACTGAAGGTAGATCACCATACGAGGGACCATTGGGACTTACAGCACATTTGCCTCCTGCATGGACGACTAGAACTGGAGTATAAGGATAGTGCATACAGTGTATGCCAGTCCATGGAATTGTAAATTGAAGAAAGTAAATAGTTGCGTCGTTGGCTAAATCGCTAAAACAAATCGTAACCATTTGACATTCAGAACAGTTAATATAATATAGTATGTGTATATTCATTTCTTCGAGTAGACTTGATCTCTTTGAGCTCTGACAAGTGATGTTGATCATCGGCAGTTTGTGTCTGGGTGAAATATCATACCGAGTAAAGGTAAAGATGTTCACCTGAAATCCAATTCAACAACAAAATTAAATTTATACTTTTTGTCAGTGTATTATCACTATCAAACACTAACTGGAACAATCAATCTCTCTCTCTCTCTTTCTTTCTCTCTCTCTCTCTCTCTCTCTCTCTCTCTCTCTCTCTCTCTCTCTCTCTCTGCGCGTGTGTAAAATTACATCATCGTGACTGTTTCTCCACGTTTGCCTTCACCAAACAGGAAAGGATTCCACACCAGGTGTGACAAGTAGGTATAATTGATGATGGCATGTTATGATTCTTTACATATTGGAATAATACGGCTAAGTAGGTGACGAATTGAGTTTCATAATTTCAGATGATTATCAGCCGCAGATATTAACAGATAGAGTAACAAAAAGGTAGAGTGTACGCGAAGGCGCATTTAACGTTCATTGAACAATGGTATGTGCATGTGTGGTAATATATTCTTTAAAAAGTTTGGTTAAACCATTAAATCGACCACTAATTTAAATTCAAAGTGTTTTCGAACCCTCTGTGGAAATAATGTGGAGAAAAATGTTAAGCTGTCAGAGTTAACAAACACATGAATGGTGCTAAGAGTTGGATCGATCACTGTTTGTTGGTTTTAAAGCTAAGCAGGATGTAACCACCTAGAAGACCACAAAGAATAAAGGTGTCAAAGCTTCTGAACACATCACGGCTCACATGTGACCCTGCAAAACAGACTGATACAAAATAATAATTGATATTAAAATGGAATATATGTATATTGTACATTCTTTTTTTTAAAAAAGTCCGTCAATTAAGGACAGTAACAAAAATATTGTAAGTAGAATTAAAGGACCACTAAACTCAATTTTTTGGTACTCTTTTTATCACTGCATATGAAAGACATCTGGTTAGTCATAAACGAAACACCCTTTTTTTTAAAAAAATACCATTGTGGTCAATTAATACCAAGCGCTTAAAAGTTGCTAAAAGGCTGTCTGCTTTTCTCTCGCCCGCAAACGATACATCAGACAGGTTACGTAACTCTCGCCAGAGCCCTACAGTGGCGTCATAGAAGGAACAATTTCCAGTTAAATGTATAGAAAATGTGTAGGAAGCTCATCATTTTGCTGATTTCTCGACGTTACCAAAGACATGCCGAATTGTTGTTTTGCCGTCAATTGTTTCTTGGGGTCGGGTGATGGTATCACTATGCACAGATTTCCACCTGACTCCGTAGTTTGTGCTTAAATTGGTTGTTAGTGTGTGCGAAGTGAGCGTTGTGGAAGCCTATGGTATATACTAAATCGGATGGGTCGCCCCTTACCACGCTTCTAGGACAGAAAATGTTTCAACGAGTTTATAAAATCAAGACTGCTTACTACACTTTGCTCACCAAAAGGATTTTGCATGGATATATCGCTTTCTACCTCGGAAACGAGGTTGTGGTCGAAGTAACAATATTATCGTAAGTATTATTATGTTGACCCCTTATAGTGACCGCTTCCAAGAGAGAAATTGTTATGTTATAAGCAATGTCATGTAAAATCCTGATGTCCATCAATAAAATACATATTTTACTACCAGTAGAAAGTAATTTTGATTTTGTAAGTTGGTGAAAACAAGCTTAACTAGCATTCATCCTCAGACAGGGCGCCGCCATTTTGGAAAATCATGAAGTCACGGGCTGAAGTCCCTTAGAATTATTGAGATTATGATTTGTTGTCATCAAGTCAGAAAATCAAAACTACTTATTACTGGTAGTTAAATACGCCTTTGAATCGTAGCCAAAAGGATTTTGCATGACACAACTTTTAACATAAGAACTTCTTCCGAGGAAGCAAGGTGGTGGTCGAAGTGACATTTATATTGCAAGCAATGTTATATTGACCTCCACCTCACTTCCAAGAGTGAAATTGTTATGTTATAAGCAATGTCATGGCAAAATCCATGAATAAATTACATATGTTACTACCAGTAGAAAGTAATTTTGCTTTTGTAAGTCGGTGAAAACAAACTTAAATAGCATTCATCCCCAGACAGGGCGCCGCCATTTTTGAAAATCAATCCAAGTCAAATCCATTTGAATTAATGAGATTATGGTTTGCTCTCATCAACTTAAAAATCAAAATTACATAATTATGTTCTTGAATCATTACCAAAAGGAGTTTGCATGACACAACCTGTAACATAACCTAAGCGAGGTCGGGATCGAAGTGGCAATACTGCGCGATGAATTTCTTCACTTGCTAAATTTACTTGGTTTGTAACGTTCACTCACCAGTATGTAGACACTTTTCAATATACGTCTTTATACTTGGTCTCATAATCCTAATTACTTTATAATCATGCTTGTATGCATTTTGAAACTTAATAAAAAGAAGCGATCTGCGAATGTATAACAGGAATGTAATATGTAGACATTTCATAGTTTGCCTATATGAATCATAATTCGCACGCACGCCCTAGTGTATGTCGTCTGCATCATTGATTCTGTTGAAAGCTCCGACAACTTATTAAAAACAAAAATGGAAATATTAAAATTAATGTTATAGGAGCAATGTCAGGCTATTACATTCTTCGAGGAATGTAGCCATCAATAATCACAAAAACAAGTGATATAAAATTCATCTGCAGATTTCCCAAGTGATGTGTCTTTTAACAGTCTAATATAAGAAAACGTGATGTATCGTTTCAGGTTTTTCACATTGCTGTATAGTTTCATTGGTTACCCAAGATAGCACACCTAGCAACTAATTGCATAATGTGCATCATTCTTTTTAAAATGTTATTTAGTTAGTGAATAATGAGCAATCAATCAATGTAGTGGCGGTTAATCCTTTGAAAGAAGGGTGTTGTTTTACATGACACAGACATGACAGAGTGTATTCAGTATAGATTAGTAAATGCACATACATAAACATTACCTTTTGACAAATCCCCCATTTAAATCCCCATAAAACTATTTAATCAATCAGCGTGTTATCGGTTAATCCTTTGATCGACCCAGACAAAGGAAATGCCAAACGGGGGCCTTTGTCGGGTAATCTAAGTGGCGTTACCACTAATTATACCTGTTATAAATTCATTGACTGAGCATCAAGTGAATGATGACAAATAACGTGTAGGTTTATACCACCTAACACGGATTACAACCTAGCGACACCAAGTGATTTTGACAGAATCGTCTATGAAAACAAGGGTTGTAACTCGAAAACTAGGTAAAGCAGGAGACAAAACTAAATGACAGTACATATAGCTTTCATTTTTCTCAACAGCTTTCGCGATTTCAGGTTTGTACAAACCTGTAAACCAAATAGTTTAACCGCTGAAATGTAGATGAATACTGCACAGACCCTCATGTCTATACCTACTATTACGTCACGGAGACGCGCTGCTCTGATTGGTTGAAATTTCGTTTGCGGCTGAGAATTGTGCACTGTTGACAAAAAGGTCGATTTAAGGTAATTAAAGATCGAAATGAGCAGTTTTAATGACAGAGTTTCATTTATAACGATGTCAGCAAGTGATCTTGCACTTGTACCCTATTAGAGTATATGTGACCTTTGACACTAACGTGGAAAGCTATAACTAATATCACTATTTGGACAATATACTTATATAAAAAAAACTGGCTATTGTTACGAGTGTGTATTTTCTGTATATTTTGTTATTAATTCAGTAATTATTATTGGGTCACAATGTTTAGTGTTTTGAATAATAATTATAATGGGTCACATTTAGTATAATAGATGATCCGCATTTTTAGGATTCAGGTTTCCCGTGAATTATCTGCCCTTGACTTCCTGTTTGTTTACTACCGGGAGACTGTTTCTACGGTCTTGGCGATGACCGTAGGAGCTCGTACATTCGGGAAATGAATGAAAGTATATATAAAGGGCAGTTGCCGTGTTGTGGGCGACACAGATTCACACATTCACATTCATTCACTGGAGTATATCATCATCAATCGATGCCAACGTTCGATCTTCCTAGCCGCTGTCAGACTGCTCGCCGTGTTACATTCTGCACGACTGTTTCTCTCTCGCACTAAGATTATTGGTGAGTTTGCTATACAATATATTTTGTGACCAATTGCCTCAGAGTTTGTCTCACTTGTATTTTATTTGAAATAGATATTGTGATATTGACTTGTGACTTTGTATACCTTGCTCTCATTGCCTTAATACAGTATCTGAATATGTTACACTTGTCTTTGTTCTGTTTTGCTGGTTCACAGGGGGTTTCATACACCTTTTTTGCACACCAAATTCTTAACCGTAACACTATAGATCGCCAACAACATAACGTAGATCACCATACTAGGGACCATGGGGGCTTACGGTGACAGACTGTAAGATCTTCAAAATCATCGTACTTACTTCACTTTAAGTCTACTGATTCGCTACCCACAGACACATCATTTTGTACTACACTGATAGGTCTACCTACGCCACTCAACGACAACCGCATCCCAGTTTATCCATCGTACCTATTTCAGCAGGCAGCCCCTGCAGAAACATTCGTGTGTCATACATCCTTCATTAAATGTGCACTTCCGACTCCATCCAGTTGCAAATGAATGCCAACATATAACACTATACTAACTGTACTCAAAGGCAAGTGTATTGACAATCATACGCCGTGTCTCCTTCTCTGCCTTCTCCCTGCATCACACCTTTCTCGGCGACGGCGGTATCTTCCTGGTTTAACAATTAATGCACACTCCCTTTACCCGATCAGTGAGTGAGTGAGTTAAAATTTAACGTCACATCGGCAATATCTCAGCCATATCGTGACGAGAACATCTAATATCAAAATTAATTATATGTCTACTATAAAACCTGTCAACGAAGGACAGTAAAAGAACTAGAATATCACAAATGGAATTAAAACTAGCATGGAAATTTAAAAACAACATCACCATTAGGACAATACACTATAAAATCAGGCTATAGATCGCCAACAACTGAAGGTAGATCACCAAAACTAGGGACCATGGGGACTTACAGTACCTTTGCTACCTGCATGGACCCTAGTTGGATTTACTCCATCCCCTCAGCGGCTGGCGAGTGTACAATATGCTAGCCAAAATTAAAACAACAAGAATACTACGATTAAAAGCCTGGTAGATTTAAATTTACATCCAATGTTTGTGGACTTATGTACCCTCTCAGGAGGACAATAATTTTACAATACTTCAACCCCCTTTGAGGGTACAGCCACTAACAATTCTAGTTACTAACCTAAACTACCAATCATTAAAATACATTTATATACAGAACATATAACTCAAAATTCAACCGAGAAATCAATTTCCTTTAAAAAAGCAATAATTAAATGAGCGCTGACTGTGTTAAAAAGATCCTTAACAGTTTTTACAGAAAAATACTTATCCCTTATGACGGAGAATTCAACACAGTCAAGCAGGATATGCTTGACCGTGACTCTCTCATCACAAGGGATACAAAACGGAGGATCCTCACCTTTTAAAAGGTATGCGTGAGTGTATCTTGTATGGCCAATGCGACATCGTCGCAAAATGACTTCTTCAAATCTGGACTGACAACCCAAGTATGTATAACCAATGTAGGGTTTTATTTCATGTAATTTATTTATACCTACTTGGGTGTCCCACTTCTTCTGCATCAGATCACGAGTGTAAGCTCTAATGCTAGCTTTGTAGTCAGAATAAGGAATAAGAAGTGGTGTCACAGATTTGTTGAGTGCTGCCTTAGCAGCAAGATCGGCCATTGCGTTACCAGAAATGCCAACATGGCTGGGTAACCAAAAGAAGACGATGTCGTACTGGCCAGTAGCAAGATCATTATATAATTCAATAATTTCAATTAAAAGTGGATGTTTACAAGAAAGATTTTTAATCGCCTGAAGGCAAGAAAGAGAGTCGGAATAGATTATATATTGTTTATGTTTATGGCGTCTTTAAATATATTTAAGAGCTGTTAATATGGCGTTAGCCTCAGCGGTAAAAATAGAACTGTTGTCTGGTAATCTAGAAGATATTGTTCTGGATCCAATGACAGTGGCACAAGCTACTGCGCCACCGTCCCTGGACCCATCTGTAAATAAGGATTTATAACTGCTATATTTATGTTTCAATTCATTATATTCTTGTTTATACTGTAATTCATTAGTTTCTGATTTTTTAAATGTGGTCAATGTTAGGTCCACTTGGGGCCTAACCAACTGCCAAGGAGGAGAAGAAAGAAGACGGGAAGGAGCTATATTTTCCAGCTCAATGCCGGCAGCAGCAAGAAATGGTTTAATTCTTAAACCAAGAGGCGGTACAAGCGAAGATTTCATGTTGTATAAGTCCTCACCCAGAGGACTGAAAACACAGTTATATGCAGGGTTTGACTCACTGGAATATAATTTTGTTACATACTGTAAAGCTAATTTGATACGTCGCTGCTCAAGAGATGGCTCATCGGCGTCAACGTACATGCTGTCAACAGGTGAAGTTCGAAAAGAGCCAAGACAAAGTCTTAGACCTTGATGGTGAATAGAATCTAAAAGTTTCAGGTTGCTTTTACAGGCTCCACCATATACAATGGAGCCATAATCACGTTTTGACCGGATCAGTGATCGATAAAGTTGCAGGAGGGTAGTTTGGTCCCCTCCCCATTTAGAATTTGAAACGACTTTCAACAAGTCAAGTGCCTTCAGGCATTTAGTTTTGAGGGATTTGATATGTGGTAGGAACGTTAAAAACGTCAAAAATTAATCCCAAGAACTTGGCCTCCTTTACAACTTTGATGGGAGTGCCATCTAGAGATAGTTCAGGGTCCTTATGTGGCTTATATGTTCTGCAAAAATGTATACAATTAGTTTTGGACTTCGAAAATTTGAAGCCGTTTTCAAGACACCATTTATTTATTTTGTTTAAACACAACTGCAGTTGCCGTTCAATAGTATGCATATTGTTACCTCGGCAAGAAATATTAAAATCATCCACGAAAAGCGATCCATCAATTGAATCGTTTAAAACTTTTGATAAACTGTTGATCTTGATGCTAAAAAGAGTGACAGATAACATACTGCCTTGTGGAACACCCTGATCCTGATTGTAATGATCAGACAGGGTAGAACCCACACGGACCTGGAATTGTCTGTCATTTAAAAAGTTGGCAATAAATTGAAACAAACGACCTCGCAAACCAAAGTCATGTAAATCCCTCAAAATACCATGTTTCCAGGTTGTGTCATATGCTTTTTCAAGATCAAAAAAGATAGACACAGCATGTTGTTTATTAATTAGTGCGTTTTTAACAAATGACTCCAGTCGCACTAAGTGATCGACAGTACTTCTGTTTTTACGGAAACCACACTGTATATCTGTGATAAGATTATTTGTTTCCAAGTACCAAGCAAGTCGATTATTTATCATGCGTTCCATGGTCTTGCAAACACAGCTAGCTAGTGAAATAGGTCGATAATTGGACGGATCTGTATGATCACGTCCAGGTTTAGGTATTGGTACTACTATGGCGTCACGCCATGACGGAGGAAAGTTACCCGATGTCCAAATATCATCAAAAATATTGAGAAGCGTTTCTAGGCAGGATTCTGGTAAGTGCTTCAGAAGTTGATAATATATGTTATCAGCTCCTGTAGCAGTGTCATGAGCTTGATCAAGAGCAGTATGGAGTTCATGAATAGAAAACGTTTCATTATAATCTTCCCCATTATCAGAATTGAAATTAATAGTTTTCTTTTCTTCTTGTTTTTGATATTGCTGAAATTTAGGTACATAATTTGAAGAGGAAGAGTGATTAGCAAGGGTTTCACCCAGTTTATTAGCAATATCTGATTTATCAGTTAGCAATTTATCTCCATGTTTAAGATGATGGACAGTAGATTTAGTACCTTTACCTTTGATTTTCTGGACCATGTTCCATACCTTGGACATGGGTGTCCGAGAATTTATTTTGGATACATAATTTTGCCAAGATTGGCGTTTGTTCTGTTTAAAAGTACGCCGTGCTTTAGCATTTAAAATCTTAAATTTATTGAAATTATGCACCATAGGATGGCGACGGAAATAATGTTCTGCTTTTTTCCTTGCCTTCCTAGCTTGTTTGCACTCATCGTTGAACCATGGTTTTCTTATGTGTGGAACTGCTGAGGACTTTGGTATACACTCATCAGCTATGGAATTCAGTTCATCAGAAAAAGATTTGATAGCATCAGAAACGTCAATAAAACGTTCGGGTTTAAGTTTTTTAGCACACAGTGTTTCATATAAAGCCCAGTTAGCCTTTTTAAAATTTCGCCTTGATGATGGAGGAACATCAGATGGAGTTACAGCTTTTAATATAGTAGGAAAATGGTCACTTCCACAGAGGTCATCGTGGACTGACCATTCGAATTCATTTAGTAGTTCTGAATTTGTCAATGACAAGTCAAGAGCAGAATAAGTCCCTGTACCAGGGTGTAAATATGTGTTGGAACCATCATTATAAATACATAAATCATTGTCAGAACAAAAGTCCTCCAAGAATTTACCTTTAGTGTTTGTAATTACACTACCCCAAAGTGGGTTGTGCCCATTTAAATCTCCCATTATAATACAGGGCTTCGGGAGTTGGTCATATAGAGCTTGAAGATCAGTTTTGGCAAACGTCGAAGACGGTGAAATATAAAGAGAGCATAGCGTAAACGCTACATGTAAAGTAATTCTCACTGCAACAGCCTGCATATTAGTATTAAGTGGAACAGGGCTCTGAATAACGTTTTGTCTGACTAGAATGGATGATCCGCCAGTGGCCCTATCACTCGGAGGTGCAAGACAATGATATGCATTAAATTGACGAAGGTCAAATGTATCTCTTTGTTTTAAATATGTCTCTTGGAGACATATCGCTGACGGTGTAAAATCTTGGACTAATAGTTGTAATTCATGCAAATTAGTCCTCAATCCTCTGCAGTGCCACTGTACAATATTATTGGAATAAACTATCTTTTGGGGGGATTTATTGGGGATCTACCCCGCACTCTTTTGGAGGGCGACAAGCTATGTGCCCAAGAATGGACGTTTTCAGAAACGTCCATGTCTTCAAGAGACCCACATTTATTGAACAGTTGAATTTTGTTCTGTGACCCTTTAGGAGCTCTGCCACTTTGTTGTTTTGAAGCATCAGCCTTTGGCTTCGGTTTACTTTTCACCGTTTGTTGGCTATCAGCTGTAGACTGAGACTTCGAGTGTGACTGAGATGCTGATTTGTGTTCAGAAGAAGACTTTGAGGTATTAGGAAGTGATTCCTCAGTCTGTGATGATATAGCAGTGCACAAATGCTGTGGAGAGTCGCAATTTACCCAAGTCAAGGTAGTTTGACAGCCTGTGGTTGATGTTGTTTTAGAACTAGACCCCGATGATGTTTTTGCTACTGCAGCATAACTTTCTGTAAGTTCAGATCTCTTCACCAGTTTTTTGGCCTCAGAAAAGGGGATATTTTGTGTAATTTTATTTTATTGATCTCCATTTGCTCTTTCCAAATTGGACACTGTTTAGAAAATGAAGAATGGCCGCCTGAGCAATTGGTGCATTTTTTATAATCCCTGTCACAATCTTCCGTTGTGTGTGTCTTCTCACCACAGTGAGCACACACAACAGACAATGTGCACGTATTTACACCGTGTCCATATTACTGGCATTTAAAACACCTGAGCGGGTTGGGGATGTAGGTGTCAACTTGTATGTTACAATAGCCTGCCTTCACTGATTTGGGAGCATTTGGGCATGAGAAAGTGAACATATATGTATTTGTTTGGAACGTTTCATTGTTTCTTCGAGTAGAAAAGCGCTTGACATACAGCACACCTTGATCTTTCATTTCCGATCCTATGTCAATTTCGGACATATCAGCAAACAATCGATCTCGATCTCTGATGATACCTTTACTAGTGTTTAAGGTCTTGTGAGCAGAGACCGTGACCGGCATGCCCACGAAAGATGTCATGTTCATCAAGTTGGTTGCTTGCTGCTTTTTCCCGCACTCAACTAGCAAAGCACCCGAACGTAAACGTCTTATATTTTTCACATCCCCAGCAATACCTTGAATACCCTTCGATACTGCAAAGGGGTTCAACTTTAAAGGTGTCTTGTCAGGAGTCTCAATAACAACGAAACGCGGCCAATACTCAATCGATACAGCCGGTCTATGGTCAGCATCAACAGGGTCAATATCAAGTGGACGTTTTGTTTTTTTGTTGGGGTTTCATACGCCATAGTTAGTATAATATGGTTCATCATCCGAGCTCCCCACCCACCACGGAGTATCACAAGGACAATGCTAGAGCAAGCGGGCCTCCAGCTTACAGCACCAAGGACACCCGGATGATATACTCCAGTAGAAGAATTATAAATAATTAATCCACCGGATTGGCCCTTGAGCCACCGCCTTCTGGGCATAAGACTCTAGGCAAAATTCAGAAAATAAAGATACATTTCAAAACCAGGAAAGTCGATGATTAATTTGGCCAAAACCGAAATTTAATATCCAAATCAAAATTGTGCAATGACATATATATATATAGTTCATGCACAGGGCTTGGCATGACCAGCCGATTAGTTGAATCGGGCCAATTCAACCACCCGTCTAGGTGACGTAAGGGCCGAAGTGGTGTGTTGGGCAAATGGAACGCAGTTAAAAGCCCAACTGCCCTCAACCACCAGGATCCCGTCCTCCACCGACACGGGACGCAACCCACGGCAAACAGGTTGTCCAATTTAGTCGCCTCTTACGACAAGCAATGGGGTGCTGTGGACACATTCTGTCCCGGGTCCACACGGGAGAAGAGCACTTAGCGTTACCCAGCACCCACCACGAGGAGGTGGCTCTTCATGGGTGCCTTTACCCGATCAGAAATAATATTTGATTGATTTCTTTGCAAAAACATGCATATGTTTTGAAATGGTTCCACATCCCTGTACTTAAGAATCCGCCTTTCTATAATCAGTAACTACAATATCGCCTTGCAGCACAATAGATACTCTGAAGGCAGGCGTAAACAGCTCACATTTTCCATCGTTTACTTCTCCACTCTAATTAATAATCCAGCCTCCGTACACGACGCTAATAACTTTACATACTGTGCAAAGCGGGATTAATCATGTCCACTCACTCAAAATAATTAAAACTGGAGGTTTGCGAAATACTCATTCTGGCATCGCCAGGACTGCAGTGTTTAATCTCTGCTTTTTCATTCTCTGCTCTAAATTCTTTGTTTTAGATGAAACTTATACCTTATCGTTTTCTTCAATGCGGGAAAAGGAAAGTTAATTAAACCTTAACTGCGTTAACCTGACACATGAAATATGGTCATAAAATATGTATTTGACGTTTATGACATCAAGGCAGTCTTTGTGGCTACACTTCAAAGAACGCCGTTGTCAAGTGCAAACCTAGCTATCGGCAAAGCAGCAGAGCGTTGCAAGATGCAAGAAAGAATCCCTCAATCATTCGAGAATCATTTGAAATTTCAGTGCAGCAAAAAGTAACACTAAGAGAACTCAAGATTACCTAAAGGACATAAAAGTGCCGCATATGTACATGTAATGTACGTGTAGTGCACTTTTCCTTTGACAAGGCGATATAACCACACATGGATAAGTGTTATTATTAGTTAAAGATTTCACGGTAAATGTAATGCACTTCGAATTTGAAATGATTTCTTTTATTCTCCGGTTAATTTGACCTATCAAGACATTCATTAACATGTTTCAGTAATTGGTTAAAGTTCCTTATGTATTTTTTAAGTACATTACATGTTAGTTAACGGCTATATATCCATACATCATTACTCGATAACACAATCTGAACAGAATTCACATGATTCCTATTATGCGGTTCTATCCTTTTTTTATAATTTACTAAAACTGAATTTAATGAATAAGGTATGGTTGTTTGCTCCGTGAATCTTATTAATTTAGACTCATGTAACAAATTTTGATATTGTAAACTTTGGTGACGCTGGACCTATCTGTTTCATTAATTACACTGACGCATGCGTCCATCACACTTCATGTTAATATCAGTGAATAACATCTTTCGCAGTGTTGATCATGTGGCTGTTTCCGCATATGCAGATAACGCGAGGCAATACCTTGATGGGAATCCATAGCAACAGCAAACACATAAATAGAATAAAAATCTACATTCTTGAATTTGCTCCTGTGTCGAAAGATTGGGAGTTGGGGGTAATGGCTTCAGAGACAACTCCGATAATAAATTTCATGGTTGTCCTCTAAAGGTATTGTGTTATCACGTGAGTTTATATTTCATGCATTATTGTGGCATTAGTGTGGCACTATACTTAGGTTGTCAAAAGCAGCCATACAAGTATAGCAAGTTTCACGGCAGTGCCAAATCAAGGCATTTTGCATCGCGGACGCCATTTTCAGTGCTTACTCCTTGTCCTCCACCAAATATTTATCAAATGAAACGGGAAAGTGTAAACACAGAGAACAAAAAACAAATAAAACAAAAACAAAACAAAAAATGAAACTGCTGATCTGATCGAATTATTGTGGTTTTGTTCCACATCGGCAATACCATCAACAACATGACATGTGCTTCACAACTCATCAACAAGGAAACCTTCAGGGTCAATTCTCTAGTGAATCAAAAACAATAAATAATCAAACGTCATAATACCACTGCAATGATGTTCAACGAGGCAGTAAGCGCAACACACTCAGTATTTAGATCGATGGTTTCCGCCGTTCAGACATCAAACAGATACTGTTGGATGTGTTTCGATCTGGGCTTTCACAGACTTTACACATCAATGGCACGCACGTGATTGCATGAAACAGAACTAATGTTACGAAAAATTGAATGATGCAGTTGCTGTGCAATCGGAGATTCACCCAAATTGCAAAAAAGTTTAATACAATAGGGCTATGCATACATGAACCGAGACTTATTGATAATGGTATCATCCAAATTTAACAATCTATTTTCTGTCAGCTTAAGATGTTCATTTTAATGTTTAAATTTCAGTCTTCTTTAGAATGATAATAATGCTTTATGCTTGCAGGGCATGCCGCGATGAAGAACCACCTTCATAACTCAAACCATACTGATCTTTATCCTCGTCAAATACTTCAAAAACGGGATACGATAGATTTATATCTCCAGTTGTCATGACGACAATTCAAGGAAGGCCATCACAAACATTGTGTCCCCAACACAACTAAATGAAGTCTCCTAACACGGAATTATATATTTTATGTTCACTGGTTGTAGTGATGCTATTAGTGATTGTTCCTGCTCATTTGTACGTGTCGCTTCATTTAGAGTAAAACAAACAGTATACTTATGAGATTGGCGCGCGTTGTTATGGTTAACGGAGCTTTCAAAAATATTCAGTTCCATCACGGTGTATAAACTTGTTTGCGTTGTTGTTGACACTAAAGAATTATAATATATTATTGTATTATAATTCTGTATATTTAAGTTAAAACCCCTCAGAACGCCTTCAATTCACTGGGATACGCGTACAATCTATCAGGATTGGAGTGTACGTTTCGAAGCGACTTCGTCCATATTAACATATATTCGGATTATGGAATACTGTGTCAAAATCAATGCATATATCCAGTGGCGGTGTAAAACAAGTTTTGGCCATGTCAAAATAATTTGGGTGTAACTGTCAGATGCCTTTCATTCACATATATCCAGATATGGCAGGGCCTCGACGGTTCCTATGCAGGTCCTTCCCATTGTCACGTTGACTGGCCACGCAACTGATATCAAATAATGTTCAAAATGGTGAATGTGAGAACTGTCCTTGCAAAACTGATATACGACAAGGACAATTCAGCTGAAGGCACATGGTTCTCAACACAGCAGTTGGGATTTCTAATCTACTCTAACAGGAGGGATGTTCATAAAAAGAACGATCAACACCTTTGTCTGCCATTTGCCACAGAAAACATTCCAAAATCAATCGAAACTGACATTGCGTCGGTAAGTTAGTCTGGACATCTCTTGTGACAAGATTGATTGTTTAGTATTCTTTTATTCAAATAAAGTTCAACACAGATTGTTAGAGACAATCGCGTCTGATTTTTACCCACAGGGGAGCATTGACAAATCTGTCAGTTGACGAGGAACACTTTTTATGGGCAGGCAATTTCTTTATTGCGAAAGATGCAACGTTTCGGTGTAGAACCTAACACCGCCATCATGCAAATGATACACAACCTATGCATAAGGAATATATAGGAGTAAGTGTAGTACACTTGAAGAGGCTTGATCTCTGTATCTACACGTTTTCATTTCGTTTAACGTTTCTTTTTCATTTTCGTTTAACAGTTTTCTTATCTTGTAATCTGTCCGGTTGGCTTCAAAGATGATTATGTTATTAAATAGGATGTTAAGGTCCAAATGGATTTGGGTGTGATCGTAAACGGTTGACTTGGAGTCTTTTGTTTTCTTCACATATAAATGATTATCAGATTTTACGTTGAATGTGACAACTGCTGAAGGATCTCCTGTGTTGCATTTTACTGGTGTACCGTTGGGTTGAATTGATGTGCCACTCTGTGCCAAAATGCACTCTGGTTTACTTCTTTAGTAATCTGCCTTTGTCGTTCTTGGTTAAATCGACGTATGTTATGCTGATGGTAAAAGGTGCTGATTGCTAACGTGGTTTGTCGTGTAGATAGAGGGTGGTCTTGATACTTTGGTTGACTAGGTTAGATGGGTACTGATTAAGCTTCATGACGACATATCGAAGTGAGTGAGTGAGTTAATATTTAATATCTCAGCCATATCGTGTCGAGACCATTTAACATTTAAATGTAATATATGCATTTTTTTTAAAAATCCGCCAACGAAGGACAATATAACAACTAGAATATCACAATTGTAATTAAAACTAGCTCGGAATATTAAAACTAATATCACTGTTTAGACAATACAATATAAAACATGCCATAGATCGCCCACAGCAGAGGGATGATCACCAAACTAGGAACCATGGGGACTTACAGTACCTTTGCTACCTGGACATATCGAAGGTGGTCCAATCCGTCTTAAAGACGTAATCTGTTCCTTGTGAATTAGAAATGTTTTGTTGTTGTTTTCATGTCTTATCAACCTTTTTCTAGCCTCCTGGGACCCTTCCTTATGTCCTTCACTAGTTTGCCTTTCATGCTAAACACATTTTGGCGGATTATCGGCCCTGATTATATCTATGGCTTAGATTTATAGCTGTGTGTACCAGATGATTGCTGCTGTATTACCAGGATGAACGTAACATCAAAGCTCTGACAGGTATACTTGAGGGAATGAAAAAATATAAGAACCACAGTTTGCTGACACTGTTGTATGGTAATAGTAAGGAATCGCGTAAGCAGTGAGGAAATTCGACATGGCGTCATAATAAATGTACAGACCATTTTAGCAACAGGGTATTGTGAGCAGAACATTTTTCCGTGCTTACAAAAGTCAATGCAAAGTTCAAAGAAAGTAGTAAATAATTATATTAGTTGGCCTTAGTAACCTAAGGCACGAGTCATGTTATTATTTATTATATATCCCAAAACGTCAAGGTCGTGAATCTACTGAGAGAAACCAAATGACTAAACACAGGCGACTGGTGGGTATACTTGGTTTAGATGTGTGGTTATTGTGACCTGCACCAACGTTTCGAATTCCTGTCATCGGTCCTCCTGAAGGAAGTCCCCAAACATTCAAAGTAAATTAAAACTTTCCATATTTTTATCGTAGAATACGTGTGTTTTAAATGTATGTCTAGATTTCCTAAATTGCTAACGGCTAAAGGGATGATGTAAATCCAGCTAAGGTCCATGCAGGAAGCAAATGTACTGCAAGTCCCCGTGGTTCCTAGTATGGTGATCTACCTTCAGTTGTTGGAGACCTATAGCCCGTACTTTATATTGTTTAGTCCAAAATAGTGCTACTAGCTTGAACTTTCCACATTAGTTTTAACTGTAACGGATATAGTTGTTTCACTGTCCTTTGATGACAGGTTGTTATAATATACATACATTTCATTTAATATCAAACATGTTCTCGTCACGATACGGCTGAAATATTGCAGATGTGACGTAAAATATTCACTCACTCCTTTCATCGTGTGATCAGTGATTTACTAAGCATAAAACGACACGGCTACACGGTGTTTGTGGATGTAGTTGGTTTATTTTCTTGTTTTGCCATTCAATGCGTCATGTTACACAGCTTTTAAATACATTAATTCTGTGATCATAGCGTTCACAATTCAGTATGTTCCTAAAGAAAACTAGGCATAGATATATATGTAGATTATATACCCACCACTTAATAACTTACGATCCGCCCAACTACTAGCTCAAACTACAGGAAATAAAAAGAGTACAACAGCTTAAGTTACCAAACAATTATTTAGTATGCGTGTGGTTTTAGTGGTTGCTTGTAGTCTGTGTTTGTTGAGGGATGTTTTGTTTGCATAGCTGAAGTAAAATAAAGTGAATTAACACCTTCTTACTGACAAACGAACTGTTTTAGTGAGTTAATATTTAGCGTCGCAATATGACAACATTACAGCCATATTGTGACCAGAACAATTTAATTCATATCAACATTAGAATCAATAAGGCACCCGTGAACGGCCACCTCCTCGTTGTGGGTGCTGTGTAACGCTCAGCCGTTCATCCCCGTTGTGGACCCGGGGGATATTTGGTCCACCAACCCCTTTGCCGTGAGTTGCGGCCCTGTGTCGGCGGAGAAACGTATCCTGGTGGTTGAGGGCAATAGGGGCATGTAACCGTGTTCCTGTTGCTTAAATACACCACTTTGGCCCTGACTTCGCCTTGACGGGTAGTTGAATGGGCCCGATTCAACCGATCCTAGGTGCCGCCTGTTGGAGGCCACAGGCATATGCACTCCATGGTGGGTGGGGAGCTAGGAGAGTGAACCACAGACTATATAATCATGACTTCAGACTTCCAGAAATTCGGTGATGGTCAAAACTCGTGTAAAAATCATACTGCCTGTTTTTTTGCTGTTGTGACAAAGATCATGATAGTGGCACTTGTGCGTCAGAGCCGAAATGTGTGAATTGTTCGGGTTCACACATATCTTCCTCTAAGGAGTGTATGGTCTGGAAATTTGAAATGGCCACACAACGCATCAAAACAAGAAACAATGTCAGTTTTTTTTTTCGGAAGCAAGGAAATTAGCTGCTTCAGTTACACCATCTGGCAACACTCCAATACGGGGTAAGTCAACATATGCTGAAGCGCTGAATACCTCTACTCATTCCGTTGATTGTCAGATTGACTTAACCTGGGTGACTAGACAGACACCTATGTATGTTAATGATCTCACTTCTGGTGCAATTGCTCAATCATCATCACAAAAAGTATCAAAATCATCTGAAACTCCAACATCTACACCACTCGTTAAACAGAAAAATGCTAACGCTGATTATTCAAAAAAGCCAAACAGAAGTAAACGTGTTGCAAAAGGACAAATAGATCATGTGCCAATTTTAAATAGGTTCGATCTTTTTGATGACATGGATGTGCCATCCTAACTGAGCACCCACTCCAAGAGCTACTCTCCAAAGAAGAAAGGTCGGGAGCTTTCTACAATATCACACCCTAAATGAATGCTCAAAATACAATCTAGTGGAACTGTAGAGGAATGAGTAATAATTTGGGTGATTTACAGCTTTTAGTTCAAGATATGAAACCGTCAGCTTTATGCTTGCAGGAGACGTATCTCAAGTCAACTGATACATTTGACTTACGACGGTATACATCATACCATTGTTTCTCCCCTTGCGGTCGTAAGGAGACAGGGGGATCTTCAGTTATTGTACGGCAGGGTTTAATCCATGGCCCTGTCCCACTCAATACCCCTCTTCAAGCTGTTGCTGTTAGGCTGACTTTGCATGTTGTCTTCACTTTTTGTTCTCTTTACATTCCACCCTCATCCTGTGTTCAGCAATCAGATCTGCAAGAGTTATATGATCAACTACCTAAACCTTGTGTTATCACCGGTGACTTGAACGGCCACAATCCACTTTGGGTTGGTACAGTTACAGACACGAATGATTTATGTATATTCAATGATAATTCTCCTACTTACCTCCATCCTGGAACTGGAAGTTATTCTTCAATAGATCTTTCGCTTACAGCCTCAAACTCATTAAATGAATTTGAATGGTCGGCTCATGATGACATTTGTGGAAGTGATCATTTTCTCACTGTTATATCAACTGTACATCCAAGTGATGCTCCACCTTCCTCAAGATGGAATTTTACAAAAGCCAATTGGTCTCTATTCCAAGCATTATGCACTGAAAGATTGCAACCGATTAAAATCAAACATTTTCTGATGAACCTAATACTTTTGCTGACGAATGTATTCCCACATCCTCTCCAGTCCAACACATTCGTAAACCATGGTTTAACAGTGACTGCAAACAAGCTAGAAAGGCGAGAAAGAAGGCAAAAAAGTTTTTTCGTCGACATCCAACTTTCCATAATTTGAACCAGTTTAAAATATCAAATGTCAAGGGCCGTCGCTCTTTTAAGCAACATAAACAACAGTCATGGCAAAATTATGTTTCTAAAATCAGCTCACGAACACCAGTTTCTAAGGTTTGGAATATGGTGAAGAAAACTAAAGGCAAAGGATCCAAATGTAGTGTACACCATTTAAAGGAGGGTGACACTCTTCTAACTGAAACGTCTGTTATCGCCAATAAAATTGGTGAAACGCTCGCTAGACATTCCTCCCCATCTAATTATTTGCCAGCATTGAAGAAATTTAAAGACCAAGAAGAAAAAAAAGAAAATTAATTTTAATTCAGACAATGGGGAGGATTATAATGATTTTTTTTTCATTCATGAGCTCCATACTGCCCTTACACAAGCTCATGACACCGCTTCAGGGTGTCAGTTACTTAAACATTTACAAGCATCGGCTTTAGAAACATTATTGACTATCTTTGAGAATATATGGGCTACTGGCCATTTCCCACCGTCATGGAGAAATGCTATTGTCATTCCTATCCCTAAACATGGCCGGGATCATACTGATCCTCCTAACTACCGACCAACATCACTTACTAGCTGTGTGTGCAAGACTATGGAACGCATGGTTAAAAATCGTTTAGTTTGGTACCTGGAAACCAACAACCTCATCACTAACATTCAGTGTGGTTTTCACAAACAACGAAGTACCATCGATCATTTTATCTTTTTATTAAAAATTCCATACTGAATAAACAGCATGCTTGCGACCTTCCATACTGAATAAACAGCATGCTTGCGACCTTGGAAAAGCATATGATACGACATGGAAGTATGGCATTGTAAAAGATCTCCATCACTTTGGTTTGAGGGGCCGTTTACCCCAATATATATCTCAGTTTTTAGAAGACAGACAATTTCAAATCAGAGTGGACTCTACCCTGTCTGACCATTACAATCAGGATCAGGGTGTCCCGCAAGGAAAGTATTTTGTCTGTTACCTTGTTTAGCATTACAATCAACAGTTTATCAAAGGTCTTAAATGATTCAATCGATGGATCACTTTTCGTGGATGATTTTAACAATTCTTGTGGCGGTAAAACATGCATACCATTGAAAGGCAATTGCAGTTATGTCTGAATAAGATTCATAAATGGTGTCTTGAAAATGGTTTTAAATTCCCTAAAGTCAAGACCAACTGCATTCATTTTTGCAGGAAATATAAACCACATAAGGATCCAGATCTAGTATTGGATGGATCCCCTATCAAAGTTGTAAACGAGGCCAAGCTTCTTGCTGTTGTTTTGATCAACACCTGACCGTCCTACCTCACATAAAACAGTTAAAGACTAAATGCATGAAGGCAAGGGATATAATAAAAGTAAATTGCAACTGGAGAGGGGATCAAAAGACCCTCCTTTATTACGGCTCCATTGTGGAGCATGCAAAAGCAACCTGTAACTATTAGATTCAGTACACCATCAAGGTCTAAGACTTTGTCTTGGATCATTGAGAACTTCTGCAGTTGACAGCCTTTGTTTCGAGGCAGATGAGCCACGTCTTACACAACTCCGTATTAAATTATCTCTACAATACATTACAAAACTCTCCAGCAAGTCTAATCCTGCAGACCCGTGAAGGTCCCGGGGTAGAATAGGCCTTCAGCAACCCATGCTTGCCATAAAAGGCGACTCAGCTTGTCGTAAGAGGCGACTAACGGGATCGGGTGGTCAGGCTCGCTGACTTGGTTGACGCGTGTCATCGGTTCCCAATTGCGCAGATCGATGCTCATGTTGTTGATCACTGGATTGTCTGGTCCAGACTCGATTATTTACAGACCGCCGCCATATAGCTGTAATATTGCTGAATGCGGCGTAAAACTAAACTCACTCACTCACTCACTAATCCTGCATATAACTGTGTCTTCAATCCGCTGTATGAGGATTTATACAATAAGACATCTTCTCTTGTTCCGCCTCTTGGTATAAGAATTAAACCATTTTTATCTGCTGCCGGCATCGAGCTGGGAAATATAGCGCCTTCCCGTCTTCTTTCTTCTCCTCCTTGGCAATTGGTTTGGCCACAAGTTGACCTAACATTAACTACGTTTAAAAGATCAGAAACTAATGAATTACAGTATAAGAAGGAATATAATCAATTAAAGGGTAAATATAGCAATTACAAGTCCTTATTTACAGATGGATCTAAGGACGGTGGCGCTGTAGCTTGTGTCACCGTCATTGGCTCCAGAATAGTATCGTCTAGATTGCTGGAAAGCAGCTCTATATTTTTACAGCTGAAGCAAATGCAATATTAACAGCTCTTTAATCTTTTCAAAGACATCCTAAGCATAAACAGTACATAATCTATTCAGACTCCCTTTCTTGTCTTCAGACTATTAAAAGCTTGTCATGTAAACATTCAATTTTGATAGAAATTCTTGAATTGTATAATGATCTTGCTACGTATACTGGCCAATACAACATCACTGGGACACTCAAGTAGGCATAAATAAATTACATGCGATAAAACCTTCTGTTGGTTATACCTATTTGGGTTGTCAGTCCAGATTTGAAAAGGTCATCATGCGACGATGTCGCATTGGCCATACACGATACACTCATGCATACCTACTGAAAGGTCAGGATCCTCCGTTTTGTATCCCTTGTGATGAGAGAGTCACGGCCAAGCATATTTTGCTTGACTGTGATGAATTCTCCATCCCAATGGATACGTATTTTACAGTTTAAACAATGAAGGATCTTTTTACCAACGTTAGTTCTCCTTTAATTATTGTTTTTTTAAAAAGAAATTGATTTTTTGGTTGAATTGTGAACAATATCTCCTGTAAATAGATGTATTTTAATGATTGGTAGTAGTAACTTGAATTGCTGGTGGCTGTACCCTCAAAAGGGGCTGAAGTATTGTAAAATTATTGTCCTCCTGAGAGGGTACGTAAGTCCAAAAACGTTTAGGTCTGTGTGAACTTTCCAGGCTTTTTAAACGTAGAATTCTTGTTAATTATGACCAACTGTTCCTACACTCGCCAGCAGCTGAATGATGTAAATCCAACTGGGGTCCATGTAGGTAGCAAAGGTACTGTAAGTCCCCAACCTTCTGTTGTTGGCGATCTATAGCCTGTTTTTATATTGTATTGTCTAAATAGTGATATTAGTTTTAACTTTCCATGCTAGTTTTAATTCAAATTGTGATATTCTAGTTGTTTTACTGTCCTCGTTGACAGAGTTTACTACGTATATATATTTCATTTAACTGTTAAATGTTCTCGTCACGATATGTCTGAGATATTGCCGATGTGACGTTAAATATTAACTCACTCACTCACACTCCAGTACACAAACTGTTTTAATATCGCCAGGTACATGGTGCATATTTTGATAGAAAAACGTGTCATGAACAATAGGTATAACCACCTTACATTTGTATATGTGGTGCCTTGCCTTTGAGTTTGATCTAACCATGGTTTGCTGTACATTTTACTTGGCAGAACTGTTGGATGTTTTATACTAATACCTAACTGTTTTGTTCAAAAACAACAGGTGCACCAGTTTTAGTTACCTCTGATATTACACTGATCTTAAGCAGATGTCTCCACTTTATGTCAGTCTCAAATACCATACCCTTTCCCTATCTAATAGCACGTCGGGAATCGTTTGATTCAGTGTAAAGTAATTAATGCCAAACCAATAGCTCAGCATTTAATCACTAATCCTTCAAAGGGTCCCTTCAACCTGCCCTACAGTCTTCCCCAGTTCGGTGGCAAGATTACAGGATTGGTTCCACGATAATTCTTTAGGTAATGAGGACGACGCGTAACATTGTCATAGATAATATATAATGGCGACACCTCTGCTGGTAACTGCATTGAGGAAGTACTTTTCCATATTATTACAGATGACCGATGCAGATCTGTATGTGTTTTGTCGAGATACTCTGACACTACACAATAAAAATTTACATAATTTTCGAAGCGGCCTCAGGGACCGACCATTTAACATTACTAGGTGGTGAGCTGACTTTGGGATTTTTATTGGCAATTTATCAATTGTTCCAAACATGCCTGAAGACCTTATTGTCCTTCATACTGTTTAAATGAAAGGAAGGTTTTTAACTTACAAAATTACATCGTTTCAAGGCGCATCGTAGTTTGGTCATCCTTTTTATTTTATAGCACGGCTGGCCTGAGAGTGACTGCTGAAAATACCTTGTTTCCATTCATAATTCTAGTCGCTTTGTCAGAAGACGGATCAAAACCCCCAATAATGTTGACAAGTATAATAATTCGATGACATTATCTTGTGAACGTTATTTTTCAAGATTTCCATGCCGATACGATAGTGTCAATGCTACTCTGTGTGCGGTCAGACCCTCCATTTTCGCGCCGAGGTTTGTTCGTAAAATTCAAATTAATGGCACAAACATACATGTCTTATGTGGGACAACTATGTGAGCGAGAGTATGCGGATGTTTTCAAGGGTGAAGGGAAACTCGAAGGAAGTTTGCATTTAGAGATTGACAAGACTGTTAAACTACCTTTAAGGAGAGTTCCTCTAGCTCTAAAACCAAAGTTAAAGTCTGAACTCAAGCGATTTGAGGGTATGGGAATTATTGAACAGGTGTATGTCCCTACAGATTGGATTTCAGCTATGGTTATTGTGACAAAACCAAGTGGGAAGATCAGAGTGTGTCTGGATCCCAAACCATTAAACAGGGCATTAAAGCGGAACCATTATCCAACACCAACTCTAGAGGACTTGTTGCCAGACTTATCAGGAGCCAAAGTATTTACAGTTGTTGATGCTAAGAATGGTTTCTGGCATGTCAGTTTAGATGATGAGAGTAGTATGCTGACTACTTTTGACACACGATGGGGTCGGTACCGGTGGAAAAGAATGCCATTCGGGATAGCTCCAGCCCCAGAAGAATTTCAGGGACGTTTAGAATCTGCTTTGGAAGGCTTACAAGGTACAAAGGCAATACATGATGACATTTTGGTTTTCGGTTTTGGTGATAAATTTGAAGAAGCACTTGATGACCATGATAGAAAGTTGAAATCTCTTCTCAACAGATGTAGAGAGAAAGGGATAAAGTTGAACAAGGACAAAATCAAGCTGAGGATAACTGAAGTGTCATATATGGGTCACATCATTTCAGCTGAAGGTTTGAAAAACGATCCCTCGAAAGTGGAGGCAATTATCAAGATGCCAGATCCTGTAGACACATCAGGTATTCAAAGGCTGTTGGGTGTGACTAATTTCGTTCAAAAGTTTGCCCCTCAGTTGTCTGAAGTTACAGCACCATTACGAGAACTGTTGAAAGCTAATGTTGAATTCCGGTGGGATCCAGCAATTCATGGACAAGCATTGAGTGAAGTGACGAGGATCATATCTTCACCTCCTGTGCTTAAGTACTTCTCTAAAGATCTTGAAACTGTTGTGCAGTGTGACGCATCTGAAAAGGGTTTGGGTGCTTGTTTAATGCAGAATGGGCAGCCAGTTGCGTATGCTTCTCGTGCTTTGACACAAACAGAAATGAGCTACGCACAAACTGAAAAGGAGTTATTAGCCATAGTGTTTGGTCTGGAGAAGTTTGATATGTATGTTTATGGCCGTAGTGTCAATGTTGAAACAGACCATAAGCCACTTGAGACTATTTTGAAGAAATCTATCCTTAGTGCACCAACACGTTTGCAGCGCATGATGCTCAGGTTGCAGAGGTACGACATTCATGTGAAGTACAAGCAGGGTACACAAATGTTCATTACGGATACACTTAGCCGTGCATTTCTTTCAAAGCCAACTACTTCAAGTGATCTTGAAAAAGATGTTCAACATATCAATATGGTTGACTTTGTACCTGTATCATCCACAACTCTTGAGAAGATTCGATCTGCAACCAAGGTCGACCGTGATCTAGAAGTGTTGGCCAGAATTATAAGAGATGGCTGGCCGGAAGACAGTTCTACAGTACCAGTACCTTTGTTAGGGTATTTTACATTCAGAGATGAGCTGTCTGTGGAAGATGACTTGATTTTCAAGGATGAACGACTCGTTCCAATTTCAGTCAGATATAACATACTCGAGAGATTGCATGCTAGTCATGTTGGTATCCAGGGATCTTGGAGGAGAGCCAGAGAAGTGTTTACTGGCCTAACATGAACAAAGACATTGCTGAGTACATTAGCAAGTGTGACACATGTAACTTGTTTGGTGAAAATCAAGCCCCTGAACCACTTCATAGTCACTCAGTTCCTTCTCAACCATGGCAGAAAGTTGGTTCAGACCTTTTTGAACTAGATGGAAGAGACTATGTCATGTGTGTTGACTATTACTCTGATTTTTTTTAGATTGACAGACTTCATGATAAGACTGCAAGTGAAGTGATCTCAAAATTGAGGCAGAATTTTGCTCGCCATGGAATTCCAGGAGAATTAATGACAGATACCGGTCCGCCGTATTCATTGAAAGCTTTTAGAAATTTCACTCATGTTACCAGCTCACCACATTTCCCACAGTCGAATGGGAAAGTTGACAATGCTGTCAAAACAGCAAAAAATCTCATGAGGAAAGCAATTGAGTCAAAGTCAGATCCATATCTTGCTCTCCTTGACTGGAGAAATACACCATCTGAAAATATGGGAACTTCATCGGTGTAGAGATTGTTTGGTAGAAGGACTAGAACTCTTCTAACTTTAAATCAGAAACAGTTAACTCCAAAAATCTGCAAAGATGTGAAAAGAAAACTTCATCAGAAAAAGAAGAAGCAGGAATTTTATTTCAACAGAAAGGCTAAACCTCTTACACCTCTAGACAAAGGTGATATTGTGCTTTTAAAACCTTTTGGTAAAGATAAACATTGGAGAAAAGGTGAAGTCCAGGAGCAAGTTAATGTCCGATCCTACAATGTGATGACGGAGGATTGTAGCACTTACAGAAGGAACAGGAAACATATCCGTGGTCCAAGGCCATTCCATTTCAACTTGGAAACTGACATTCCGAGTGCATGTTCAGTCTGACATTACATCAACCAAGCCAGTCAGTGGGACATTAAGTACTACCAAACCTGAGGAGCAACCACAACCAAATCAGACTGAGAAACAAAACAGGAGTGGGCATATAAACAGAACTCCTCTGAAACTGAGAGACTATATTACATCTTAACTTGTTGGACGCTATGTGAAGTTCAGTTGTTTTTGTGGGGTTTATGTTGTTTAAGATATGAGTACAAGAGAACAAGAACTATTGATCTTGAGAGACTTTGATTTATTCATTTTTTGTTGCAGAAGGTCATGGTTAAAATTCCAGGTTATGTTTTATTTGTTTTCATACCATCCCTGGTGTTGACATTAATCTAAAGGAGAGGGATGTAGCGGTATGCTTGTAAGGTCCATGTCAGGATGATCTCCCTTGTTCGCTCGTCATTATGGAACTCAAATAAAGAAGACACGTGTTAATCGTCTTTGCCTTTTGCCTGAAACCACAGACGTAACACCTCTCACATGAACTTCGATGTGAACTGAACCTTTGACATTTCTCGTAAACGCAACCATATTCATGTTGCACGTTGTGTACCTGTATTACCTGCACCTAGACCCTTTAAAAGCCCACGGAATGGTGAAACTGATCATGAATTACGTTAAGAACATGTTCCACTTTACACCTTGCCTGGCACTTTAACGTGCACCCATCCACTATTTTTCGACAACCGTTTCGGCCACCGAAATTGATGCTGATCGTCCCCGACCTGGTACACCCCTGTGTCAGTGAGCTAGTATTTTACGTCACATGACAATAGTTCGATCATCGGCTATGTCATGACGATTACAATGTGTACAACAGATATGAAAGCGTTCTCAAGATAAAAACATTTTGAAAGGAAAACTTGTCAACGATGGACAGTAAAAACACTAGAGTTTCACAGACATGAATATAAAACGAGAACATAAAACTAAAACATTTTATTTGTAATTTAAGAACACAATACAATATAAATCACGGAATGTAAACAACAGAAGGTATGATTGCAATGCTATGAATCATATGACGACAGTTATGCAGGCCCTCAATATCCACATTGGCGAAATCGGATCCAATGCTTTGGCAAGGAGGACATTTTGGGACAAGACAAAGTCATGTTGGCGCCTAAATGGTGCAAAGAGTAAGAGTTTCATTACTTAAAGACCTTTGTGTAAGGTGACATCATTTGCACATTTCATCGCATCAGGAAACACATCTGAACGAATTGTGTCATGGTATTATGGCGCTCTCCTTCATTTCATATATCAAATATATGTGTGTACATAGGAAAATTAGGCGTGAAGTTGATAAATCTCAATTTGACCTGTGATATACATGTGGATACTTTACGAACGTCTCTATTAATATATTTTTCAGATTTTATGTTTTCATCATTTCAATGTGTCACCAACACTAATTTCACGGTATGAGCAAAGTAAACCTGTAGGCCGAAATAAAACAAGACAACTTGAAAATGCAGAAGACATGACTAGATTGTGGCCATGCTAGGTTGGTAAAACTTGAAGGCATTGCTTTCCTGCCTACATTGTGACTTTTCGTGAACTCTTAAAGTCTACCAGTGACTGTGATGGATATTGGAGCTGTGGGAGCCAGTCCGCCGGTGAAATGTCAACACAGGTCCGTGATCGATTCCAGAAGCAGTGAAGTGCTCATCCACGTTTTTCTCTAAATAGAATCATTCCGCCAGTTGTGTCTCCTTCGTCGCTGCGTAATCAATCAAACTACGCCAACAAGCCCATTGTCATTGGAAGTTTTGAAAAATGAACGTTCGTGTCGATCTAAACACTCTACCACAATTACTCTTTCACTCTCTTTGCGTAAGATATAACATATGGCTGAAGTAATTTTGATGTCATGAGCTTCGACATTGAAAAAGATTCCTACATCAGTTCCGACCGGAATGTGATTAAAAGTCTTTTTCTGCCCTTTTTATTTTGTAATTTTATCAAAACGCCAAAACTGAGGGGACGCAAAAATGACAAGACACGCAAACACGTTCAATTTTGGTACTCTGATAGAAATAACAGATAAATCTTTCTGCTGGAATAAATGATATAAATAGTGAGTCGATAGTGAATAGTATTATTTTTTTCTCACTGAGAAAGACACGAATGCGGTCTTATTCTAGTTCCAATGTTTATACCATGAAATAGAATCCAACGTTAAGTCGTAGAAACAAGTGTCATGTCACCCTCATGCTAGAATTCCAGATAACAGCCCTATTTTACCTGCAGAAGCAATCGCCATAGTAACAGGTCTTAAATATATTCAACGACACCCTAAGCATAAACAGTATATAATCTATTCAGACTCTCTTTCTTGCCTTCAGGCGATTAAAAATATTTCTTGCAAACATCCACTTTTAATAGAAATTATTGAATTGTATAATGACCTTGCTACTGGCCAACACGACATCGTCTTCTGTTGGTTACCCAGCCATGTAGGAATCTCTGGTAACACATCGGCTGACCTTAGAGCTAAAGCAGCACTCAACAAATCTGTGACTATAAGGCCACCATTAGATCTTATATCCGTGATCTGATGCAAGAGAAGTAGATATAAATAAATTACATGTGATAAAACCCTATATTGGTTATACCTGCTTGGGTGGTCAGTCCAGATTGGAAGAGGTCATCATGCGACGACGTGGTATTGGCCACTCACGATACAAGCACGAATATATACTAAAAGGTGAGGATCCTCCGTTCTGTATCCATTGTAATGAAAGAATGACAGTCAAGCATATCTTGCTTGATTGTGTTGAGTATTCCATCACAAGGGACAATTATTTCAATTCAAGGACAATGAAGAATCTTTTTAACAATACTAGTTCTCATTTAATCATAGAATTTTTATAAAAATTATACCTGTGGACTGATTTGTAAATAGATAAATATTTTATAATCGGAAGTTTAAATTATTAACTCATTTTGTTAGTGGCTGTACCCTCAAAAGGAGTTAAAGTATTGTAAAATGATTTTTCTCCTGGGAGGGTACGTGAGTCCCGACATATTTGATGTAAATGTAAGGTTTCCGGGATTATAATCGTAGTATTTTTGTCATTTTAATGTATGGCTAATTCTCCGCTTAAAAGCCAATGGCTGAAGGGATGGTGTAAATACTGCTAGGGTCCATGTTGGTAGCAAAAGTAATGTAAGTCCCCATGGTCCCTAGTGTGATGATCTACCTTCAGTTATTGGCAATCTATAACCCATTTTTTATATTTTATTGTCCTCTATAGTTCAACTGCTGTAGATCTAATTACTAGTTTTACATCCTCTGTGATATTCTAGTTGGTTTTACTGTCCTTCGTTGAAATATTGCCGATGTGACGTTAAATATTCACTCACCCTCAAAGTTCAACGTATTGTTTTGCTTGCTTGCTTGCTTGTTGATAACATCCCAACATGCACATGTGGCGGTTAGTCTTTATTTTCTCCCTGAAGTTGGAATAATGGGGCTTGATAACAGAACCTTGCTTGCGTATAAGACGACTATTTGTTGAAATTTGTAGATACGTTTACACTACACTGCAGGCCTTGCAGCGGTTTTTATACATAGCTAGACAATTGTACAGAAGAAGCTCCCACTTTAACGAATGAAATCATCTGGATCCACAAATTATGGCCAAACAGGTCAGATTACCTTGTTTTGATTTAAATGTGTCCTGTGCCATCCGACTTGAATGTTAGTCCCGAATGATGGGACTGAGATATCGATTATACAAGCATGTACTGCATAAACAGATACCATAAGTTAACACACGTGGCCTCAGACAGGGTGACATTTTATCTCAATTATATTCATAGAATACCAATCACTGGTCCACATATACGCGATTTACACTTTATGAGATCAACATGCAAATATGTAACACGTGAATGATTCGTTCATGGATGAATGAGTGTGGTATTTGGATCGAACGCAAATGAAATGCATTTCAAAATTCTCGAGGTTGATGATTTAAAAGTTAATACCAACTTGAGCGAGTTCCACCGACGAAAGTCAAGCGGTAGTTGTGCATGATGCCGACAAATGAAGAGTGGATATGCTGTCTGTTATGGAACAGTGAATGTGCTGGTAAGAAAGCAGTTTTGGCCAACAACAACTCAATAATTTCTATTGAAAGTAGATGTTTTGTTCATTAATATTTGGTGTCACCGTAGTAATCCCTACTCTCATGCATGGATATACCGGTCTGCTCGCTATCCCTAAATAGAATGTGAATTGCATGTTTACTTATTTGTCACCTTTGGTCACCAACGGTTACTTCAATTTCTTGTTCACAGGCCCGTCAAGATCTGGGTTAGAATAGGCCGTTCAGCAATCCATGCTTGCCGCAAAAAGCGACTACACGTGTCGTATCGGGATCCCGACTATCGGGATCGAGTGGTCAGACTTGGTTGACACGTGACGTCGGTTCCCAATTGCGCAGATCGATGCTCATGCTGTTGATCACTGGATTGTCTGGTCCAGACTCCATTATTTTCAGACCGCCGCCATAAAGCTGGAATGTTCTTGAGTGCGGCGTACAATTAAACTCATCGTCTCACTCCTGTGCACCAAACCAGATACAGACTTCACTAAATCTGAAAGAAACTGCTTGTAAGTGAATGTGTTATTTGCCAAAAGTGGATTTGTGTTTTAAATTTTAGTACCCTTCTCAGACAGATATGATTTCCTTGTATGTTAAAAATATTTGAAACTAGAACGGGTAGCAGGTTACTAATTATTTCCACTTTTCTTACGCACTTAGACGAATAAGTTGTAAAATTGGACATGGACCTAGTTGGTAATGCGAACACTTTGAATGACGCCAACGTTTGCTGTTCCCATACACAAGTCTAATCCTCCATCGCCCGACAACGTGTTTGACGTCAAGGGGGCATCAGTGCATGCAGTTGCAACTATCCCCGGTGATAGATACTGATGTACTGTCTGCTGCACCATATTACGGTCTGTGTTACGTCAATTCTTGTGGGTGATATTGATACAATCATCACTTGACCCGTAACAAACGTGGACAGGCACATTTGTGTATGTTTGCCAGCTCGGGATTTTTTTAAGGAAATATAAACGGCGAGTGGTTAGGAATGCTATTTATCATATTTAGTGAAGCACGTCGTTAATCTTATCTTTAATTTACCTTGCCATCGTGCCTTTACGTGTAATATGTATGCCTCTGTTTTTCTCAAAGAACACCATAAAGAACATTTCTCCTTCTGAAGTTGCACAACTTCAAACACATACATAATTCACGTGTCTCATGACTTATGGTGTGCCAGTTTGCCCATCAGGACGTGGTACTGGAAACATTTATATATTCGAAATAGCACCAAAAAAGATAATAAATCGATATTTTGTTAATGATTGTCCCACGTCAAAACAGACAAAGACTCAAGATTGACCATGCATGATGAAATATTGCTCTTTCATATCTTCATCCCGTTGAAATAGGCCTGAATATCAATAGAAATAAGACGTAATCGATGCTAAATTGTTTAAGCTCCAAGCATCCCAGACCGTAAAATGCAACTTTTTACAACATGCGTATCTTTTGAGAGAGTTACTCGTTCAACATCCACACACATACAGACTAAAACAATCTGTGCTTACAAGTTCAAACCACATAAGGCACCCAGAAGATACTGCGTTTTGTTTTCCCAGAGAAAGCCAGAAAGAAATGAACGTTTTGTGGACTCATTTTATTATTTATTTCGTCATCCAAACCAAATGCGTCACATACTGTAGTTTAAGACTCACTGACACGTATATGTATTTCTCATAACTGAGTCATTTTTGAGTAAAAGCAAGCAAGCCATGTATTCACAGGTCGTGTCTCATGTTGAATACGATTCTGTTGTTTGCTAAGTTCAAAAATGCCTAAGTCACTAATTGAGTGAGGGAGTGAGTGCAAATCGTGACGAAAATGAAAAATGAAAACATTTTGAATGGCAAAACCTGTCGAAAATAGGCAGTAAAAATACAACAGTATCACAAACATGAATATAAAACTAGCATGTAAAACTAAACGATTTTAATTTACGAAGACGACACAATAAAAACATGGGCTATAGATTGACCAAAACTGGTTTGCTTGTAAATAGATAAAGGATCTAAGTATGTACCGCCCCTTGGGAACCCCTTCTAGTGCCAACGCATACTGCACCTTTTGAATAAAAAGGTACAAGCAATGAATCAACTGATTTAAATCTTCTGGCAGTGATTTCTACAGCCAAATACTCGATAGCAATGCCTTTCAGTATACCCTGGATTCTTCAATCGAATAAGGTACAATGGCTTGTATGCACTTACTTTCTACTTTCACCTTTCTACTTTCACCTTCATCGTCATATTATCTATTTCACACATTATCAGATGGGTTCCTACCTGTTCCTGTGATTCCCAGAACTGTTACGTGGATGATGGTGTTTTGCTAAAGTCATTAATCAAATCAGTTGCATGAATAAAAGCAATTTCGTTTGACAGGCATGTGAAACAGTTAGACGCATCCGTGTAACAGACATGTAAAACGCCTATCGTATCCTTTGAAGTAATTATGCACTTACTATGCAAATTTTGTGATCTAAACAGTTTGCCCGGAATATGATTATGTCAACAAAAGGAACAAATTCAGCTTTGCGTAGGGCTCTGCGCAAACATGCCTGTAAAACGTAGCTCTTTACGCAAAACCTCTTTACGCAAAAAGTCGTTCCATTAAAAAGACATTTGCAAAAATACGATTTTTATATCCAGCACTTCCTTTGAAATTTGGGGTAAGTTTATTATTCAGTATATTGTAAAATGAGCTGACTGTATGAATCGGGCATGATAAATATAACACTTGGTTATAAAACGAATTTTGCACTCACTTACCTTTGACCCCAAGTAATGATCCAGTAAGGCATTGTTTTAAGCTTAGAAAAAAAACAGAACAGTATTCAGCACAAAAACCTACCCGGAGTATGTATTTTGTTTGCTTTTACTAAAAAATGCCTCATGCATCCTTAAAATGCTCATTTCTGGGAAATTTGATTAGACTAAATAGAACATTTGCCCTTTGACGTTAACTGATTTCCATTAACACAACAAGATGTTTGGAGTACAGAAAACAAATGGGTTCGACACCACTCAGCCACGCATTGATTTCCCTCGCTTCCTTGTTTTAAGTTGAAATGTTAATAAACAAAGGATTGGCGTCCGTCATCCTACAAAAATTACTGCAAATTTCTATTGTTACAATGTGGTGTTTTTATTGTGTTTGGACAGTTTCGTTACCACGCTTTTCAATTCAAATTGACAGCTATTACAAGGATGTTTCTTTTAGGAAAAGGGATATCGACCAAACGCATCTAAAAGGCATTTGTGAATGGTTCAATATGATATTCGTGAAACTGAAAACACACCTGCACATCGTGACAGCTCTATCAATGAGTCCCAAACTCGCTTGAAAGCTTTCTTGTTTTGGCACAATCACCAAAGTTGCTAACAGTCAAAACTGCCAGAACTTTCTTTAGATTTTTCTTCGTGGAATCATTAGCAATCTCTAACACGTAACTTCCATCACACATTCCTGTTCGAACAAATGGTTTTGAGCACCCTAAAACAGCAACCTGGATAATACCATTGTCAAGTGATTTCTTCATCGGCATCGATTTGTTAAACCGATAGATTACATAGCAGTCAGTTGGAACTGGGGGTTCAGATAATCGGTATATCAATTAAGTCTATTCATCAAGAAGGACTGACTACTTGAGATATCCCCACAGCTGATAGTGATCACTGGCAATCTGGGAAAGATGGGAAGATACCCACATCGATTTCAATTCAATAGTCAAATGAAACCCATACTTTTTACGAATGTATCATTCGTACAGAATAACCATACTAGAACAAAAATGATCGGTTTGGAAAAGTACATCATCGGAACTCAATTTCTTCATATGTGAATTGAACAGGAATGGAATCCGTGGCAGCAATGACAGTAATGTCAAACATGGATGAAAAATTGACTGGAAACTGCTTGTGCAGGTCAAGTGGATATGATAGATGATGACATTTCTTTCGACGCGATGGAATCTTTAGCCAATGGAGTTGTGCGGAATTAAAACAGGAAATGGGTTACATACTTTCAGAACGGTATCAGATGGAGAGATTAGCAGACAGAGTGATAAAGTGTAGGGTGTATGGGAGATAGCTGGACGAGTTTAACATGTATTGAAAAGAGCTGTCATAGTTTTGATAGCACATGGTTCAGAAAGGATGGTGAGAGCTCGCACTCTCTCATTGCTTTAATGTATGAGTGTTTGCAAACACTTTGTGGAAGTCACAGTACACTATAGTGAGATTGTGGCAACGTTTCCATGTTACGTACAGATTTTCATAAATGCAATGTTTCTGACATTTACTGATTTTATATATGTATATGGTAACAAGCCCCATGTCAGGGAGGTATTGAGACCTGTCGGCTACCCTTGCGAAGCCAGCCAAGTTGTTGTCCGGGGTGTGGAAACAACCAAAAGGAACCACAGGCAAGAGGTGAGTGCAAAGGGGTGACCAACGCGGACAGGCTACGCGGAAAGCGGAAATCAAATCCTTCTATTAGACGTACTACGAATATCACCCCATACACTCCACCCTGTGACTGTGAAAACCACCATCTGGTTTAACGGATATGAGTCTAACTCAGCAACGAGAACACTCCTGGCCATCCATTGGATCTTGGTTCATATTTGGATTCTGCAGGGACCATAGCATGTCGTGTCCTCGCCACTACAACTACGAGAAA
This sequence comes from Haliotis asinina, assembly GCF_037392515.1. Classification (NCBI taxonomy): domain Eukaryota; kingdom Metazoa; phylum Mollusca; class Gastropoda; order Lepetellida; family Haliotidae; genus Haliotis; species Haliotis asinina. Next base: position 36,334,532 of record NC_090285.1, read on the forward strand.
GGTGTCAGGAGCAGAATACCAGCCTCTGCAACGCATTGATTCATGTCATCATAGGTCTACCGGAAAGACTGTGGAAGATCAGACCCAGTTTAAATGTTCAGGCATGCAAGAGTGCATGAGTAGTACTTGATTCAAATATTGGTACACAGTGCGAAACCAATTTCTGGTGTCCATCGCCATGATATTGCTGAGATATTGCTACAAACAGCGTAAACCTCAACTCGGTTACTCGTTCATACTGAATGCCATAGACCCGTGAAGGTTCTAGGTAGAAGAGGCCCTCGGGAACTCTTGCTTGCCATAAAAGGTGACTATGCTTGTTGGAATATATATATTGCTGAGTGCGATGTAAAACTCAACTCACTCACTGAATGTTATAATTAAATAAAAAGACAATTCCAAATACTTTTATCATTGTATAGATCAGTGATTGTTGACAGGTTCTTTAACCCATCACGTCAATAATGGAGTTTTTGGCTGAGTAAGATACCATATCTTATAACACATTATTTATGTACCTTATAATACGGTACAGCCTGCATATGAAGATGGATACTAAATAAACACTTCCTTCGCAGACGGCCGCATATCATTGTGTCATATTTCGAGGTAAATGAATCACGCTTAAGGATACCAACGGGACCTGCAGACAGTGTAACTTGAAACACTTAGCTAAAAATAGATTCATCAAAAGAATACACAATTACGCTAAAATGTTGCTTGAGATATCTTTGATGGAAAGATCCTGTACAACTCTACATTGATAAGAACTGCACTCACCTTGATAAAACTGCGAGTCGAAGCATGAAATTTCTTGAAACGTAAATGCTACTTGTCTGATTATAAACGAAAAATCACACAAGTAATGACGTATCAACTGCACGAGACGACCACGAATGCGAATGCGTATTTTAGGCGATTAGCATCAATCTGTTCAAAACACAAGTAGAAGTTATCACGGTTGTGGCAAATATCCTGTATTAGACACCATATCCTTCTTAATCCTCTCTAAATAATAAACATTGTACTTATGCATGGTCCATATTTCCTATGTTTTGGTGGCATATCACATGTCAATCAACAAGAGTATTTCCCTTTCAATCCCATGAAACATAAAAGGCCTTCAGAAAATGAGGGATGAAGTTTGTGTAGGGTTCCTAGGCAGATTATATTTCCTCTGTGCAGCAAACAATACGGTGTGACAAAAAAGTATGAAATTCATTTTGACCAAGGCCAACTATTTTTCTCTTCAGTAACCACCAAAGAACCTTTCTGGCTAAGCGGCTGCATAAGGCATACCAGAGGACATGGGTGCTGATCTTAGTCTGCGGCTTCAATAGGCCAAATAAGTATCAAGAACACTGTTCCCGTTGTGAAGAGTTTTGGATGAACTCTATGTTCGTATGCTATAGCGAGGTAATCGCGTACCTTTATCTTAATGTTAATCATCATGAGGCTGACTGCAAAGTCTCCCGGTGGTCATTGGAAATGTTTATTGTTAATCTGCTGTTATTGTACAAAACATTTAACTTGGATTTATTCAGTCGGGTCTATATCGACATATGCGGATAATGAACCTCTTTGCGATTGACTAGATTCTAAATGCCAATCAAGCAACTGACTAGATAGGGTTAAGAGTTGGGTTTCCTTTTCGCCATGTCATTTTCCTTTCGGTTTCTAAGTAAACGTACTCTCCAGACCCTGTATCCCACTTTTTGTTTTGGAGATATCCTGATTTTTGTTTCTCAGTCAAAGCGACGTTTTGGTCATTGGCGATTGGTATCTATTCAGACGTTTGTAGTTTATTTGATTAACTATGAGATTTATTTTAGGCATAACAATTACTGAGTTATTCCCGTTAGCTTACCCATCTCAACAGCTGCTAAGTGTGAACTGGTCGAAGTCGACGTAATTGGCTGTCTAGGTTTCTGGTCATTACTTGTCAAAGTGGTGCTGTAGCCGTCACTTTTTAGTACTTTTAACTAAATGCATTCATCTTGAGTTGCTTAATTAGTGATATCTGTCAAAGATTACTGGACGGTTGACGTTTATGTCGTTGCTTCTTGATGTAATTAGCCGGTGGAAATTTAACTGTGAAACTAAACTTCTACACGAAGTGGACATGGGGCCGCAAAATATTGTATTGTGAAACTTTCCTGTTTACATATTTGTCCTTAAATTACTGTAACTATGGTCTGCAAAGAAACCTTTGATAATGCCTACATGTAGTACTCACATTACCATAGAATAATGCAATGAAAATAGTCTCGCATAAAGGTTAATCAGTAGCCACCACCACCACCCGATCCCCACCCCTCTAACATCACACTGTCATTTCATTTCTGTTCTAAATAAGGAGTAATTTAAATGTCTCTCTTACCGTTTTGTGTTTTTCCGCAGGCGAAGTAAGAGATGATAATCTTATCTGGAGGCTTTCGCACCCTGTTTCCAATCTGATGAAGGTAGGCAACATATTTCATACTCTGTATTGATACACTAATGTGTTCATCAAGCATCAGCTCGATTTTGTGCACACCATACATTTAATCTTCAGATCAGTTTGAAGCTGAAAGAATAACGAAACTTGACATGTTTATGAACAACATTTTTTTTTACTTTTTCGAGTTAACATTTCATTGCTACAACTTTACTTCTTACCCACCATATCTGTGCGAATCATGAAACATCGTTACCAACAATCAGGAAATTGTTGTCCATAAACAATTTATACCTTTGAGAAACACCATGAACGTTTCAATGTGGAACAATGTATTTTTTCCAGAAGAAAATTGTTTTTGTCAAGGGTCCATGAAAGTGCTTGATCGATATCAATATTGAAGGCAATACGACGGCCTTCGGTATTACTCATCTGAAACGTTTCCTCTGGTTGACATATATTCCTTTCCAGATAGCTGTTTAATTGTGCATATTCATCCATCTTATTGATTATTTGGTGTGAAATGTCTTCGAATGTTTCTATTTGGAGGAATGGTCGAACTTTATTTTCTCGTTGTTTGTGTAAAGTTCATAAGACCCGCTACTGTAGTATTAGATAGCGTTCCTGAAATGCTTCTTCTAGTTGATGTACACACTCCTGTATCCGTATTGTGATCAACCGGTATCCTTTCCTGGCCTCCCAGTGGAGACTAACCCATAAGCAAAGAATCATTGCAAGAACATTTCTGGGTCAGCTTAAACCAGAGCTATATAATTACTAGATATACAATACCCTGTTTGGTGAATCTTATGATCACGTCTCTAATTTGAAATAATAATCGTGAAGGTCCCTCAAGGGCAAGTTCAGGGTGCAAATTGCGGCGTATTAAATAATTTTAGCACCTGCAATCCGGAAACATTAAGTTATACCTTTTAATCAAAGGTCAACGTGAAAAAATATAATGAATACATGCACAAGAAGGTCAAGACGATAGAATAGAAGGTGTCGATCTTGATATCCCAACGTTACGAGTTGGTCAATTTTCCAGAACATTCTTAAAAGCAAGACTGACATGGCGGAGGGATATAACATTTTATCATCATCACCATAAAAGTCTGGCCATGAACCAAGGGGCGATGGCCGAACTGCTTGTTAACGATAAATAGCTTCAAATAGATTTATTTTCTTCAGACTATAGAGACACAATTTCTCTTTCATAAACCTTGTCGCCAACGGAGCCAAACATCAGGTTTAATCTTTCGGATTTATACCCTCCGTATAATCGTCAGGAAATAGTCTTCCGGTTTTCCTGCACATGAAAAGATATCAGAACACATAGTAAAATAAAACCGGAATACAACAACAGAAACATTGACGTGTATGTCTACCAAAAATGATTAATGGCAAACCTAGTCAATAATTTTAGAGAATATATTTTGGATATTTCATGTTGCATTCCATTCCACTTAGGTGTTATGAGCTGTGGTCGATCAGTTGCGAGACCGTCAGAAGTAGGGATTATCAGCAACTCTTCATATGGTTAACGTGCATGTTCCTTAGATGCTCTTTACAGCTTACCTGTTTCGTGCATAAACGCTTTGTACTCTGTTTTCTGCTTTTTGTGCGCTTGTGAGTGAGGACGCATTCTTGGTATTATTTTACGATTCAGAACATTGGCATAGTATTACAAATGCCTCGAAGCATCCTGTAAGCATTAAGTCAAAAGTCAATTCTGTAGACAATACATGATGGACCTCTTCTTACATGCTTAAAAAGGAAAGGGATTTAACGCCAGAAAACAGAATAGGTATCTCTGTGTTGTAGAGTGAAAAGGTTTCCAGGGACACGCTGCATCCTCTAACCCCAACAAGTGTCAGTTTGGTCAAACGTAGTATTTGCACCATTGGTAATATACTGGGAGTTAATGATAATGTAATCCAACCAATCTGCAGCTGTATGTAGCAGTGACAATGTAATCCAACCAATCTGCAGCTGTATGTAGCAGTGACCCTTGAACTGCAAGCACCCTGAAATTTCTCCGCACATCCATCTGCACGCAAACATGGCTGCACATCCTGTTTACAGTTCCTAGCTGACAACAGGAAACGACGTTTTTGTTTCGTTCTTACGTCATTATCTGTGACCCTTCAGTACTGTCATTCATGCAGTTATCCGTCTGTGCTGGAACCGAAGAAATGTCAAAACAAAGCTCTTATGCAGCAGCAGAGAGGTTTCGGGTAACCCTGGCACAGTCAGGCTGGTAAAACTCATCATCAGCTCAGGGCCCTCGCCACCTCTACACTCAGCCCAGACAGCGAATGGGACGTCTCCCAGGATACACTGCCTAGTCGAACCCACCAAGAACTTTCCAGAGAATATGAAGGCCCCAAAACACTGCAGCCTTCTGCATTACCCAGATTGTCAGAAGGACTGTGCTTCTGGTGGAGAACACGGTTACTCTCCTGATTTGAGCTGATAGATCAGAAGGTACCAAACCAAGGGCACCGAGACCAATTATTAGTGCAACTGGTACAACTATGCATTAAACAGTAAAAGCAACACAAAGCGACATTATGTGACCAATCGGCTGGTCATGCCAAGCCCTGTGCATAGATTATATATTTTATTGCACAGATTTTATTTGGAATTTTTTCCATTTTGGTCTTGGCCCTCTTTGTTCATTTAACACTTTATATTTAAAAATAATGTTGTGTGAACTTTGGCTAGGACATTATCAAGGATTTTGATAATGTATTAACCAATAAATCTGACATTGCTAATAACCTTGGTGAAACTCTCGCCAAGCATTCATCTTCATCAAATTATGTCCCTGAGTTTCAAAAGTTTCAGAAACAGCGGGAGAAGAAATGATTACATTTTAACTTAGACAAAGGTGAAGATTACAATGAATTATTTTCACTACATGAGCTACATACCACCCTTGAGCAAACTCATGATACAGCAACAGGGGCTGATGATATCCACTATAAGCTTCGGCACCGGTGGAGAGCGACCTCCTGGTGGTTGGGTGCTGGGTAACGCCAAGAGCTCGCAAACACCCCCGTTGTGGACCCGGGGGGATATTTGGTCTACCAATCCGTTTGCCGTGGGTTGCAGCCGTGTGTCGGTGGAGGAAGTGTCTTATGAAACACTGAAGAAGAAAACCAAACGTCAGCTTGAAGTAGATCCCGTTGACAATGACCTCAGACTGCCCAAAACAATCGATTACTGGCCACGTTTTCTAGTTATTGAGACTGAAGATAATACTCCATTGAAATTAAACCCTTTTGTGTCTAAGAGAATCCAAGGCATTGCTGGAGATGTGAAGAATATTAGAAGATTGCGTTCTGGTGCATTGTTGGTTGAGTGTGCCAAAAAGCAGCAATCAAGGAATCTGTTGAACAGTAAAACATTTGTTGCCATTCCGGTCACCATCACAGCCCACGAAACACTCAACTCGAGTAAAGGAATTGTAAGGGACCATGGTCGATTACTCGCTGACATGTCGGAATTAGATATTGTCTCTGAGATGAGAGATCAGGGTGTACTCTATGTGAAATGTTTTTCAACTCGTAAAAACCTTTAAAACCAACACGTATCCGTTTTCGTTTTCTTACCTTCTGCTCCAAAATCACTTAAGGCAGGCTACTGCAATCTAAATGTTGACACGTACATTCCCAATTCTCTCAGGTGCTTCAAATGCCAAAAGTTTGGCCATGGAGTAAACTGGTGCACCTTGTCTGTTGTGTGTGCTCACTGCGGTGAAAAAAATTGTGTCAACGGTACAGGGTTCAGCCATCTTACTCTAAGGACTGTCCTGTTTGGAAACAGCAAATGGCAGTTAATAAAATAATGTTCACACAAAACATCTGATGCAAACAAGACAAGTTCTAAGCTCGGGACAACCAGAAAGCTATGCTTCCATTGCCAAAAGAACGCCCGAAACAACATCTAGCAAAGCTACTGTATCTGCCAGCTGTCAGACAAATCTGACAAAACGAATTCTCCTGACCTTCTCTCACCCACTACCTCTACTCAAACAGGAGAATCGCTTCCTGGTCCCTCTCAAACACAACCAGAAACATCCCCTTATCTTGAATCATCTTCGCAGTTGTCAACAAAGTCTCAGTAAAACCAAAAGTAATAACCCTCAGCGGCAGAGCCCCAAAACGGTCGGAAAATAGAATTCAATTATTCAAGAAATATGGATCTCTTGAAGACATGGACGTGTCTGAGACATATTTAAAACAGACAGGTGCATTTGATCTTCGTCAGTTTAATGCATATCATTGTTTTTCACCTCCGGGTGATAGGGCCACTGGAGGATCATCCATTCTAGTCAGACAAACCCTGTTTTACTTAATACTAATCTTCAGGCCTTTGCAGTGCGACTAACTTTGCATGTTGCATTTACATTATGCTCTGTCTATATCTCTCCGTCTTTGACATTTCACAAAACCGATCTTCAAGCTCTATATGACCAACTCCCTGTATTATAATGGGAGATTTGAATGGGCACAACCCACTCTGGGGAAGTGTAAGTACAAACGCTAAAGGTAAATCACTGGAGTATTTTTGTTCTGATAATGATTTATGTATTTATTATGATGGTTCAAACACATATTTACACCTTGCTACAGGGACCTATTCTGCTCTCCACTCACAACTTCAGAACTACTCCATGAATCTGAATGGTCAGTCCACGATGACCTCTGTGGAAGTGACCATTTTCCTACTATACTAAAATCTGCAACTCCATCTGATATGCCTGAATCATCAAGGCGGAATTTTAAAAAGGCTAACTGGGCTTTATAAGAAACACTGTGTCCTGCAAAACTTAAACCTGCACCTTTTAATGACGCCCCTGGTGCTATTAAATGTTTTTCGGATGAACTAAATTACATAGCTGATGAGTGTATACCAAATTTCTCTGCAGTTCCCCATATCCTGAAACCATGGTTCAGTGATGAATGCAAAGAAGCTAGGAAGGCAAGGAAAAAAGCAGAACATTTTTTCCGTCGCCTTGCTATCTTGCACAATTTAAATAAATTCAAAATTTTAAATGCTAAAGCGCGGCGTACTTTTAAAAAGAACAAACGCCGATCTTGGCAAAATTATGTACCCAAAATAAATTCTTGGACACCCATGTCCAAGGTATGGAACATGGTCCAGAATATTAAAGGTAAAGGTACTAAATCTAGTGTCCATCATCAGAAACATGGAGATCAATTACTTACTGATAAATCAGACATTGCGAATAAACTGGGTGAAATGCTCATTAAACAATCTTCCTCATCTAATTATGTACCTAAATTCCAGCAGTATCAAAGACAACAAGAAAAGAGAACTATTAATTTCAATTCAGATAATGGGGAAGATCACGATGAAACATTTCCTATTCATGAAGTCCACACTGCTCTTGATCAAGCTGATGACACTGCTGCAGGAGCTGATAACATACATTATCAACTCCTGAAGCACTTACCTGAATCCTGTTTAGAGACGCTCTTATATATTTTTGATGATATTTGGACTTCAGGGAAATTTCCTTCATCAAGGCATGATTCTATAGTAGTACCAATACCTAAATCTGGACTTGATCATACGGATCCATCCAAGGACCATGGAACGCATGATAAATAATCGACTTGTTTGGTACTCCGAAACAAATAACCTTATAACAGATATACAATGTGGTTACCGTAAAAGCAGAAGTACTGTCGATCATTTAGTGCGTTTGGAATCATTTGTAAAAAAACGCGCTGATTAATAAACAACACGCTGTGTGTATCTTTTTTGATCTTGAAAAAGCATATGCCACAACCTGGAAATATGGCATTTTAAGAGATTTACATGATTTCGGTTTGCAAGGTCGTTTGCACGAATTCATAGCCAGCTTTTTAAATAACAGACAATTTCAAGTCCGAGTGGGTTCTACCCTGTCTGATCATTACACTCAGGTTCAGGGTGTCCCACAAGGCAGCATTTTGTCTTTCACATTTTTTAGTATAAAGATGAACAGTTTATCATGGGTTTTAAATAATTCAATTGATGGATCGTTATTTGTGGATGATTTTAATATTTCTTGTCGTGGGAAAAATATGCATACCAGTTGAACGGCAACTGCAGTTGTGTTTGAACAAGATTAATAAATGGAAACGGCTTTAAATTTTCTAAATCGAAAACTAACTGCATACTATTCTGTCGTAAATGCAAACCACATAAAAACCCTGAACTATCTCTAGATGGCATGCCAATTAAAGTTGTGAAGGAAGCTAAGTTCTTGGGTCTAATCTTTGATTCACACTTAACGTTTTTACCAGATATTAAATCCCTTAAAACTAAATGCCTGAAAGCACTTCACTTGTGGAAAGTGATTTTAAATTCTAAATGGGGACGGGATCAAGCTACCGTTCTCCATCTATATCGATCACTCGTGCGTGCTAAACTTGATTATGGCTCCATCGTAGACAAGCAGGCTTAAAACTATTAGATTCTGTCCATCATCAAGGTCTAAGACTTTGTCTAGGCTCCTTTCGAACTTCACATGTTGAGAGCCTGTATGTTCATGCTGATGAGCCATCTCTTGACCAACGCCGTATAAAATTATCTTTACAGCATGCAACAAAACTAAATTCCAGTCAGTCGAACCCTGCATATAACTGTCTTTCCAATCCTCTGTATGAGGATTTATACAATAAGAAATCTTGTTCCGCCTCTTGGTTTAAGAATAAAACCACTTATTTCTGCTGCCAGCATTGAAGTGGATAATATAGCCCCCTTCCCGTCTTCTTTCTTCTCCTCCTTGGCAATTGGTTAGGCCCCAAGTAGGCCTAACATTGACCACATTTCAAAAATCAGAAACTAATGAATTACAATATAAACAAGAATATAATCAGTTAAAACATAAATATAGCAATTATAAATCCTTATTTACAAATGGATCCAAGGACGGTGGCGCAGTGACTAGTGCCACTGTCATTACATCCAGAACAATATCTTGAAGATTACCTGAAAACAGCTCTATTTTCACAGCTGAAGCTAACGTCATACTAACGGCTTTTAAATATATTGAAAGACACCCTAAGCATAAACAGTATATAATCTTTCCAGACTCTCTTTCTTGCCTTCCGGCTATTACAACTTTGTCTTGTAAACATCCATTTTTAATTGAAATTACTGAAATGTATAATGATCTTGCTACTGGCCAACACGACATTGTCTTTTGTTGTTTACCCAGCCATGTAGGCATTTCTGGTAACACAATGGCCGATCGTGCTGCGAAAACAGCACTCAACAAATCTGTGACTCCATTTCTTATTCCATACTCTGATTACAAAGCTAGCGATGGAACTTACACCCGTGATCTGATGCAGAAGAAGTGGGACACCCAAGTAGGTATAAACAAAGTAAATGAAATAAAACCGTATATTGGTTTTATACTGGTCATCATGCGGCGATGTCGTATTGTCCATGCAAGATATACTCATGAATACTTATTGAAAGGTGAGAATCATCCGTTATGCATCCCTTGTGATGAAATAATAATTTTCAAGCATTTCTTGCTTGACTGAGAGATTATGTACTTTAATAAAACCAATGAGCATGACATACTGCTAACTTGTTTTAAAGTATACTGTGGTATGAACAGAGATTTGGAACCACACGCATGTGGTGTAGAGGTAAGACACGATTAGTAGCACCTTAGTTTTTCAGACGTATGAACATAGACACCTCGGCATCACTTTAAACCTTCCCTTGTGATGAAAGAATCACAGTCAAGCATGCCTTGCTTGACTGTGTTGAATATTCCACCACAAGGGATAATTATTTCAAATCAAGAACTATGAAGGACCTCTTTAGTAACGTAAGTTCTCATTTAATTAAAATATATATATTATGTATTTGTTGAGTGAGTTCTGTTGAAGTACCGTGAAGTTATTGTTCTCCTGAGAGGGTACGTAAGTCCCAAAATGTTTGAAGCCGTTGTATTTCTGCCATTTTAAGTTTTGGCTAACATTGCATACAGACGCCAGCAGCTGAAGGGATGGTGTAAAGCCAACTAGGGACCATGCATGTAGCAGAAGTACTGTAAGTCCCCACGGTCCCTAGTATGGTGATCTACCTTCAGTTGTTGGCAATCTGTAGCCCGTTTTTTTATTGTAGCGTCCTCGGTAATTAAATTGTTTTAGATATCATTACTAGTTTTAAATGAATGTCTGTGATACACTAGTGGTTTTGCTTGGTTTTTTGTCAACAGTTATTAAATTGTTTCACGTATTATTGATGTATATCATGTTTTCTTGTATTGTTCTCGTATGATGATTTGCCTTCAGTTGTTTGTGATCTATAGCCTGTTTTTATATTGTATTGTCCGAATAGTGATATTCGTTTTAACTTTCCATGCTAGTTTTAATTCAGATTGTGACAGGCAATTTCATGTCCGAGTGGGTTCAACCCTGTCTGACTATTATAATCAGAATCAGGGTGTCCCACAAGGCAGTATATTGTCTGTCACGCTTTGGTATCACGAGCAATAGTCTATCCATGGTTTTAAGTGGTTCAATCGATGGCTCACTTTTTATGGATGATTATAACATTTATTGTCGTGGTAAAAATATGCATGCTATTGAACGGCAACTACACTTCCGTTTAAACAAACTAAATGAATGGTGTCTTGGAAACGGCTTTGAATTTTCTAAATCAAAATTGAATACATTTCTGCCGTAAATATAAACCATTCTAGGACCCAGAACTGTTTTTAAATGGCATCCTCATCAAAGTTGTCAAGGAGGCCAGGTTCTTAGGTCTGACTTTCGACTCCCATTTAACCTTCCTTCCACAAATCAAATCCCTAAAAACAAAATGCCTGAAGGCTCTCCATTGACTGAAAGTTGTTTCTAACCCAAAATGGGGAAGGGATCAAACTACCCTCCTACACCTATATAGAACACTTGTCCGCTCGGAGGTCGATTATTGCTCCATCGTATATAGTGGAGCCTGCAAAAGCAAGCTACAACTGTCAGATTCTTTCCCCTACCAAGGTCTGAGACTTTCTCTTTGGTCAAAATCTCCTGTTGACAGTCTCTACGTCGAGGCAGATGAATCATCTTTTGCCCAACTATCCTTACAATACATTACTTAACTATATTCTCACAAATCTAATCCTGCTTTTCATGTAATCTTTAATCCGATTTATGAGGATTTATACAACAAAAAATCTTCTTCTTCTTCCGCCTCTTGGGTTCAGGATCAAGCCATTTATTACTGCTGCCGGCATTGAGCTGGATAATATAGCTCCATCCCGTATTCTTTCTTCCCCTCCTATGAACTATGAAGGATGTTTTTCACAATAAAAATTCTCATTTAATGATTGCATTTATAAAAGAATTAGATGTGTTAAATGAATTGTAAATAAATATTTTGTGATTGGAAGTTTGAATTAGTTACTAAGATTGTTAGTTGCTGTATCCTCGAGGTTGACTTCCCTAGTATGGTGATCTAACTTCAGTTGTTTGCGATCTATGTCCCTTGTTTTATAATGTGTTGTTTTCTTAAGTAACAATGTTTTAGTTCTTCGTGCTAGTTTTAAGTTCATATCTGTGATAATCTAGTACTTGTACTGTCCTTCGATGGCAGGATTTTCCGTTCTCAACTTATTAATTTTAATAATGATATAAATTAAATGATCTCGTCACGATATGGATGCAATATTGCCGATGTGACGATAAATATAAACCCACTCACTGTTTGTTCATAGCAGGTTCCAGTCGTATTACTGTCTGATATGGATGACGGAATGCAGTGACGGAAGTACAACATCCCTTCAGGCAACAAGTCAACCAATTCCCTTGTGTACCTTGTAAGGTACGGCAATGAAATACTGTTTAACCCAAACACATACACACATGGCTTCAGTAATAACATATATATCCCCAGTCTGCTGTGCTTTTGAACGGCACTGTTAATGCTAGCTCTACTGGAAACGGTAGCATAAGGTATACACCTCTGACAGGATCACAGAATAGACTGTGAGACGATTTGATATGTTGAGCCTTTCATTCACCAGATCTGCTGTGCAAACCCAGGCACATGTTACAGGAGGAGACAAATCTGCTCTTTATCGGGCATTGGACGTGAAACCTGTCAATCGTTCTGGCTTTACTGTCACCTCAGTAAAATATGTGATACCTGGCTTATACTTCGGTGTTTGAGATAATAGTGGCATAAGGTCATTTGTATTCTACAGTTCTAAGACTGATGCTGTCTTGTGGGGTGCAATAAAACCGATTGTTTGGTCAGTCGCCGGTTGCTTTGGGGTCTCTGAAACAAATTACTGAAATGTTTCAAATAAATCAGGCAAATTGTGCGTTGAGTCATACAGTCAAACAGAAAATATGGATCCCAATTGCAAGGTGAGAAGTGCGATCGTTCTTTTTGTAGCCTCACATGCAGAACACGTTACCTACGTGTGAGGTCTAAAATACGTTATAAGTCGTCTCCTCTCTATAGAGTTGTAGCTACCAGGAAGCGGCACGTACGCAACCGAGTAGTCCTTTTGGAGTTAAACTGTTGCTCTTCTTCATAGTAGTTTGCACACGTCAGTTTAACTTTCCTCTCGAGGTCAGGCTTGGGGTCAAAACGACCTTCATCACACACACTTTAGTCTGTCATCGACAGTTTTTCTCCAAACGTAAACAATCCACCGATCTTGTCTCCTTCGTCACTGAATATCACAGAGACCAAGCTAACTATCCAAATGTCTTTGGAATTTAAATAATGAACGCTAATGTCAGTTTGAACCGTACGGTACAGCGTATTACTGCAGTAATAATGTCATGTGTTTTGACATTGACAACATCCAACCACCATACAGCCTTTGGAATATGTATTAGAATATAAAAATGGCAACACTCTAACTTGATAACTGTCAACCATGTTGCTCTGCAAGAAACAAAAGACAAATATATCGCCAGGAAAAAATGATATAATGATGATTTTGATTATTGTATGTCTTTTATTAATGATTCATTAATTGTGTTTGCCTACATGCAACATGTCTGAATTGCTAAGTTTTGCATAAAGATTCAGAATGACATATCAATGTCCGTGACTTCAAGTTTTTCTGTAAGTAGGGAAACCATTCACTAGTTTTACTATAACATGTTTGGAGTATTTGTTTGGGGCTTCCTTTTACTTTTTCACGAAGAGCAAGCGTCATGTGTGTTTACTGCTCAAAGTGTGTTTACTCGTGATCTTAGCATTGTTATATGGTACACATGTCAAGAATATTTCCAAATGTGACCTATCTGTGAACAAAACTAGATGGCCCCTTTCCATTGTTTTTCATGTGTTTAGGACTGTGCCACTGGCTTCGAAGGAATAGTACGAGGAAGTGATAGTCATTTCTAAATGCATACTTTGATATAGTCATGGATATGCCATCGAAGACATTGTTTTGTTGAACAAAGTTCACACATTAACCTCGATATTAGCTATTTTGTTATGTGATATGATATGACATGATATATTGCATGATGTGCTATGATAATGGACATATATAGTGCATGTGTTGTGTGCACTTCTATACATGTCCAAGGTGCTGCTACAAAATCAGAGTTTAACGCTAAGACTGAGAGAATTCCACAAACATGGCGCTGCTCCCAAAGTGATCGCTTTCAGAATCTCATCGTGATGACATTAGTAAGATAAGCTGGCACATGATTGTGTAGACACTTGTGTGTATTTGTATTTTTTCATTTTGTGGCAGAATGAAATCTCGCACTCGACATGCAAATATGCTTCAAACTGGAATAACATATCTCCTGACAACTGAGAATGCCATTCCGTTAGCTAATCAGCTGAAATTGTGTATCATATATCCATGGCTAAGTGCCCATGTCGATGATTTTTCTCATCTCACAGTACATATTTTAAAGTATTGATTGTTAGACTCGTAAAAAACATTCACGATTCATAAGCCAATATGGCAGTTGAAAACCTGATCATAACGAGATACCGGACACAGTTATGTCTTTTTTGGAACTTCAAAAAAGGAAATCCATATCCAAAAGGAAATTGCTTTTCTAGTTGATCGTCAAACGTCTATGAAGACACGTGATCGATGTTTAGAGTGCAAGATTAGATATTTCTCATCTGTAATGTTTACGCCCATTGATGCATTGTACCATACGCGCATCTCCATCGACGTCCATGCAATATGGAACAGTAAATTCACATGTTAATGACTAAATTTTGATCCTTTCCAGATAGCAGTTGGACGATCTATATGGATGCATCCCATCGTTTACTTGTTTTTAATATCTTCAAGGGGCAGCTATACAACACCATTAATATGACTGAAAAGAGTGTGTGCATATAACGTTAAACGGGCTTACACGTAATGGTGTAAGCTCGATAAATGCATCTTATTTAAAAGAAACAAGTGTCCTTGCAAGTAAAATGAAATTGGATAAAATATTACACCCTGGTAAAGCAATGGTTTGCGACTGTATTCCACTTTACGAGCTTTATTCACCTGGCTTTCCTTGTTGACTTACATTCGAGATAAGATATATTTTCAACATGGATATGTGCTTCTTAATGACAAGCATTACCAAACAGTCGATCTTCACAAAGTGTGTGCCTGAAGTATCAGAAGATAACTGTTTATTTTGGAGTACGTGAGTTCAAATTTAAAATCAAGGAGGCAAACTTTCAGCCATATCGTGACTCAAACTAGTTCTAACTTCATAATACATGCATATAATATATAAAAACCAATCGACGAAAGACAGTAAAACCTACTTATCACAGATTGAGTTAAAACTGGATAGCAGATATTCTTAAAATGAGAATGCAAGTTGGACAATTCAATGTACAAATGGGCTATAGATCGCCAACATCTGAGGATAGATCAAACATGGGGACTTGCAGTACCTTCTGCATGGACCCTACTTGGATTAACACCATCTCCTCAGATGGTGATTGTGGGAAAATTAGCCGCAAATTTAAATAACAAGGATTTAAAACATTGGTATCAGGGGAATAATAATTTTACGATACTTTAACCCCCTTTGGGAGTGTTTACTCTGGAGTTATACATGTGTATCATAATATTCATGCTAAAATGTAGATGACTCCATTTACCGCAGCCGTAAAGCGATAGAATGCTAAGGTTATGCTGTCATTTATGTTATAAATGTGGGCCAGTTTCAGTTTAAACTGCAGTTTTTCCACGGCATTTCAGTTCAACGTTGCTGGAAGGCTGCACATGATGCAGGTCTGAGACATTATGTATATTATGTACTCTACGAAACCTATGAGCATGACATACTGCTAACTTGTTTTAGAGCTAGAGCATTCTATGGCATAAACAGAGATCTGGGACCACGCCCATGTGGTGTCTAGAGGTAAGACATGATCAGTAGCAAGTTAGTTACATACATATTGTTTTCGTCGATTTCAAGGTCTATCAAACGAAATGTAAGGAAGTTTCTTTCAATATCTGTAAACTCGAGCACTTTCGGCAGCTCACATATTTCGGAACCAATCTTTTAGGGGTAAATCAATACATTCTTGTCCATGATTTCGCCCGACAACTTCCCAAATGAAAGTTGCAACTGCTGAAATAGATTACCATCGCATGCAATTACAGTCAGCTTTTTCTTGAAATTTTCGTCTTTGGACACCAGGTGGTACCAATATTTAACGTCACATCAGCAGTATTTCAGCCATTTCGTGACGAGAACATTTAACAATGAAATGGAATATATGTATATTCGTTCCATACCAAAGTTAGCAACAGTTCCACGGTTCAACAAAAACGTACGTCTTATTTTGCACCTTGCATCGATCTATTAAAGCCGGCAAACTGTTATTTTTGTACAGTATGTTTGGCAGCCATTTTATGTTGCATTTCACCCACATACGTCGGTGTTACGACGTGGGGCTGAACAGCTTCGGGACCACCAGAAGTAGACTTTTTAGCAGCTCCTCAAAAGATAAACGTGCATTTTCCGTAGCAGATATTTTCAGCCTAAATTTCTGTACTTAGTTTTCTGACTTCTTGTTAGCTCTGGAGCAAGGACATCGCATGATGCAACAATTTTATGTCCGAGTGTATGCTATCAACCTTGGAACTGAGTTGCCCTTGAAATCAAAAGTAAATTCAGTAAACGCCGCATCATTGACTTCTTTGTATTCTTTTTACATGGGTTATAAAGGAAACAGTGAGTGAGTGAGTTAATATTTAGCGACACAACGGCAATATTGTAGCCATATCGTGACGAGAACAATTTAATTTATACCAATATTAAAATTAATAAATAGAGGACGTACAAACCTGCCATCGAAGAAGAGTAAAAATATTAGATTAACACAGATATGAACGTAACACTAGCATGTGAAACTGAAACAGTGTGATTAAAGAGGACAATACAATAAAAAACACGGGCCATAGATCACCAACAACCGAAGGTAAATCACCATACTAGGGACCATGGTGTAATGGAAACAAAGACCTGAGCGCAGAAAATGGAATAGGTATCACCTTGTTGTAGAATGAAAACGTATTCAGAGTGAGTTTAGTTTTACGCCGCACTCAGCAATATTCCAGCTGTATGGCGGCAGTCTGTAAATACTCGAGTCTGGACCAGACAATCCAGTGATCAACAACATGACCATTGATTTGCGCAACTGGGAACCGATGGCATGAGTCAACCAAGTTGGCGAGTCTGACCACCCGATCCCGTTAGTCACCTCTTACGACAAACATAGTCGCCTTTTATGGCAAGCATGGCTTGTTGAAGGCCTATTCTACCCCGGGATCTTCACGGGTAAAACGTATTCAGAGAAGAGATTCTCTATTTAATCCAAACAAGTGTCAGTTTGGTCAAACGTATTTTACTTTCAAAATTGCTGATACATTGGTGTCACCCCTTTTTTGTAATCCAACCAGTTAGCGGCTTTATATAACCGATCTCCACTAATCAACACGCTGATTCTTACAATTCTGCAGACATACACCAGTATATACATATTTTTACAATATACCACTTACAAGCCAGTAACATTTCTGTGTTTCTCATTTGGTACTTCGTGGTAGTAATTTCGAATAACATTGAACCTCGTAAATTACCGATTTTTTTCAGAATTCAAATCGATGGAAGGGAGATAACTCTAAATCTGTTTTTCATGTCGTCAGCAAAATCCAGCAATGTCTATAAAACTAGGTTCAAACAGTCCAACAGTAACATCGAAGAGTTCGGTAAGATAAACACGGTGTTCACTGATTCCCCAGGACCCATGGGTTGATGTATGATCGATGTTTGTATATCTTCGAGAAATATCAACCCATGACCACCTCGATCGACATTAGTGAACAACATATAACATAGATGCATATACACCCACCTACATGCATACTCTGATTTTGCTCATGAAGCGAGATGTCCTATTTACGGTTTGTTCCACAGACTAGCATGTCTTTTTTCTGTTCCACTTGAAAGGTGAGTTGATGTTCAAACACTTGAAAATTAGTCTCAGTAACATTAACGTTAATAGTTGTGACCATTTCATTCTGACTTCTTGTAGTCACCGATGTTGACTTGACTAAAATTGAGACTGAATTTCAATGCATACTTTTTATGCGTGTGTGTTGTTATGGCATGAGTAGAACGTTTACAAATATATCAGAACATCAAAGGCGGCAGAAAGCGTCATTACGCGACCTAATTTGTCTTAAGAATCGTGATGGTGTATGTAAATTGGTTTTACTGTTGGAACAGTTATGTTGTGCTGGGAGTTTCGAGCATGCACCTTTGACAGCTCTGTCTGTCCATAATAGGCCCCAGATGTACTACTGTCTGACATGTATGACAGAACGCAGTAATGAAAGTACAGCGTCCTTTCAGACGATGACACCAGCTCAGCAATTCCTATGTGGTCTTTGAAATGCTTGTTTCCAGTAAGGCACATCGATTCTGTGTCTCGTAACAGGGAGTCATCATGATATTCAGGATCAGGTCATCTTGGGAAATTAAGGAGGTATAGACATAGGAGCATGTCAAGGGTGCTGCGGGGAATTGGGGAGGTTATTTTAGAGGGCCTTATCGTAATTGCGATCTGCATAGTGACAGAAACAGTCAACCTAGGATATGGAGAATGAGAGGTTCTATTTACGAGGCTAAGCTTATCTCCCACAATCAAATACTGGAGTTGATTTATACCGTTCAATCGAAACACATACACACATTGAATATCACGTTATCGTCGAATTCTTTTAAATTGTGGCTACGTCCTGAACAGGAACTTAATACTATTCCTTTGATGTTACTATATGTGTGAATGTCACATGGAGATAACTTTGTCGATGAGGCATATTAGCATCCTCTTGTATCACGTTCATTGTGCTCTGCCTCGAGTGGGAGAATCAAACTATTTCAATAAGGTATACTGAAACTTGGACATGGCTTCTGTAATAACACAGATATCCACAGTCTGCTGTACTTTTGAACGTCACGTCACTGTTCACCCTAGCTCTACTGGAGACGATAGCATAAGATAAACACAGGATCAAAGAACGGACTATGAGACGATTTGATATGTTGAGCAAACTGACTTTCATTCACCTGATCTGTCGTGTAACCACGTTACGTGGTCTTTAGCAGGAGCTGGACCTGGTACTATTCAGACTTCATTGTCACCTCAGTAAAATATGTGTTAACTGGATTATACTTCGAGTGTTTGAGACAGTGACAGTGGCATAAGGTCATTTGTATTCTACAATTCTCAGACAGGTCATTCGCCGGCTGCTTGTTGGGGGCACCCGTGAACGGCCACCTCCTCGTGGTGGGTGCTGGGTAACGCCAAGAGCCGTTCACCCCCGTCGTGGACCCGGGGGCATATTTGGTCCACCAACCCGTTTGCCGTGGGTTGCGGCCCTGTGTCGGTGGAGGAAGGGATCCTGGTGGTTGAGGGCATGGGAGCAGGACCAGTGTCCCTAATGCTCAACACACCACTTCGGCCCTAACTTCACCTAGACGGGTGGTTGAATGGGCCCGGTTCAACCAATCGGCTGGTCACGCCAAGCCCTGAGCATTACTATATGTAATGGTGCACAAAATTTTGACAATTGTAATGTGTGTATTATTAGGGTTTGGTCAATTTGTGAGTCTTCTGAATTTCAATTTTACAAATTTATGTTTTTGCCTAGAGTCGTATGCCCAGAAGGCGGTGGCTCATGGGCCAATCTGGTGGAATAATTAAACTTTTTGTCGGAGACCCACTTGTCATTAGCATTGTCCTTGTGATACTCCTTGGTGGGTGGGGAGCTCGGATGATGAAAATGTATACATTAAACGTGGCTTATGAAACCCCAACTAAGAAAACCAAACGTCCTCTTGAAACTGATCCTATTGATGATGACCTGCGACCGTCCAAATCAATTGATTTTTGGCCACGTTTTTTTTTTTGATTGAAACTATTGACAAGACACCTTTAAAGCTGAACCCTTTCGCCATATCTAAAGGTATTCAGGGTATTGCTGGTGAAGTCAAGAACATAAGAAAGTTACGGTCGGGTGCGTTGCTGGTTGAATGCCCTAAAAGACAGCAGTCGACCAACCTTATGAGCTCTGAATCGTTCGTCTGTGTTCCAGTTACTGTCACCGCCCACACGACCTTAAATACAAGCAAAGGCATCGATCGACTATTTGCTGAAATGTCAGAACTTGATATTAGGTATGAAATGAAAGATCAAGGTGTGCTCTACGTCAAACGTTTTTCAACCCGTAAAAACAAAGAAACTGTTCCAACCAACACGTATCTGTTCTCCTTTTCATCTCCGACAGCTCCAAAATCATTGAAGGCTGGATACTGCAACATCAAGGTTGACGTGTACATTCCGAACCCGCTCAGATGTTTTAAATGCCAGAAGTACAGCCATGGTGTAAATACTTGTACACTGTCCGTTGTGTGTGCTCACTGTGGTGAGATGACACATACAACAGAAGATTGTACAAGTACCTTTATAAAATGGACCCACTGTTCAGGAAACCATTCATCTTTTTCGAAAGAGTGTCCGATTTGGAAAGAACAGATGGAAATTTACCCAAAATATCAGTTTTTCTGATGCCAAAAAGCTTGTAAAAAGATCTGAACTTCCAGACAGTTATGCTTCTATAACCAAAACATCAATTGAACCAAGCCATAAAATATCTACTTGTTCTACAAGCTGTCAAACAAATTTGACTTGGGTTAAATGTGATTCTCAATCGATTTTTCTATCCTACTACATTATCGCAAACTACGGAATCACTTCCTAGTAAGTCAAAAAAGCAGTCAGAGTCATCTTCTGATCCTAAGCCACCCTCTCAGTCGCGTTCACAATCTCAATCGTCATCTGATACGCAATCAGCTAGTACAAGCAAAACTAAACTGAAGCATGAGGCTCGGTCGGAAAATAAAATTCAGCTACACAACAAATATGGATCTTTGGACGACATGGACGTGTCTGAAAACGTCCATTCAAGGGCACATAGCTTGTCGCCCTCCAAAAGAGTGCAGGGTAGATCCCCAATAAATCCCCCCAAAAGATAGTTTATTCCAATAATATTGCACAATGGAACTGCAGAGGATTGAGGACTAATGTACATGAATTACAGCTATTAGTCCAAGATTTTACACCTTCAGCGTTAATTCTCCAAGAGACACATTTAAATCAAACAGATACATTTGACCTTCGTCATTTTAATGCATATCATTGTTTTTCACCTCCGGGTGATAGAACCACTGGCGGATCATGCATTCTAGTCAGACAAAACGTTATTCAAAGCCCTGTTTCACTTATTACTAATATGCAGGCTGTTGCAGTGAGAATTACTTTACATGTACCGTTTACGCTATGCTCTCTTTATATTTCACCGTCTTCGGCGTTTGCCAAAAGCGATCTTCAAGCTCTATATGATCAGCTGAGGAAGCCCTGTATTATTATGGGATATTTTAATGGGCACAACCCACTCTGGGGTAGTGTAACTACAAACTCTAACGGTAAATTGTTGGAGGACTTTTGTTCTGACAATGATTTATGTATTTATAATGATGGTTCCAACACAAATTTACACCCTGGTACAGGGACTTATTCTGCTCTCGACTTGTCACTTACAAATTCAGAGTGAGTGAGTGAGATTAGTTTTACGCCGCACACAGCTGTTTATATCTGGCCCAGGCAGGCTCTTTAGTTTGCCTTCTGCTGAGAGCGAGGAGAGTAATGAGTCATGGCTTGCGCATGCGTGTACTAACTGTTGCTATGGCTGGCATCATCATTTACAGATGGCGGCCATGTTAGCAACCCTTTCCATCTGAAGCTTAACTCACACTATTTCTCCACTCTAACATTGTTTGTATTAACATAATTTGTGTTATCTTAACACATTACTTTGTGGCAAACCATAAATGAAGATTAATGACTGTCTGTAGAAATCTTGACAAGGGAGGTCACAGTAAACAAACCCAGTCTGGAATGCTGTAAAACTGAAAAGTATGTTTAGTTGAAGTGTCACAATTATCTTATCTGGGTTTTCTACAGGAAACTGTTTACGCTGTCGTAAAGCCTCAGTAACCATCTTTCAGATGAAATTAACACAGTTTATTCAAGCAGGGTTTGTTTTCACATGAATCTATCACAAACATGGGTTTCATTCATACAGTGTGGCAGACAGAGTACGCTGGTTGTTGAACATTCTAGTAGCACTTCCGAGAAGGTTTGAAGCTGCATTTTGTGTATTCTATATGGAGCAAGTTTAAGTGTTATTTTCGTTGGAATTTGTACTCAAAATGGAAAGAATATGTGAAAATCACTTTAAAAAAACTGGAATTACTGTGCCGAAAATGTGCTATTAACTGCAGTGGATGGATTTATCAGTTTCAAAACAGTGAGTCCAAATTCCTTATAATTTTGAGGCCAAATACCCTGCTTGAATATGACTGCATGACTGTATTGGTAGAATTAGATAACACACTCAATGTGCATATATACTGAATTGCGGGAAAATCTCTACAAATACCTCTTAAAGCGATTTGAAAATGAACAGATTCTTCTTATTATAATGTTTTGAAAATGTACGGAATGTCAGCTTTCTGCCTGAATAAATCCAATACATACATACATTTCTTAAACAATAGTAGATAGCAGTGATGTATGTGACAACCTTGACCAAATCCCATTGTATATTAGTGCCTAAAGGGAATACCCGCAACACACGTGCATGTTTTATATAGCATGTGCGGTCTAGATCAGGGCTCAGGAATGTACAGTCCAACCGCACTGCCTTGTCTCTCTCTGCCTTCCTGACCCAGCCAGCCACGCTGTGTGTATCAACTAAGATGCCTGGTCCTAAACAGCTGTGCGCACTCAGCAATATTCCAGCTATATGGCGGCAGTCTGTAAATACTCGAGTCTGGACCAGACAATCCAGTGATCAACAACATGACCATTGATTTGCGCAACTGGGAACCGATGGCATGAGTCAACCAAGTTGGCGAGTCTGACCACCCGATCCCGTTAGTCACCTCTTACGACAAACATAGTCGCCTTTTATGGCAAGCATGGCTTGTTGAAGGCCTATTCTACCCCGGGATCTTCACGGGTAAAACGTATTCAGAGAAGAGATTCTCTATTTAATCCAAACAAGTGTCAGTTTGGTCAAACGTATTTTACTTTCAAAATTGCTGATACATTGGTGTCACCCCTTTTTTGTAATCCAACCAGTTAGCGGCTTTATATAACCGATCTCCACTAATCAACACGCTGATTCTTACAATTCTGCAGACATACACCAGTATATACATATTTTTACAATATACCACTTACAAGCCAGTAACATTTCTGTGTTTCTCATTTGGTACTTCGTGGTAGTAATTTCGAATAACATTGAACCTCGTAAATTACCGATTTTTTTCAGAATTCAAATCGATGGAAGGGAGATAACTCTAAATCTGTTTTTCATGTCGTCAGCAAAATCCAGCAATGTCTATAAAACTAGGTTCAAACAGTCCAACAGTAACATCGAAGAGTTCGGTAAGATAAACACGGTGTTCACTGATTCCCCAGGACCCATGGGTTGATGTATGATCGATGTTTGTATATCTTCGAGAAATATCAACCCATGACCACCTCGATCGACATTAGTGAACAACATATAACATAGATGCATATACACCCACCTACATGCATACTCTGATTTTGCTCATGAAGCGAGATGTCCTATTTACGGTTTGTTCCACAGACTAGCATGTCTTTTTTCTGTTCCACTTGAAAGGTGAGTTGATGTTCAAACACTTGAAAATTAGTCTCAGTAACATTAACGTTAATAGTTGTGACCATTTCATTCTGACTTCTTGTAGTCACCGATGTTGACTTGACTAAAATTGAGACTGAATTTCAATGCATACTTTTTATGCGTGTGTGTTGTTATGGCATGAGTAGAACGTTTACAAATATATCAGAACATCAAAGGCGGCAGAAAGCGTCATTACGCGACCTAATTTGTCTTAAGAATCGTGATGGTGTATGTAAATTGGTTTTACTGTTGGAACAGTTATGTTGTGCTGGGAGTTTCGAGCATGCACCTTTGACAGCTCTGTCTGTCCATAATAGGCCCCAGATGTACTACTGTCTGACATGTATGACAGAACGCAGTAATGAAAGTACAGCGTCCTTTCAGACGATGACACCAGCTCAGCAATTCCTATGTGGTCTTTGAAATGCTTGTTTCCAGTAAGGCACATCGATTCTGTGTCTCGTAACAGGGAGTCATCATGATATTCAGGATCAGGTCATCTTGGGAAATTAAGGAGGTATAGACATAGGAGCATGTCAAGGGTGCTGCGGGGAATTGGGGAGGTTATTTTAGAGGGCCTTATCGTAATTGCGATCTGCATAGTGACAGAAACAGTCAACCTAGGATATGGAGAATGAGAGGTTCTATTTACGAGGCTAAGCTTATCTCCCACAATCAAATACTGGAGTTGATTTATACCGTTCAATCGAAACACATACACACATTGAATATCACGTTATCGTCGAATTCTTTTAAATTGTGGCTACGTCCTGAACAGGAACTTAATACTATTCCTTTGATGTTACTATATGTGTGAATGTCACATGGAGATAACTTTGTCGATGAGGCATATTAGCATCCTCTTGTATCACGTTCATTGTGCTCTGCCTCGAGTGGGAGAATCAAACTATTTCAATAAGGTATACTGAAACTTGGACATGGCTTCTGTAATAACACAGATATCCACAGTCTGCTGTACTTTTGAACGTCACGTCACTGTTCACCCTAGCTCTACTGGAGACGATAGCATAAGATAAACACAGGATCAAAGAACGGACTATGAGACGATTTGATATGTTGAGCAAACTGACTTTCATTCACCTGATCTGTCGTGTAACCACGTTACGTGGTCTTTAGCAGGAGCTGGACCTGGTACTATTCAGACTTCATTGTCACCTCAGTAAAATATGTGTTAACTGGATTATACTTCGAGTGTTTGAGACAGTGACAGTGGCATAAGGTCATTTGTATTCTACAATTCTCAGACAGGTCATTCGCCGGCTGCTTGTTGGGGGCACCCGTGAACGGCCACCTCCTCGTGGTGGGTGCTGGGTAACGCCAAGAGCCGTTCACCCCCGTCGTGGATCCGGGGGCATATTTGGTCCACCAACCCGTTTGCCGTGGGTTGCGGCCCTGTGTCGGTGGAGGAAGGGATCCTGGTGGTTGAGGGCATGGGAGCAGGACCAGTGTCCCTAATGCTCAACACACCACTTCGGCCCTAACTTCACCTAGACGGGTGGTTGAATGGGCCCGGTTCAACCAATCGGCTGGTCACGCCAAGCCCTGAGCATTACTATATGTAATGGTGCACAAAATTTTGACAATTGTAATGTGTGTATTATTAGGGTTTGGTCAATTTGTGAGTCTTCTGAATTTCAATTTTACAAATTTATGTTTTTGCCTAGAGTCGTATGCCCAGAAGGCGGTGGCTCATGGGCCAATCTGGTGGAATAATTAAACTTTTTGTCGGAGACCCACTTGTCATTAGCATTGTCCTTGTGATACTCCTTGGTGGGTGGGGAGCTCGGATGATGAAAATGTATACATTAAACGTGGCTTATGAAACCCCAACTAAGAAAACCAAACGTCCTCTTGAAACTGATCCTATTGATGATGACCTGCGACCGTCCAAATCAATTGATTTTTGGCCACGTTTTTTTTTTTTTGATTGAAACTATTGACAAGACACCTTTAAAGCTGAACCCTTTCGCCATATCTAAAGGTATTCAGGGTATTGCTGGTGAAGTCAAGAACATAAGAAAGTTACGGTCGGGTGCGTTGCTGGTTGAATGCCCTAAAAGACAGCAGTCGACCAACCTTATGAGCTCTGAATCGTTCGTCTGTGTTCCAGTTACTGTCACCGCCCACACGACCTTAAATACAAGCAAAGGCATCGATCGACTATTTGCTGAAATGTCAGAACTTGATATTAGGTATGAAATGAAAGATCAAGGTGTGCTCTACGTCAAACGTTTTTCAACCCGTAAAAACAAAGAAACTGTTCCAACCAACACGTATCTGTTCTCCTTTTCATCTCCGACAGCTCCAAAATCATTGAAGGCTGGATACTGCAACATCAAGGTTGACGTGTACATTCCGAACCCGCTCAGATGTTTTAAATGCCAGAAGTACAGCCATGGTGTAAATACTTGTACACTGTCCGTTGTGTGTGCTCACTGTGGTGAGATGACACATACAACAGAAGATTGTACAAGTACCTTTATAAAATGGACCCACTGTTCAGGAAACCATTCATCTTTTTCGAAAGAGTGTCCGATTTGGAAAGAACAGATGGAAATTTACCCAAAATATCAGTTTTTCTGATGCCAAAAAGCTTGTAAAAAGATCTGAACTTCCAGACAGTTATGCTTCTATAACCAAAACATCAATTGAACCAAGCCATAAAATATCTACTTGTTCTACAAGCTGTCAAACAAATTTGACTTGGGTTAAATGTGATTCTCAATCGATTTTTCTATCCTACTACATTATCGCAAACTACGGAATCACTTCCTAGTAAGTCAAAAAAGCAGTCAGAGTCATCTTCTGATCCTAAGCCACCCTCTCAGTCGCGTTCACAATCTCAATCGTCATCTGATACGCAATCAGCTAGTACAAGCAAAACTAAACTGAAGCATGAGGCTCGGTCGGAAAATAAAATTCAGCTACACAACAAATATGGATCTTTGGACGACATGGACGTGTCTGAAAACGTCCATTCAAGGGCACATAGCTTGTCGCCCTCCAAAAGAGTGCAGGGTAGATCCCCAATAAATCCCCCCAAAAGATAGTTTATTCCAATAATATTGCACAATGGAACTGCAGAGGATTGAGGACTAATGTACATGAATTACAGCTATTAGTCCAAGATTTTACACCTTCAGCGTTAATTCTCCAAGAGACACATTTAAATCAAACAGATACATTTGACCTTCGTCATTTTAATGCATATCATTGTTTTTCACCTCCGGGTGATAGAACCACTGGCGGATCATCCATTCTAGTCAGACAAAACGTTATTCAAAGCCCTGTTTCACTTATTACTAATATGCAGGCTGTTGCAGTGAGAATTACTTTACATGTACCGTTTACGCTATGCTCTCTTTATATTTCACCGTCTTCGGCGTTTGCCAAAAGCGATCTTCAAGCTCTATATGATCAGCTGAGGAAGCCCTGTATTATTATGGGATATTTTAATGGGCACAACCCACTCTGGGGTAGTGTAACTACAAACTCTAACGGTAAATTGTTGGAGGACTTTTGTTCTGACAATGATTTATGTATTTATAATGATGGTTCCAACACAAATTTACACCCTGGTACAGGGACTTATTCTGCTCTCGACTTGTCACTTACAAATTCAGAGTGAGTGAGTGAGATTAGTTTTACGCCGCACACAGCTGTTTATATCTGGCCCAGGCAGGCTCTTTAGTTTGCCTTCTGCTGAGAGCGAGGAGAGTAATGAGTCATGGCTTGCGCATGCGTGTACTAACTGTTGCTATGGCTGGCATCATCATTTACAGATGGCGGCCATGTTAGCAACCCTTTCCATCTGAAGCTTAACTCACACTATTTCTCCACTCTAACATTGTTTGTATTAACATAATTTGTGTTATCTTAACACATTACTTTGTGGCAAACCATAAATGAAGATTAATGACTGTCTGTAGAAATCTTGACAAGGGAGGTCACAGTAAACAAACCCAGTCTGGAATGCTGTAAAACTGAAAAGTATGTTTAGTTGAAGTGTCACAATTATCTTATCTGGGTTTTCTACAGGAAACTGTTTACGCTGTCGTAAAGCCTCAGTAACCATCTTTCAGATGAAATTAACACAGTTTATTCAAGCAGGGTTTGTTTTCACATGAATCTATCACAAACATGGGTTTCATTCATACAGTGTGGCAGACAGAGTACGCTGGTTGTTGAACATTCTAGTAGCACTTCCGAGAAGGTTTGAAGCTGCATTTTGTGTATTCTATATGGAGCAAGTTTAAGTGTTATTTTCGTTGGAATTTGTACTCAAAATGGAAAGAATATGTGAAAATCACTTTAAAAAAACTGGAATTACTGTGCCGAAAATGTGCTATTAACTGCAGTGGATGGATTTATCAGTTTCAAAACAGTGAGTCCAAATTCCTTATAATTTTGAGGCCAAATACCCTGCTTGAATATGACTGCATGACTGTATTGGTAGAATTAGATAACACACTCAATGTGCATATATACTGAATTGCGGGAAAATCTCTACAAATACCTCTTAAAGCGATTTGAAAATGAACAGATTCTTCTTATTATAATGTTTTGAAAATGTACGGAATGTCAGCTTTCTGCCTGAATAAATCCAATACATACATACATTTCTTAAACAATAGTAGATAGCAGTGATGTATGTGACAACCTTGACCAAATCCCATTGTATATTAGTGCCTAAAGGGAATACCCGCAACACACGTGCATGTTTTATATAGCATGTGCGGTCTAGATCAGGGCTCAGGAATGTACAGTCCAACCGCACTGCCTTGTCTCTCTCTGCCTTCCTGACCCAGCCAGCCACGCTGTGTGTATCAACTAAGATGCCTGGTCCTAAACAGCTGTGCGCACTCAGCAATATTCCAGCTATATGGCGGCGGTCTGTAAATAATCGAGTCTGGACCAGACAATCCAGTGATCAACAACATGAGCATCGATCTGCGCAATTGGGAACCGATGACATGTGTCAACCAAGTCAGCGAGCCTGACCACCCGATCCCGTTAGTCGCCTCTTACGACAAGCTGAGTCGCCTTCTATGGCAAGCGTGGGTTGCTGAAGGCCTACCCCGGGACCTTCACGGGTCTACAAATTCAGAACTACTAAATGAATTCGGATGGTCAGTCCACGATGACCTCTGTGGAAGTGACCATTTTCCTACTATATTAAAAGCTGTAACTCCATCTGATGTTCCTCCATCATCAAGACGGAATTTTAAAAAGGCTGACTGGGCTTTGTATAAAATACTCTGTGTGCTGGGAAACTTAAACCCGAACGTTTTATTGACGTTCCTGGTGCTATTAAATGTTTTTTTCTGAGGAACTGAATTCCATAGCTGAGGAGTGTATACCAAAGTCCTCTGCAGTTGCACATATTTGAAAACCAAAATGCCAAAGCGCGGCGTACTTTTAAACAGAACAAACGCCGATCTTGGCAAAATTATGTATCCAAAATAAATTCTCGGACACCCATGTCCAAGGTATGAAACATGGTCCGGAAAATTAAAGGTAAGGGTACTAAATCTAGTGTCCATAATCTTAAACATCGAGATCAGTTACTACAGATAGATCAGATATTGCGAATAAACTGGGTGAAACCCTCGCTAAACACTCTTGCTCTTCTAATTATGTACCTAAATTCCAGCAGTATCAAAAACAACAAGAAAAGAAAACTATTAATTTCAATTCAGATAATGGGGAAGATCATAATGAAACATTTTCTATTCATGAACTTCATACTGCTCCTGATCGAGCTCATGACACTGCTACAAGAGCTGATAACATACATTATCAACTCCTGAAGCACTTACCAGAGTCCTGTTTGGAGACGCTCTTATGTATTTTTGATGATATTTGGACTTCAGGTAAATTTCCTTCTGCATGGCATGACGCTATAGTAGTACCAATACCCAAACCTGGACGTGATCATACGGATCCATCCAATTATCGTCCGAGTTCGTTAACTAGCTGTGTTTGCAAGACCATGGAACGCATGATAAAATGATCGACTAGTTTGGTACTTGGAAACAAATAACCTTATAACAGATATACAGTGTGGTTTCCGCAAAAAACAGAAGTACTGTTGACCACTTAGTGCGACTGGAATCATTTGTTAAAAATGTACTAATTAATAAACAACATTCTTTGTCCAACTTGTTTTATCTAGAAAAAGCATATGACACAACCTGGAAATATGGTATTTCAAGAGACTTACATGACTTCGGCTTGCGAGGTCGTTTACCTCAATTTATAGCCAACTTTTTAAATGACAGACAGTTTCAAGTCCGAGTGGGTTCTACCCTGTCTGGTCATTACAATCAGGATCAAGGTGTTCCACAATGCAGTATTTTGTGTGTCACACTTTTTAGCATAAAGATGAATAGTTTATCGAAAGTTTTAAACAGTTCAATTGATGGGTCGTTATTTGTGGATGATTTTAATATTTCTTGTCGTGGGAAAAATATGCATACTATTGAACGGCAACTGCAGCTTTGTTTGAACAAAATAAATAAATGGTGTCTTGAAAACGGCTTTAAATTTTCTAAATCCAAAACTAATTGTATACATTTTTGCAGAAAATCTAAGCCACATAAGGACCCTGAACTATCTCTAGATGGCACTCCCATCAAAGTTGCAAAGGAGGCCAAGTTCATGGGCCTAAATTTTTACTCCCACTTAACATTTCTGCCTCATATTAAGTCCCTCAAACTAAATGCCTGAAGGCTCTCGACTTGTTGAAAGTTGTTTCCAACTCAAAGTGGGGAGGGGATCAAGCAACCCTCTTACACCTATATCGATCACTGGTCCGTTCGAAACTAGTGCATATCTTATATCTTATATCACATCTTATATGGTGGAGCCTGCAAAAGCAACCTTAAACTTCTTGATTCTGTCCACCATCAAGGTCTAAGACTTAGTCTTGTGTCTTTCAGAACTTCACCTATTGATAGTCTCTACGTTGAGGCCGATGAACCATCTCTTACTCAACGTCGTATAAAATTGTCTTTACAATACATTACTAAATTCTATTCTAATGAATCAAACCCTGCCTGTAACTGTGTGTTCAATCCGCTTTATGAGGATTTGTATAACAAAAAGTCTTCTCTTGTTCCACCTCTTGGGCACAGAATTAAACCATTTATTTCCTCTTCCGGTATAGAGCTGGAAAGTATATCGCCATCACGTCTTCTTCCTTCTCTTCCTTGGCAATTGGTTAGGCCACAAGTTGACCTAACATTAACATCATTTAAAAAAATCAGAAGAAGAATATCAACTATTAAAACATAAATACAGCAATTACAAACCCTTATTTACAGATGGATCCAAGGACGGTGGTGCAGTAGCTTGTGCCACTGTCATTGGATCCAGAACAATATCCTCTAGAATTCCAGATGACAGCTCTATTTTTACTGCAGAAGCAAACGCCATATTAACAGCTCTCAAATATGTTCAAAGACACCCTAACAGTATATAATCTGTTCAGACTCTCTTTCTTGCCTTCAGGCGATTAAAAATATTTCTTGTAAACATCCACTTTTAATTGAAATTATTGAATTGTATAATAATCTTCCTACTGGCCAATACGACATCGTATTCTGTTGGTTACCCAGACACGTAGGCATTTCCGGTAACGCAATGGCTGATCTTGCTGCTAAGGCAGCACTAAACAAATCTGTGACACCACTTCTTATTTCATTCACTGATTACAAGGCTAGCATTAGAACATTACATCCGTGATCTGATGCAGAAGAGGCGGGACACCCAAGTAGGTGTAAATAAATTACACGAAATAAAACCGTATATTGGTTACACCTACTTGGGCTGTCAGTCCAGATTTGAAGAGGTTATTTTAAGACGATGTCGTATTAGCCATACTAGGTATACTCGTTCATATCTTTTGAAAGATGAGGTTCCTCCATTTTGTATCCTTTGTGATGAGAGAGTCACGGTCAAGCATGTCCTGCTTGACTGTGTTGAATTCTCCATCATAAGGGATAATTGATTATTGTGGTTGAATTTTGAACATATGTTGTGTAAATAGATGTATTTTAATCATTGGAAGTTTGGATTGGTAACTTGAATTGTTGGTGACTGTACCCTCAAAGAGGGTTGAAGTATTGGAAAATTATTGTCCTCCTGAGAGGTTACGTAAGTCCAAAAACATTCACAGAAAACTTAAACTTTCCACTGTTCTTAGTCGTAGTATATCTGTATTTTTGGCTAGATGTGTCTAAATTGGTAACAGATGAGGGGATGATGTAACTCCGACTAGGGTCCATGCAGGTAGCAAAGGCACTGTAAGTCCCCATGGTCCCTAGTATGGTGATCTACCTTCGGTTGCTGGCAATCTATAGCCTGATTTTATATTGTATTGTCCAAACAGTGATATTAGTTTTAACTTTCCACACTAGTTTTAATCTTATTTGTGATATTCTAGTTGTTTTACTGTCCTTCGCTGACGGATTTTTATACTACACATATATTTCATTTCAGTATTAAATGTTCTCGTCACGATATGGCTGTGACGTTATATATTAACTCACTTACTCACATTGCTTGTTGGGTATCTGAAATGAATTGATAAAATGATACACATAATTCAGACAAAATGTGATTTGAGTCTCACAGCAAAAAAGACAATATGGATTCGTTGTGTAGCCGCACAAAGGTACTGTAAGTCTCCGTGGTCCCTAGTATGGTGATCTACCTTCAGTTGTTGGCGATGTGTAGCCGCAAATGCAAAACAAGTTACTTACGAGGTCCAAAATAAGTCGTCTCCTCTCTGTCGATTTATAGCTACCAGGCAGCGGCACGTATCTATCCGAGTAGTTCTTTTGGAGTATAATTGCTACTCTTCTTCATAGTTCTTTTGCGGCATACACGTAAATATCACACGTCAGTTTAGCTTTCGTCCCGAGGTCAGACGCAGGATCAAAACAACCCTCACTGTACACATTTTAGTGTGTCATCCACATTTTTTCTCCAAACATAAACAAAAATAAGGCAATATCCATTCCATGGTGAGGAGGGTGAGCGATTCTAGTGCAGAGGCACATGTGGAACAACCATGACGTGTTAGGTCTGAATTACGCTGTAAGACGTTTCAGATACATAGCTACCAGACAGTGTTACACATACACCCGAATAGTTATTCTGGTGTAAATCTGCTCTTCTTTATCGTTCTTGTGCAGCCTACACGTAAATATCACACGCCAGTTTAGCTCGATAACTTAACAACTATCAGCCATGTTGCTCTGCAAGAAGACAAAAAGACAAATGCATCATCAGGAATAAATGATACAATGATGCTTGTAATTTTTTGTCTCTTTATTAATGACTTATTAATTGTGTTTGCGTACCTGCAACATGTCTGAATAAAGTTTTGTAAATGGATTCAGAGGGACAGTTTATTGTCTATGATTTCAAGTTTCACCGAAAGTAGAGAAAGCAGTGTTTTTGCATTCCAGAAAGAATATTTTTATATTACCATGAATTTGCCATCGAAGATTTTGGTTTGCTCAAACAAATTTAACACATTAACCTCGATTTTGCTATTTTGCTAATATGACATGACATGACATGATACATATTTATACATACCCAGTACATGATGCACACTTATACATGCCCAGTGTGCTACTACAAAATCAGGATAAGATCTCGTAATGCAGGTAAGTGCTCTTGGGAAAGAATAGGC
The DNA here is from genome assembly GCF_037392515.1 of Haliotis asinina. Lineage (NCBI taxonomy): Eukaryota > Metazoa > Mollusca > Gastropoda > Lepetellida > Haliotidae > Haliotis > Haliotis asinina. The sequence goes on from NC_090285.1 coordinate 36,368,036, forward strand.
ATTCATGAAAGTCTAACGTTGTGAACGGTAGAAAATTCCACAGACACCACTTGCAGTCTCTTCGTCATGACATTAATAAGATAAGCTGGCACAGGATTGTGTGAACACTCGTGTTTTTGTCATTTAGTGGCAGAATGAAATCTGACATTCAGCATGCACATGTGTTTCACACTGGAGTATCTCCTAGACAACGGAGAAATCTGTGGCATCGACTACTTTTAGCAAATCGGCTGAAGCTGCTTATCATATACCCATGGCTAAGTGTCCCATGTCTATGCTTCTTGGCATCATACATGTACATAGTTTAAAGTATTGATTGTTAGAACTGTAAAAACATTCACGATTCATAAGGTTCTATGACAAATGAAAACCTGGTCATGAAGAGATATCGCATACGGTTATGTCTTTTTTGGAACTTCAAAAAAGGAAATCCATATCCATAAGGAAATTGCTTTTCTAGTTGATCGTCAAATGTCTATGAAGACACGTGATCGATGTTTAGAGTGCAAGATTAGATATTTCTCATCTGTAATGTTTCCGCCCATTGATGCATTGTACCATACGCGCATCTCCATAGGCGTCCATGCAATATGGAACAGCAAATTCACATATTAATGACTAAATTTTGATCCTTTCCAGATAGCAGTTGGACGATGTATATGGATGCATCCTATCGATTACTTGTTTTTAATATCTTCAAGGGGCAGCTACACAGCACCATCAATATGACTGAAAGAGCGTGGGCATATAACGTTAAATGGGAATACATGATGCAGCTCAACAAATGCATCTTATTTGAAAGAAACATTTTTTTCCAAGATGAAATTGGATAAACATTTATATCCCAAAAAGCATTGACTTGGGGCTGTATACGACTTTATGAGCCTTATTTAACTGGTTCTCTGGTTGACTTACGTTCGAGATAAGATATAGTTTCAACTTGGATATGTGCCTCTTAGTGAAAAAACATTACCCAACAGTCGATCATAACAAAGAGTGTATCAGAAGTATCAGAAGATAGAAACTGTTTGTTTTGGAGTGAGTGAGGCAAAATTACTCAGCGGTTACACATGTGCACAATAATATTCATATATGATGACATGTAGATGACTCCCTCTGACATCTACTGTTGCACTAATACGTTAAAATGCTAATGTTATCCTGTCATTGATACTATAAAAGTGAGTCAGTTTCAGTTTGAATAGCATTCAAGTTTTCCCACGGCATTTCAGCTCAACGTTGCTGGAAGACTGCAAATGATGCAGGTCTGAGACATTAGGTACTTTAATGAAACCTATGAGCACGGCATTGTGCTAACTTGTTTTAAAGTATACTGTGGTATGAACAGAGATTTGGAAACCACACGCATGCGGTGTAGAGGTAGGACACGATTAGTAGCACCTTAGTTTTCCAGACGTATGAACATAGACACCTCGGCATCACTTTAAATCTTCCCTTGTGATGAAGGAATCACAGCCAAGCATGCCTTGCTTGACTGTGTTGAATATTCCATCACAAGGGATAAGTATTTTAAATCGAAAACTATGATGGACCTTTTTAACAATAACAGTTCTCATTAAATTATTGCATTTTAAATAGAATTAGATTTGTTAAATGAATTGTAAATAGATAAATCTTTTATGATTGGAAGTTTAAAATAGCAAGTAAGATTGCTACTGGCTGTATCCTCGAAGGGGTGGTGGGGTGGTGGTGGGGTTACTGTACCCTAAATTTATTGTCCTCCTGAGAGGGTCCGTAGGTCCCTAAACATTCAAAGTACCTTTAGACCTTCCGCTGACCTTTAATCGTTGTATATGTGTATTTGTAATTTTGACTGTATGTGACTAAACTGCTAACATCAGAAGGGATGGTGTAAATCCAGTTAGGGTCCATGCAGGAAGCAAAGGTACTGTAAGTCCCCATGGTATCTAGTATGTGATCTAGCTTCAGTTGTTGGCAATCTATAGCCTGTTTTTATATTGTATAGTCTGAATAGTAATATTAGTTTTAACTTTCCATGACAGTTTTCATTCTAATATTATATTGTAGTTGTTTTACAGTCCTTCGTTGACAGGTTTTTATGATATACATATATTCCGTCTCAGTGTTAAATGTTCTCGTCACGATCCGGCTGAAATATTGCCGATGTGACGTTAAATATTAACTCATTCACTCACTTTAAATCTTGAAGTTGAAGAAAATTCCCCCTGCGCAGAGGGAGAATATTTATGGTATGTGAATTAACCCTATTACAAAGTTTACAAAGAAGACATACCAATGTAATGTACAATTAGTTAGTGTACGTTTATCTTTATTCACTGCAGAAACGGGGCGGTGGGGTAGCCTCGTGGTTAAAGCGTTCGCTCGTCACGCCGAAGAACCGGGTTCGATTCCCCACATGGGTACAATATGTGAAGCCCATTTTCTGGTGTCCCCCGCCGTGATATTGCTGGGATATTGCTAAAAGCGGCGTAAAACTAAACTCACTCACTCACTCACTCACTGCAGAAACATATTGTTTTCGTCGATTTCAAGGTCTCTCAAGCATAATATAAGAACGTTCTATAAATTCAAGCACTAGTGGTGTGGATTCAAAGGCAAACTGCAGCAAACTGCAGCCCAAAGAAGATTTGGCCACAACTACCTAAACACCGGTACAGGTTTGCGGTTGACACGTTGCATGCCATAGTGAACAAACACAAGTATACATACACCCAATCATACAATACAATACAGTGCGATCATTTTGAAGTAACTGACATGTTTCGGAACCAAGGGTAAATCAATAATTTCTTGTCCATGATTTAGCCCTACAACTTCCAAGATGAAAACTCCTGAAATAGATTCATAATGCACACAATTATATGTCAGCTCTAGTCCAAATCTGTGTCATTCGATACCAACATTAGCAACAGTTTCACCGATCAAGAAGCTCCAGATGTACTACTGCCTGATATGGATGACAAAATGCGGCAATGAAAGTACAACGTCCCTTCAGACGGTGACAACAGCTCAGGCACTTCCCTTGTATTCTTTGTAATGCTTTCGCTCACGATTCTAGGTCTCTAAGATGGTGTCATCGCGATATTCAGGATGAGGTCATCTTGTGAAATGAAGGAGTGAGTGGGTTAGTTTAGTTTTACGCCGCACTCAGAATTATTCCAGCTATATGGCGGCGGTCTATAAATAATCGAGTCTGGACCAGACAATCCGTTGATCAACAACATGAGCATCGATCTGTGCAATTGGGAACCGATGACATGTGTCAACCAAGTCAGCGAGCCTGACCACCCGATCCCGTTAGTCGCCTCTTACGACAAGCATATTCGCCTTTTATTGCAAGCATGGGTTGCTGAAGGCCTATTCTACCCCTGGAGCTTCACGGGTCTGAAATGAAGGAGGCGTAGACGTAGGAGCATGTTAAGGGTGCTGCGGGGGGTGGGGTATATGGACGCATTTTGGATGGCTTAACAATGATTGCACTCACACACTGAATATCATCTCATCATTGTGTTATTTCAAGTTGTGGCTATGTATCTCCCGGAAGCTTTACACTAATCCGCTGGTGTTGAACGCCTCATGGAGATAACTCTTTGTCGACGTGGTTGAAACTAATTCAATAAGGCATGCCATGTTGATCCAGTGTCAAAAGATACTGAAACTTGAACATGGTTTCAGAAATAACATAGTTATGCCCAGTCTACTGTAATACTGGAGGTCAGTGTTCATCTCAGGTCTGTTGGAGACTGACATAAGATATGCACAACTGAAAAAGATCAAAGAAGAGACTGTGAGACGATTTGATATGGTGAGTCAAGGGAATCTGACTTTCATTCACCTGATCTTCCGTGTAACCCAATTTCACGTTAGAAATGAAGTCAAGTCTGGCCTGTACAGGGCATGTCAGCCATATAAAGACGTTTCACTTGTCAATCGATCACGTTTTATTGTAACCTTAGTGAAATATGTGATACTTAGTTTATCGCTTGAGTGTTTGAAACAATAGTGACATAATGTCAGTTGTGTTCTTCTTTTCTCAGACTGGTACTGTCTTGTGGAGTAGCAATAAAACCGATTGACAGGTTGCTTGGTGGGTCTCTGAAATAAATTACTGAAATGTTCCACATAAATCAGACAAAATGTGAGTTGTGTCTCACAGCGAAAAGGACAATATGGATTCCTTGATGAAAAGTGCGATCGTTTCTTGTGTAGCCGCACTTGCAGAACAACCTAAAGCGTCTGAGGACTAAATAACGCTGTAAGTGGCCTAGTGTATACAGATTCATAGCTGTCAGACAGCGGCACATGCATCCGAGTAGTTGTTCTGGAGTTAAACTACAGCATCACATCGCAGTTCTTGTGCAGTCTACACGTCAACATCTTACGCCAGTTTACGAGGGGCTTTCAATAAGTAATACCCCTGACCCACTTCCAGTTGTCTGGTTTAGATAAAAATTTGCATGTGATTTGAATGATATCTCTATGGGTAATGTCGCAAATTTGGACTGTGAACTACTTGTGGACTCAGATTAACAAGAGTTTGAACTGAGTAAGGTGTGAAATGGAGCCTGCTAAGTGTCGCGCTGTGATACGGTTTTTATATTTGAAAGGACGCACACAAACTTTTGATGAAATGAAAGAAATTTATGGTGATGAAGCCCCATGATATGACCTTGTAAAACGCTGGCATCGTCTGTGGAAACAGCTCCCAGACCTGGTCCCCCACCCCACCACACACCCTCTGCCATTGATGCGGCATCTGTTCGTCAAGTTGAGGCTGCCATTTTGGAAGATCGACGCATTACTATTCGCCAAATAGCCCAAGAGGTCATGATTAGTGCAGGATCGGTGGAAACTATAATCCATGACTATTTACATATGCATAAGGTGTTTATCAGATGGAATCCCAGGTTGCTCACACCTTTGCGGACACAAGAACGCGTTGAGTGCTCGAGAATGAATTTGGAGATGTGCAAAGAAGATGAGTCAAAGTTTTTCAAAAGACTAATCACACAGGATGAAACCTGGTTGACTATGATCCAGAGTCCAGTCAGTGCAGTGGAAGCACTTGGTATCACCACCTCCAAGGAAGGCAAAGGTGCAGCCCTCCGCTGGCAATCTCATGCTCACAGTCTTCTGGGACTAGGATGGAGTAGTGATGACATATTTCCTGGCAAAGGGTACCACAATTACAGGAGCCTATTATGCTTCCCATTTGAGGAAATTGAGAGAAGAAATCCAAGTCAAGAGGTGGGGAAAGATCAGCAAAGGTATCCTCCTCCTGCAGGACAACGCTCCGGTGCACAACTCGCATGTCGCCAGATCAGAAGCTCAGGCGTGTGGCTATGAAATCCTCCCCCATCCTCCCTACTCTTCTGATTTTGCACCTCTGACTTTAATCTCTTCCCAGCTATGAAGTTGTTTTTGAAAGGAAAGCGTTTTGCAGATGATGCAGCCTTGATTTCCGAAGTCACCTCGTGGTTTGCGGACCAAAATTAAATGGGGTGTTCTACAAACCGGTCTCCAGAACTGCATCAAACGATGGGGAAAATGCATTACTTTGGGTGGTTCCTGTGTAGAGAAAGACTAATAAGTGTGCCAAGTTTCATTGCTCTACTGCTACGGGAAGTGGGTCAGGGGCATTACTTATTGAACGCCCCTCGTAGCTTGGGTCCCAACTTGGGGGTAGAGCGACCTGCTCTTCTTACATCATCGACATACGTAATTGGACATGCATGAACATGCAATCAACGATCCTTACCACCCGATACCAACAGTCACGACGGGTTGCTGAAGAGCAGTTCTATCCTGATTCTTCATGGGACTTGACTTTGAGGATGGCTCTCGAGTGTTCAGATCACAACGGAATAACATACGCAAGTTTACAATACATATATAGAATGTGGTGGATCATTTTTATGATTTATACTAAATGAAAATGAAACACTACCTCTAATGAACCTACTTCATTTACAAAATAAATATATACCTATAGTGCGTGTTTTAATGAGGTTTGTCTTCCGTGAATGTTTATTTCAAACTCGACGTTTAAACACATTCGGCGTAAAAATAACCCTTTTCCGAAGTCAAAGTTCAGTCGCATTTTCCACTAAAATGAAAATAACGAATAAGCAGCACGCCGTTATATAACTGAAGTGCTGTTCAGTAAGATCGATGGTTTCCGCCGTTCAGGCATCAAATGGGTACTATTGGACATCATTCCCTCTGGGTATTCATTGACGTATACATCATTGACCCCTAAAAGATTGCGTGAAATTTCAAAAACTGTTATAAACATATTAAATGACGCATGTGCAATTAGCCATACAATCAGCATCTGACGCCATAGAGCTACACATATATCACCCGAGATTTTATTGACGATGAGAAAGTCAGGACAGAGCAATACATCATGTGGCCTGGTTTAACTGATAGCCGGAAGATTGAGCGAATATGTTTTCTATGTCAACGTACCTCTCGCGTTCGTTTGAATGACTGTTGAAGCTGTCGGATATGCCAGAATGAAATGCAACCTTTCATGAACAAAACATGACTTCATGAACTACAACATTATACAGTTTTCTCTTTGACATCAGATGTTTCACAGACTTTAGCGGATGTTTTGATAGACATCTGAGGAATCGGGCACCATCTTCACACACAACAAGCATTAATAAAAACCAATGACACACATCACAAGAAAAACAACGAAGCGTCCCAACATGGAATTTGTTAATATCACTTACATTATTAATCCGTACACACATGTATGCTGCTACCATTGAACGCCACAGAGTCTCATTTGAGATGAGTTCTTGATATTATGGTCAATAACAGTTTTAGAGTTTTATAACCTTGGAGTGTATCCTACAACTCATCGTACGGGTTGAAGCTACACAATGCTCTCAGATCAATGGGACGCATCTGAACTTTCCCACGTTCAGAAAGTACTCCTTTGTAGCCAACTTCAGTGCTCCGGAAGAAAAAAAAAACAGAAATAGGATGGACTCCACCTATACACGAAATGACAGGACTGGCGTACATATGTCGTATGTATAGATAATGTAGTTAAGTGCACACGTACATGTGATATCCCAACATTCCGTTTCACCCGTATGCAAACTTTGAACCAGGATAGGTTTCCTAGTGGCCATAGTATTCGTTTTCGTCCCTGTTGTCCATATCCAGCTTAATAAATAAAATGAAATATAATAAAATATTAATGTATTTCTAAACAGCTTACTATCCATTGACAGGTGCTCACTGGCGCTATGATAGAGCTAAAATCAAATCCATGCACATATACATACACAATCCCGAAAGTCTAGTGGAATGCAGAGCTGAAGAGGTGGGATTTAAGGAGAGACTAAAAAGGATCTTAGGATTTAGTGTGTCATACTCTATTTGACAGGCAGTTCCCATACTGAGGACTGCAGAGTCAGAAGCCATGGTCAATCATCGTAGAAGTAATAGACAGAGACTGATTAAGCAGAGTCCCGCTGAAGGTCAATTGGGTCGGTTTATCTGCCCCCACACCAAGTATCGTGTGGAACAACTGAACTGAGAATTGTTTCCATAGAACTCATTTGGAAGAATATGGAACAATGTAATTTATATATCTTACGAAACATCTATGACCTCCTTCGTCTACAGTTTTCTAAACAGATATATGCCCAAACCAGTCAAAACTGACTTTGATTTCTTAACCTAATTGTTTGTATTTTTCGTTTGTAGCACGAATCCATGTGTCATAACAGACTGCTAAATACAATATCGTGGACTTAGTCTCGCTTTTTATCCACAAGGGAGTGTACACCAATATCTTCTTTCTCGAGTTGCAAATGTGTTTTGGGTTATTCGTTTTACATATTTTGGGAACACCTGATACTATCTTTTGGCTCTTTTTTTTCTTCTTGAGGGAAATGGTATTTGTTTTGGCAGCTTCTAGATACTGACTATTCATACTGTTACCTTTTCATGTTAGCGCTATGTGATTTTATTATACAATATAATTACTTTCCACTTGGAACAACGTGAACATCATGGCTGGCAAACGCCGCGACAGAAAGAAACCTTCATTGCTAAACCAAATGTTTCTACGCTACTGTATGGCGATAGCAAGGGATTCCTTACATAATGTTAAAAATGTCAATTGTAATTTTTAAACGGCTCTATGTGTGTGCCTTAATAGTGTAAACAAGTCTGTGTTCTCTGCCAAAGACGTAAACGTAAGGAAGCAGCCACTTTACATTTCCCAAACATTCATGTTCAAACTACATATGATAATGGTTTGACACTGACGGCCGGTGTGGTATTCTACGGTCACATCTCTTTTGATTGTGACCTCCACCAGCGTCTCTACAATTCTGTCCATGGTGCGATCAGTGATCTACTGAACATATCTGGACATGGCTACATCATTGTCTTTTCGTGTTTTCGTCGATATGGGAGAATTTGTTTGTTGTTTTACATCCATAATTCAATTTCTTTCACAAGACAACTAAATGGCAAAAGAAGAAAATTTCCACAACACAGACTTGGAATTAAATCATTATTACAGAAGATAAGAATAGAAGATAAGACATTTAAGTTTGGTATTGATATTTAATTTTTACATTGATTTTAATGTTATCACGGGTGCTTCATAATGGACCGACGTGTGTTGCTAATTGTAATAAGGAGGTACCATCATTATTACAGATGAGGAATTCAGTATTGCCAGTGGTAATGCTCGGTTATAGTTGAGACACTCGCGGTTTCAGACCGGGATTTCCTCCGAAAATGAGTTGACACTATGTGATGGAAATGAAATGTTTGAAAAGCTCCAGGGACCAGGCGGGGAATTGCGGGTTATGATTTTTTGTCGAAAATTATCAATTGTTTCAAAAGTTGTTTCAAACTTTTTTATGGAAAGAATGTGTTTGCCACTAAATAGTGGCATTCTAAAAACATTTAATCTCTTTGTTTTCATTTGAAAGAAAATACTTTTTAGCCATATTAAGGTTCAGTTCCCCCATCGCTCCAATTCTCTCTCTTTGTATCAAAAAACGTCTGTTCATTCCCAATATCTTTTCAGATTTCACTTAGACCATATAACTTTCCATTTCCATTCATAATGCCGATTATCGTATGCTGTTAAGTTTCAACCTTATCTTAACATTTTAAGTATTTGCTTGAACTCAATGTTTCACATGTTCATAGTAAACATCCATCAAAGATGCTTCTTTATTTGTAAACTTTCATGAATGAAATGGGACAAATGCATAGCAATTGCTATAAGTCAATAAAACTAGCAAACTAATATATCCTTGTCAGATCTTGCGATCCTAATAACCGGGGTTTTCTCTTCTGACGGGATCATTTCTATTCGTGATTTGCAAAATGTCTCTTGAACTGGAAGCCAAGGTATTTCTAATTTTTTTTTTTCAAACTGGGATTATTTTTTTTATTAGAATGTCTGGGTCCAAAAACACATCGATAATATTGCAAAACTTCTGTGTTCACACTGTTTTCGCTCGTGATCTGAGATCGGTTATGGGGCACATGTCGAGGATATTTCCAAATGTGACGTAACTATGGAGAACACAGATCTGAAGTAAGATCGCGATGTGTATTTGTATGTTCCATGTTCGGTCGGACGAACCCTCCCCAACCTTCTATATGTGTTTGGGACGGTGTCACTGGCATAGTAGGAACAATATTTCAACATGTTTCCTAAAACTATGCTTTGGAATAACACATTTTTGTGAATGGGAACATTTTGTTGGACTCGTTTCACACATTAAAGTCGTTATTGCTGCTTTGTTACGTATTGTGCGATGATACAGGAATAATGCCCCCGTACCTATGCACTGGAACATGCTCAAGATACTACTATTAAATCAGAGGATAGTACACAAAAACTAAATGGGGGTTTAGAGCTCTTGAAAAGATAGGTTTACAAGAAATGTAAATGGTGACAGTAGGAGACTTACACAGACATCGAGCTGCCTGTCAGTATGATTACTTCCGCAATTGAGTGATTTTTATTCTGTTAAGAGGAGCTGGTTCTGGGATAGAAGAGTTGGGTTTCTTCTGTGATTAGATTAGTGGAATAAGCTGAGGCTGGATTGTGTAGACTACTTGCCTTTTTCCTTAAATACCTGAATGAAATTTGGCATTCTCCACGCAAATGTACTCCAAACTGGAGTAACATGTTTCATATTATATCTTGATGACTGAGAATGCTGTGTGGACACATTACCATTAGCAAATCAGCTGAAGTTGTTTACCATGTACGCATAGCTATGTGTGCCATGTATTTACGTATTCTTATGATGCAAGTACATAGTTTAAAGCACTGATCTTTTAAACCTTCATTATTAATGAGCTGCTTTGGCAGGTGAAAACCTGATTATAAGGAAATTATAAGGAAAAGGAAATCCATATCTAAGAGGAACCGTTGATCGTATTTATGAAATACATATTTTCCGTTTCAGTATTAAATGTTAATATATGGCTGAAATATTGCCGGTGTGATGTTAACTATTAGCTCACTCACTCACCCGTTGATCGTCAAACGGTTAGAACATTGCCGTGACGAAAGGTATAAGACATCCCCTCAGAACTAGCAAAATGAAACACAGACAAGTCTAAACTATTCAATAATATGTGTTGAGCAGGCAAGAACAAGATATAAATATTCTCAATAGAGGTTTCTTGTACAATGCATCTGAGTCAAACCCAGTGTAAGGGAGGAACATCTCTATTAAATCTTTCACGGCGAGTGGTCTGTCCGGGATGTAGGTCGATGTTGATAATCAGACGAAGAGGCGGGCAGATGTAGATAGACCGAACTCCATTATTAATCCGTGTGCAAGTCCATGCGTGCGTGTTTATCCCGTCAACACAACAACCAGGCTTATATACACAGTCGCTGATCCTTGGGCATTCCGGCGAAGTATGGAACCTTCTCGAAAGGCCTCGTTTACCAACAGTCAAAACACGCACCCAACGGAAGAGTGTCCAAAGGGAGGCAACTCTAAAGCACTACCTTAAAAGCGTGCCGCTAAACACTATTGCCATGATATGAAATGTGACTAATAATAACGATCACTCAAAACACTAAACATTGTAACCCAATCATAACTATCACTTCATCACTAATAATACTACTTACAGAAAATACACTCTTGTAACACTGAATACGGCACAATGAACTATATTCATCAGTTATTTCGCAACACTGAAGTTGCCTCTAAATGACTAAGAATAATTCCACTGTCAATATTCATAAATAATTTGTATTAAATATCAGCAGATTATTTACTATGATGTTGCACAGGTGTATCACATAGTCTGCTGAGATTTCTTCTTCTGACATCTACAGTGACATTTTTGTGTGCTTCATGTTATTATGTCTTTGATACTGTTTAAACGAGTCAGTTGCAAGTAACGCCGCTTTACCTCTGTAGTTAAGGTCACAGTCAGTTGAAAGCTCGAGGGGCGGTGGGGTAGCCTAGTGGTTAAAGCGTTCGCTCGTCACGCCGAAGACCCGGGTTCGATTCCCCACATGGGTACAATGTGTGAGGCCCATTTTCTGGTGTCCCCCGCCGTGATATCGCTGGAATATTGCTAAAAACGGCGTAAAATCAAACTCACTCTCACTCACTGAAAGCTCGACGTGATGCTGGTACGAGGCGTTGACCATTATGGTGAAACCTGAGAGCATGGTATAGATCTGATGTTGTCCTGTTCCTGTGCACACACATATATTGTTTCAGTCGATTTCAGGATTTCGCCTACCAAACGAAATCAAAGAACATTTCTTTGGACGTTTGTAAAGTGGAGAATATTTGACAAATTAGAGGACTGGCCATAGAAGACCGGACCACAAGTGTTTAAACATAATGCATGTTTGAGGTTTCGAGATGAACATTGTAGACCCCCGAAACAAATTCATATCGCTTGCAGTCAAATGGGTTTTTGATATTAATATTTCAGGAAATATGAACACTAGTGAAAGAGTTTAATACTCGTTATTGTAACGTAAAACAATATAACTATAGCTCTCTCCTATTAAACGCGCAAACAAAAGTGTGGGTTAGAATAGAACAGAATACAGTAGAAGTTGTCTAAAACGGCACTCGTTGGGACTGAAGAAATAATCACGTTTTGACAATGTGCCGGATTGTAGAGCTGATGATAAATGTACAAGCCACAGGCGGGACTTAGATTTTATGCCAGTGTTGACAAATTGCCGGCTTGGACAGATGCCGGTTATGACAGCTTCCCTTGTATAACAGTTTTGCCTTTTCAAGAGTTTCTAAGGACCCATGACAAGCCACCTCCTCGTGGTAGGTGCTGGGTAAGGCCAAGTGCTTGGCAACCCCTCGTTGTGGACCCGGGGGCATATTTGGCATGCCAACCTGTTGGCCGTGGGTTGCGTCCCTGTGTATTGCGATCCTGGTGGTTGAGGGCACCAGAACTAGGACCATGTGTTCCAGTCGCCCAACACAGCTCTTCGTCCATTGCACCTCAAGCATCTGGTAAGCCAGGCACTGTGCATAGTGATATATTGTTGCACATGTATTATACTACTGGATCTTTTTTTTCAATTTCACTCTACAAGATACCAATATATTTCATTGCCTATAGTCCTATGCCAGTGGGCGGTGGCTCATGGGCCAGTCTGTTTATTCCTCCAGATTAACTGTAGCATATCATTCTTGTAACCCTTTGATGTCAGTTTTCTGGAAATACGTTTGCGTATAACATCGCCCTTGTTGGCGCTCCGGGGCCTGCACGGAACAGGTTTGCTAAACCAATAATATTATACATTTCAACATGGGTAAACAAAATTTAAAAAAAAAAAACGTCAACTTTCAGAATCTGATTCTGAACCTGATTCTGATGAAGATGAAGTTGTTACTAAGATAGTATATCTTCTGAAAGCGACACTTGGCTACGCTTTTTTGTGCTGGAAGCAAAGGGTGAGCGCGCCCTTACTTCCTATTCACAGTTTCTGTTGGAAAAGGGAGCACAGGGTAAAGCCAGTGAATTGAAAGACGCTACCAAATTACGGTCTGGATTGAATATGCAAGGAAACTTCAGGCCAGTAATCCAATGACTTCAACCAAATCAGCCGACATTCCTATTACCTGTCCTGCACAAAAAAAACGTCTTAACTTCTTCAAAGGTGATAGAGACCGAAGTTTCCTTGATGAATATATTGAAGAAATCGTGTCTAAGTTTAGAAGTCAAGGTGTCATTGAGGTCAAACGGTTTACTCGTCGTAAAGATAACCGTTTTTTTTCCAGCCAAGTAATGCCTTTTGATTTTTCCCACGCCATTATTACTGCCGGGTTCTATTAAGGTTGGATGTTTAGCCTGCAAATCTTTTTATTCCTCGCCCTACCCGTTTTTTCAATTGCCAGAAGTTCAGTCATGGGCAAAAGTCTTGTCGGAACTAATTGACTTGTTTCAGATGTGGAGAATCTGGACATGATGGAAGATGTGTACACTAAGTGCTTACACTGCAAAGGTGACCTGTGAAGGTCCGGGATAGAATAGGCCTTCAGAAACGTGACTCTGCTTCTCGTAAGAGGCGACTAACGGGATCGGGTGGTCAGGCTCGGTTGACACATGTTAACATGCTAAGTTGCGCACATCGACGCTCTATTTATAAGGATCTATACAATAGGAAGTATTGTCTTATTCCAAATCCGGGACTAAAAGTGAAACCTTTCCTCTCTACTGCCGGCATTGATCTAGCAAATATATCTCCTTTTCGTCTGTTTTTTTCTCCTCCTTGTCAGTTATGTAGACCAGAAGTTCACCTAACAACTTTTTGAAATTCGAAGACAAATGAATTAGAACAAACAGGAATACAATAAATTTAGAGGTAAAATATAGCAAAAACAAATCTTCATTTACAGATGGACACAAGGATGGTGGCGCAGTTGCTTGTGTCACTGTCACTGGATCCAGAACAGTGTCTTCTCGATTGCCCATTCTTTTCACAGCAGAACAACTCTTAAATATATCAATAAACGCCGTAAATGCAAACAATACATACTCTTCACCGATTCTCTTCCTTGCATTCAGACCATTTAAAATCTTTCATCATTTAAAATCTCTTTAAAAGGAAACAGAATTGATACATGCATTTTGAATATCATGAATAATGTGTATTTTAAATATGGTTGTGTAAATTAGCACCTGCGATTGTTAGTGGCTGTACCCTAAAAGGTGGCTGAAGTAGCGTAAGCTTAATGTCCTCCCACAAGGATATGTAAGTCCTAAAAACTTTCAAAGACAGTTTTACTCAACCATACTTTTTACTCGTATTATTTGTGTTCTTTTAAATTCTGGCTAGATGTTCCTACCGCCAGCGGATGAAGGAATGGTGTAAATCCAGCTAGGGCCCATTCAGGTACCAAAAGTACTGTAAGTCCCCATGGTCCCTAGTATTTTAATCTACCTTCAGTTGTTGGTGACACGTAGCCTATGTTAGATATTTTGTACAAATGGTGTTACTTGTTTTCACTTTCCACATTAGTTTTAATTATAACTGTGATATTCTAGTTGTTTTACTGCCCTTTGACGACAGGTGTTAATAACATATGCATATTCTATTTCAGTATCAAACAAGTTTTCGTCAACTGCTGAAATATTGCTTATGTGACTATGAATTGTAACTCACTCACTCAAGATTTTTTTTTTTATTATAACGCTAAGCTGCTGCCAAACATTTATATACATTAATTCATGAATTTAGATATTTCCGCATTTGTTTAAGAGAGATATGGTACTTGGAGTACAGGGTGTACGGGCTCACGTTATCCCATTTGGAACTTTGTAGCGCCGGTCTCAAAGGAAGATGTTGTATTCCGAATTTAAAAAGAGTGAGTTAGGCCGGCTATAATTTTGAGCCTTAGTCGCTCGTATGTTGATGGTAAATATTCAAATCTGACACCAGCGATTTTACTTGCAATGTTAACAAGTTTGCCGATTTAAGATTTGAGACGAACTGAGAGAGACCCGTACCAACAAAGGAAGGTCATTGTCAAACATACTCTGAATAAATGCTACATAAAATTATGACATGACAGATGGGTTAACAATAAAACATCTGAATTTGCGCATGGGATGAAGACGTTGCTGACACTTGTATATAGTTCTAGTTCAGCTTAGAGTCAAGGAAGGTTCTGCACACCAGGTCTTGAAATGATTAAAGTCTCCTTCATACAGTTCTTCAGCATCATGTGTGCAGTTTCCAGAACTCAACATTTGTATTGTAAGTTTTTCCTATGACACTAAAGGTAGCAGCAGTTTCACCTATATGACCTATAACGGTTGCCAAACAGCTGAAATGAAATGAAATTTCAAGGAAACTAAATAACCGTTCGAGACAAACGGGTCAATGAAACATTGTATCAATGCACCTTTAATCAATTATTCTGTTTTCTACGAAAACATGTGAACATAGGTATGTGCCCCTCCCGATGCATGTTTAACGTTTGATACCAACCTTACCAACCATATCGACTATATGACGACAGGAAAATATCCAATTCTTGACTCGAAAGTCCAGTGATCATCAGCATTTATCTCTGTATCGAAGACAGCGTCATTGCCCATCCCATCTCGTTATTTGCCTGTTTCGACAAGCATATTTACCTACCCTCAATGTAAAATGATTAAAACAGCTACGTATATCATTGAAAAGAACATTAACCAAGATATTGGTACAAGTCATCCCATAAACATACATCATTTTGGCTCCACGCTATAGAAACACCAATCTGTTGTGAAAGAACTAATCACAATATGACAGAAAATAAACTCTTAACTGCTCTCCCGCATTAATAATGTCAAACGGTGTGGTGACAGTAAATATGGAATTGATCAATGTTTGGTGTTTTAGGGCATTCCCTTGTAAATTCCCTTGAAGCTAAAGGGAATATGGGGTCAAAATCGTCTATGATGTGTCGACAACGCAGACTCTTTTCCAGAATAAAAACAGTTGAAATCACATAAGGGAATCCTAGGACCACTAAACTGATCTCATTATGCAAATGGTGTAGTGCCATGTTTCCATAATCGTTTTAACGTGTAAGATGAACACGCCGTCTTGCAGCAGAGTAGCCAAGTTGACTGCTGCTGAGATCTTACATACTTGTAAGGCGACAGCTTCATCAATGCTAAAGGCACGGCTTAGTTTCAGAGTAGAGTTTTCACAGTGTTCAGTCGTTGTGTCCAAACCTTATACCTTATTCTTTCGTTACAAGAGGAATAAAAAGGACTTTTTGTTTAAAGTATCACAGAACACCTTAGTAACTGAACATTATACAGCCAGTTTTGATAACCGATTAAAAACCTTAAGTCACATTTCTCTCGGTTACAACTGACAATATGACCACCTCGATACAAGAAACATTGTATATTTGGAAAAAAGTAATTAATATCTTTGAGTGAGTAAATGAAATATTAACGTCACTTTGGCAATATTTCAGCCGTACCTTGACTAAAACAGTATATAGATTAACAATAATGAAGGACCGATTATACAATCCTGTCAACGACGGACTGTAAAATATCACAGATACACAAGTAAAGCTGGACCTTAAATCTAAAACATTTTTTCTATAGGGGACAACACAATATAAAAAAGGCTATAGCTCGCCTACAACTGAAGGTAGATCACCATACTATGGTAATATCTATGAAGAAAATTCTATTCTTTATGACTGCCTTTATCACGTTGATATATTCCTTTATTATGTTTCGTGATAACTGTGTATGGTCCCATCGTTCTAACTGCAAAAGGCACCCGTGGCGAGCCACCTCCTCATGGTGGGTGCTGGGTAACGCTAAGAGCTCGCCGACACCCCTGTAGTGGACCCGGGGGATATTTGGTCCACCAGTCCGTTTGCCGTGGGGTTGCGGCCCTGTGTCGGCGGAGGAGGGGATCCTGGTGGTTGAGGGCAATGGGGGCCTGCAATCGTGTTCCTGTTGCTCAATACACCACTTTGGCCCTGACTTCGCCTAGACGGGAGGTCGAATGGGCCCGGTTCGACCAATCGACTGGTCATGCCAAGCCCTGTGCGTGGATTATGTCATTGCACAAATTGGATTTTATATTGTTTCAATTTTGGTCTTGGCTTTTCACTCATATAACACTTGTAAATTTGAAAAGTGATGTTATTAACTTTGCCTAGAGTCTTATGCCCATTAGGCGGTGGCTCATGGGCCAATCTGGTAGATCGATTAATTTTCTATTAATCTTCTGCTGGAGTATACCGTTTCAGTATCCTTGGTGCTACCAGTCGGAGACCCACTGGTGTATTGCATTGTCCATGTGATACTCGGTGGAGGGTGGGGAGCTGGGATGGTGAACTTTCTATTATTAACCATGGCTCAACCCAAAAAACATAAACGAGCACTAGATGAGTGTTTGTCCTCTGATGAGGAAAATATCACAAACAGATATCCAGATACGTGAAGTAGATTCTTGACTGTATCTTCGACTGATAGTGAACCACTCAAGCTAAATCAGTTTGCCACATCAAAAGCAATTTATGGACTTGTTGGTGATGTCCAAGCTGTCAGACAAATTAGATCAGGGTTTCTCCTCATAGAGTGTAAAACATCAAACCAATCAGCCACCCTCATAGCCACAAAACAGCTTGCAAACACTGAAGTTTCAGTTTCTCCTCACAAGTCTTTGATCAGTAGCAAAGGCATCTTGAGGGACAGACACCGCTGGCTTGCCCACATGAGTGAAAAGGAAATAGTTACTGAACTGCAAAACCAAGCAGTCACTCATGTTAAAAGATTCACGTTTAAGAAAAATGGAGAAACTTTGAATACCAACACGTACTTAATTTCTTTTTCTCAACCCCAACACCCAAAGTACATAAAAGCTGGATATTGTAACATCGAAGTGAAACAGTATATTCCAAACCCACTTCGTTGTTACAAGTGTCAAAAGTTTGGTCACGGTGCCCAATCCTGCAGAAATCGTGCAACATGCTATAGATGTGGTAAAGATGATCATGGAGGTTCTGACTGTTTGTCTTCTCCAAAATGTGTCAATTGTCGTGGAGATCATATGTCTTCGTCAAAGTCATGCCATGTCTGGAAACGTGAATATGAAATTGTCAAAATCAAAATCCAAAAGAATGTCACATATCATGAGGCAAAACGTTTAGTTAATGTAGCCTTCCCTCAGTCATCATGTGTACCATATTCTACAGTTGTTGCTTGCCCCAATACTAAGTCTGTTCTGTCAGTTGCATGTCAGACAGATATCACCTGGGTTGAAGCTGACAAACACACTTTAATTGCATCAGATTCTACTGTTGATAAACACCATGCAACAGACTGAATCACAAACAATATCTCCTGTTGTGATTACAGACAGATTACAGACAAAAAACTGATCGAGTACAAAAGGGATCACATGATCCTGTTCAAATCTATGACAAGTTTCAACTTTTAGAAGACATGGACGTCTCTCCTCATCCCCGTGCGCGAAATAGAAGCAGTTCGCCTCGGAAGGGGAAAAGTCGGTCCCCAGTACTACCACCTGCTATAAAATGAACAATAACTCATTACTCCAATGGAATTGCAGAGGCCTTAGGACCAATTTTAATGAAGTACAGTTACTAGCACAGGATTTTAAACCACCGGCATTTAGTTTTCAAGAAACGTACCTGAAACAAAATAATAAGTTCGAATTGCGTAAATACCATTCTTATCATTCTTTTTCACTCCCTGGTGACAAAGCCACCGGTGGATCTTCCATATTGGTGAGACATGGCATAATTCATAGCCCTGTTCCTCTTAAAACCAATCTTCAGGCTGTTGCTGTTCGTCTTACTTTATATATAACCCTTACTCTTTGTTCCTTGTATATCTCCCCTTCTTCCATTCTCCATCAGAATGATCTTCAAGATTTGTATGACCAATTACCAAAACCCTGTATCATAATGGGTGATCTAAATGGTCATAACCCATTATGGGGAAGTCCTGATACCAACAGTAAAGGGAACGTTCTTGAAGAATTTATATCCGATAATAATTTATGTATACTCAATGATGGCTCTGACACATATTTACATCCTGGAACGGGAACATATTCTTCCTTAGACCTGTCACTCACTGATTCAAACGTTTATAATGAGTTTGAATGGTCAGTCCATAATGATCTTTGTGGTAGTGACCATTTTACAACAGTACTTACAGCAATTAACCCTTCCGATGATCCGCCTGTAACAAGATGGATTTTTTCAAAGGCCAAGTGGCCATTATTTCAGGCCACCTGCCTTAAGGAACTTAAACCAGACCTTTTCATGGATGTACCTGATCCAATTCTCGGACAAACTGAAACATATAGCTGATGAAACTATTCCTAAGTCCTCTGTAAATCCGCACATCCGTAAACCATGGTTTAATGATGAATGCAAACAGGCCAGGAAAAAGAGGAAGAAAGCAGAGAAATATTTTTGTCTTCATCCCACTGTTCATAACTTAAATAATGTAAAAATCAGTTACGCTAAAGCTGGGCGAACGTTTAAACACATTAAACGTCATACTTGGAAAATTTACGTTTCCAAAATAAATTCCAGTACTCCTATGTCAAGGGTATGGAATATGATCAAAAACGTTAAAGGCAAGGGTTCCAAAACTGTATTCTAATGAGGCCAACCCTGCATTTAACTGTGTTTTTAATCCTCTTTATGTGGATTTATACAATAAAAAGTCTTCTCTTGTTCTGCCCTTGGACCCTTTCTGTCTGCTTGCGGCATTGAGCTAGCCAATATATCTCCTTCCTGTCTACTTTCGTCTCCACCTTGGCAGTTAGTTAGACCCGAAGTTGACCTAACACTGACGAGGTTTAAAAAATCAGAAACTAATGAATTACAATATAAACAAGAATTTATCAATTAAAAAGTAACTATAATACATACAAATCTTTATTTACAGATGGGTCCAAGGATGGTGGCGCAGTGGCGTGTGCCACTGTCATTGGATCCAGAACAATATCTTTCAGATTACCAGATAATAGTTCTATTTTCACAGCCGAAGCAAACGCTATATTAACGGCTCTTAAATATATTGCGAGACATCCTAGACATAAACAGTATATTATCTATTCAGATTCTCTTTCTTGCCTCCAGGCAACTAAAAACCTGTCATGTAAACATCCACTTTTAATAGAAATAATTGAATTTTTTAATGATCTTACAACTGGCCAATACGATATCGTATTCTGTTGGTTATCCAGCCATGTGGGCATTTCTGGCAACACAATGGCCGATCTTGCTGCCAAGGCAGCACTCAACAAATCCATGACTCCACTTCTTATCCCATACTCTGATTATAAAGCTACAATTAGATCGTATATCCGAGATCTGATGCAAAAGAGGTGGGACACCCAAGTGGGTGTAAATAAATTACATGCAATTAAACCTTATATTGGTTATACCCACTTGGGTTGTCAGTCCAGATTTGAGGAGGTCATTATGAGGCGATGTCGTATTGGAAATACGAGATATACTCATGATTACCTTTTGAAAGGTGAGGATCCTCCGTTCTGCATCCCTTGTGATGAAAGAATCACAGTCAAGCATATCTTGCTTGACTGTGTTGAGTATTCCATCACAAGGGATCAGTATTTTATTTCACAAACTATGAAGGATCTTTTTAGCAATATTAGCCCTCATTTACTTATTGCATTTTTAAAGGCATTAGATTTGTTAATTCAACTGTAAATAGATAAATATTTTAAAATTGGAAATTTTAAAATTAGTAACTCAAATCGTTAGTGGCTGTACCCTCAAAGGGGGTTGAAGTACCGTAAAATAATTGTCCTCCTGAGAGGGTACATAAGTCCAAAAACATTTGAAGTAAATTTAAGTTTTCCAACTATTTAATCGTAGAAAAAGTGTGTTTTCACTTTATGGCTAGATTTGTCTAAATTGCTGAGGGGATGATGCAAATCCAACTAGGGTCCATGCAGGAAGCAAATGTACTGTAAGTCCCATGGTCCTTAGTATGGTGATCAACCTTCAGTTGTTGGCAACCTATAATTCATTTTTATATTGTACTGTCCTCTATAGATGCATTGTTTTGGGTCTATTCACTAGTTTTACATTCTACTCTGTGATATTCTAGTTAGTTTTACTGTCCTTCGTCGACAGGGTTTTACAATGTATGTGCTATTAATTCATTTGTATTATCATAATTACTCGTTCTCGTCACGATATGGCTGCAATATTGCCGATGTGACGTGAAATATTAACTCACTCACTCACTCTAACTGCAAAATGCGTATATGTTACAAAATGATTATCCTTCGAGGGAGCATTTTGATGGTGCAAGTGAATAATAATAATTGTTTTGTAATATATTTAAAAGATGCTGTTTGCTTGACAATCCAGTTACGGATGTGATACCCACAAATAACTACCGGAAACAATCGAACTTATAAACTGAAACGGACTTTTGAGAGGCATTTCTCTTGTACGGTGTAATAGATCTAGTTTTCGGGAATAAGGTGAACATGGATATGTTGCATCCTCATCAAAGGTTTCCTTTCTTGGTCAAAATCATTATTTTCAGACGCTGGAGATTCTGACGGACTCACTTTTTATTTTAGTGTTTTGCAAGATGCAATATTTGACTATTGATAAAAAAAGAACTAGAGTTCTTTCCATGGAAATTACATTAAAATTGTATATGCACTAAGAGACGTGCGTGCGACTCGAGATCAATCTATGTAGTGCACGCTAGTGAATTTATAAAAGAAAGCTATTAAGGATAGATAAAAGCGAAACGAACGTGCAAGTCTAATCTCACATTTCTATTATGTGGAACGAGCTGTAATTGCGACACTACAGTTCTTGCGGAATGGTTTGAATTCCAGGACAGCAGATTCTATCGCACTTTAATGAAGAATCTTATGAGTGAGTAACTGACAACGGCAATGTCTCAGGCATATCATGACGAAAACAATTTACACAATAAAATATGAAAAAATATATTACTATTTTATGCATTAAATGCAAAGGGAACACATTTGGAAGAAGCGAACACATACATCGACGATGGCAAGTAAAAATACTACAGAAGCAGAGATATGAACATGAAACTAGCATGTGAATTGAAATGTAGTATGCATATATCATAAATACTTGTCGACTAAGGACAGTAAACCAACTAGATTATCACAGTTACAATTAAAAGTATTTGGGCAATACAATATTAAACACGGGCTATAGTCACAAACAACTGGAGGTAGATCACATTAGGAGGCACGGGAACTTTATGTATGAGAATGTAGTAAACATAGCACCGTGTTAAATCCAAATTTTTAATTGTTGACCCAGTATTCGAAATATTCAAGTTCGGTTTAAATCTTTTTTAATCCAGATATACATTTTCGAACTGATCTCTTTGACAGTCAAAAAAGCATAATAAAACACTTTTAAACTGTAATAACACGTCAGTCTTACAACAGTGCATGCTTAGAGGGCTAAGCCATTTTGTTGCTGTGTTGACGTTCTCAACAAAACACCATTTCACACCTAGAAATGTCACAATATTCTTACGAATCGTGTCAGATTAAACGTTGCATTGACCACACGTTATATACATTCTTATGAAACGAGTACCATTTTCTGTCCCCGACCAATGTTCCTTATACGTACTCTTTTATCATGCAGGTCCAGTTGTGTGACGGTAGCACAGTATGGGGCTGATTGATACTCACCTTGCATTCCAAGATCTCAAGTCGTCTATTGGTTGGCTGACTCCACAATATTAATCATATATTCTGTGACATTTTTTTAATTAAACCTTGCTTTTTTGTCCACGACAAAAAATGCATACGTCTGGTAAAAATATTATCTAACAGCCAGCACGTTATTGAGAGATTCTGCGTTGTTTTTTTATTGTAGGCTTTTTTTCTTTAGCTTTTCCTCTGTAGTATGTAATCAGTATTATCCGAAGGTCGCCTTTGAACATCAAGTGAAATCGTATTATGCAAATTTGCATTGACCCTTATGAAACAAATCTGGCAATATGCTCTACTTAGATCTATACAAGTTGAACATTGTAAGTTTGGATAAACATTAAATATTTTGTAAAAAAACAGGCCATTGAATCCATTAGAGTGTTGTGATGATTGAGAGACGTTCCGTTTCCCATTACAAATCAGTCAAGAAGTCGCCAAACCGAACTCTGTTTGCCTTTGTAGTTTAACTGCCTGAAAGGAATGTCTGCACATTATTCCGCAGAACTCGTATCTTATTTTGTGGAGGAACTCTGTTTTTGTTTTCTTCATTACAAGTACTGTGCTTTGGATTTTTTTTTCTTTTTTTTTTCCTTTGGTTTGTTAGTTGTTCTAGACCTTTGTGTTATTTCCGTTAGGTAAACCAACTCGTTAGTTCCCAGGTGTAAATTGCATGGACGAATCTTAATTGCCTCGTGAGAGTGTTCGAATAGCTATTACTGGTTGTTACTTTTGTGCTGTGGGTTTGAATAGATGACTTGTACAGTCATTTGCCATGGCATAGTCAATGATCAGTAAATACATTAATAATGTTCCCGCATGAAAGTTGATCACTGAAAGCACATTCTAACGAAAAACATGCTTTATAATGAATTTTCATGCCTATTTTTGTTCAAATAGTATCACATTTAAGATGTCTGTTTTGTATGGGCTGTATTGACGACAACGGTGAGAAATGGATTATGTGGATCTCAGCCAGTGATGATAATAATCCTATCGTCAGGTTATCATGCCTTGAAGTCTAGATGAGTTACATCCCCAAACCACCTCATTAAAGTAGCCGACATCTTTCATACTATATGTTTGACATCTTTCATACTATATGTTTGACATCTTTCATACTATATGTTTGACATCTTTCATACTATATGTTTGAAACGCTTAAACACTTGTGTAATTCACGAGCTGATATGTATCACGTGTCAGCTCAGTTCTTTGAGACATTTTGGAGCTGGACGAATAAGTTTACCGACAACAAACTTTCATTGTTTATAATAACGTTGCTGAGCTACTGTTTACCCGTATATCTGCAATAAACTGGTGCCTGGTGAAAAGCCGTAACACATCGTTACAATAAGGAAATAGTTGTCCATAAGCTGTCGAAACCATGGTGACAAGCCTGCAAAGAAAACTTGTTTTCCAGCAGGAAACTGTTTTTGCCGGCGGTCGCCATGCACCCACCAAGACACTTGGTCGATATCAGTATTGAAGCATCTTGATAGCATCTTCGGATAGTTCAAATGAATTTATCCATTTCCACGCACGTTAATTATGTAGATTCATCCATTGCATTGATGATTAAATGAGTCATTTCTTCGAGTTGGAAGAATGGTCTGATTTGTTTTCGTTGATATCAACGCCTAAGTTCATCACGACAACCATCATATATAGCATTGAACTCTTGATTAAGAATACTTCCTCTAGTTGAAGTACATTTACTATCGTGTGCTTCAAATGAGATCACCTGTTATCCGTGCAAACGTGTTTACGGTCTCCTAATGTGAAGAGGTTCACACGTTTCACTAAATACCTATTCATCCGGGAAGGTAGTTGAAAATGAAATTGCATGACTTTATTTTTTATTTCTTTAGAATGAAAACAATGTTCTGCCTGAAGCGGTAAGTAAGTCCCAAAACTTTTGAAGTACATTTAAACTTACCAGGATATTTAGACTTAGTATTCTTGTATATTGTAATTGTGGCTAACACATTTCCTATAATCATCAGCAGCTAAAGGGATTGTGTAAATCGAACCAGGGTACATAAAGGTAGCAGGGTACTGTAAGTCCCCATGGTCCCTAGTATGGTGATCCAACTTTTGTTGTTGGCGATCTACAGCCTGTTGTTACATTGTATTGTCCAAATAGTGATATTAGCTTTACTTTTCCACGTTAGTTTTAAATCTAGTTGTGAGTTGTAGTTGAGTTACTGTCCTTCGTCGACAGGTGTATGTCATTTACATATATTCCATTTCAGTATTATATGTTTCTCGTCACGATGTGGCTGATATATTACCCATGTGACGTTAAATTCAACTCACTCACTCTACAAGAAGTATTGTACAGTAACACGACATTTAGGGGTTTGTAGATAATCTAATATAGCATCTACATATTGCTCATGGTGTTGTGGGGAAAGCCGCTTTTCAGACGTCATACATGGTTAGGATTCCCCACAGGGATTCCGGGCCGTTGTGTTTGAGATGCCCCAATTCATACCAGCAGTTCCTGATCAAGAATGCTTAATGGCACAGTGGACATCGGAGTATACGTTTCTGAAATTGAAACCAACCAGACATGTTGTTTCGTTCGTTGTAATGGTACTTCTGGAGAGGATGATTAAGTATCGATGGGTCATCATATTATGTCGAGGCAATGCAATTATATCTCGAGGACACAATTTATATATAATTAGTATCGCTATTTTTTTTAAATCTTAAGAGACATATGAACAATATTCGTAGGCCGTGGGTTCGAGTGTTGATACTTGTAACAATATACATTCCATATCTTCTTTCTGAACACAAGTGTCCTTTTTCTGGTCGCGTGTAATGAGAATCCAGAAGACCAACTCAAACATCAGGTGTATCTACAGCTGGGCAGCAGGACTTCACATGGGACAGTTACAATATGTACAGCGAAGAAACACCCGAAAGTAAACAGTTTGAAAGGATGGTCATGTTAAATCCTGCAATTGGTTTCAAGTGCACACTAGTCATGATTCATCTATTCACAACGAGTCCTCATGTGTGATAATTGGCCAAATAACGACGTTATAAATCATGAAAGCCCCAGCATGTCAATCTGTAAAGAACTATCTCTACAGTGTTAACTCAGTGCAAATCTCAAGGACTGCCCCCTTTTATCTGATAGTTAACGAATGTTCATATGTATTTGCTCATCATGACTGCTATATTGATGTTTCGAAATGCATGTAATCAGTGCTATCCGTGCACATTACAGCTGAAGAAAGTTAACAAGCACACTTGATCAATACATGTGCTCCCACACTTGATGCTGGTCATCTGTAATCCGTGTAGGCGTAGAGCACTCTTCAGTGTACCACAGACAGGGGGATTGGTATTCAATTTATTTGGAGAGTAATTATAAAATATCAATGTAGACATATTGAAAAAAGTATGATTCCATGACTTCATACTGGCGTATGTGAAACGGCATCATCCCAAGAACTGGATTTCTCAACGTTTTCCACCAGGAAGCACATAGTAGTTCTTTTCTTTTAAGGACGTTTTGAAATTGACAGGTGGGGATCAAATGAGTTGATTACATGAAGCCAGGTTGTCAGCTCGATCAAGCTTTGCCTTGGAGTGGTTTTACATGGGCAAACAGGCAATTAGTTTAGATATTCTTTCACCACCGATAAAGAGAAGAACGTCATCATTCCACAGTTTTAGAACAAATGACGGAGTAAGTGACAAGTTTCAAACGTAACGTTTACGTAACGTTTACCTTGACAGTCTACCTTGTTATGTGGACATTGGAAGGAGCAGGGGACACATTATCCGTCCGTCCAGGCATGTGTCTTTATGACCTGTGGTCCCAGTTACATTATTTTAAGACGAAACTATGACACTTGAAGTCCTTGAAGAACCGACTTGATAGAAATCCTGTGCAGATACAAGTTTTTTTTCTTTCTTCTTGAACATTTGTTTGCAAAACACATCTTGCAACATATTAAAGACCTGGCACCCGTGAACGGCCACCTCCTCGTGGTGGGTGCTGGGTAACGCCAAGAGCCGTTCAAACCCCCGTGTGGACCCGGGTCAACTAGGTCCATAGCACCCCATTGCTGGTTGCAAGGAGCAACCGAATTGGGCAACCTGTTTGCCGTGGGTTGCGTCCCGTGTCGGTGGAGGACGGTAGTCTGGTGGTTGAGGGCAGTAGGAGCCTGAACCGTGTTCCTGTTGCTCAACACACCACTTCGACCCTTACTTCACCTAGACGGGTGGTAGAATCGGCCCGATTCTATCAATCGGCTGGTCACGCCAAGCCCTGTGTATGGACTTGTACGTCACTCATGTACGTTAAACATGTACGTTTAATTTGAAAATGTTTTACATTTGGACTCGGTACATTTATACATATCAGATGTCAATGATTTGCAATGTGATGTTTTGCTCTTTGCCTAGAGTCTTATGCCAGAAGGCGGTGGCTCATGGGCCAATCTGGTGGATTAGCTATTTATAACTTTTCTGCTGGAGTATATCATCCGAGTATCCTTGGTGCTGCAAGTTGGAGACCCACTTGTTTTTAGCATTGTCCTTGTGATACTCCGTGGTGGGTGGGGAGCTCGGATGATGAACCTTAAAACACTAACTATGGCTTCCGAAACCCCTATGACCAAGAAAAAACGTCCTCTTGACACGGATCCTGATGTTAATGATCAAAGACCGTCCACATCTATTGACTATTGGCCACGTTTTATAGTACTTGAGACTGTTGACAAGACTCCCTTGAAGCTGAACCCTTTTGCTGTTTCAAAAGGCGTACAAGGCATAGCAGGAGATGTTAAAAATGTTAGACGTTTGCGTACAGGTTCACTTCTTATTGAATGTAGTAAGAGACAACAGGCAAATAACCTCCTGTCAACTAAATCTTTTGTTGGCATTCCCGTATCAGTCTCTGCCCACCGAACGCTTAACACCAGCAAAGGCATAGTGAGAGACCGAGACCGCCTTTTTGCTGATATGCTGGAAATTGATATTGCCTCAGAGATGAAGGAACAAGGTGTGTTGTATGTCAAACGTTTCACTACCCGTAAACACAATGAGATCCAACAAACAAACACCTATTTGTTTTCTTTCTCTACTCAGACTGCTCCTAAATCGATAAAGGCTGGTTACTGTCATATCAAAGTGGAAACATATATTCCGAATCCACTGAGATGTTTCAAGTGTCAGAAGTATGGGCATGGCGTCAACACTTGCACATTGTCTGTTGTGTGTGCTCACTGTGGTGAGAAGACACACACAACAGAAGATTGTGACAGTAGTTATAAGAAATGCACTAAGTGTTCAGGAGACCATTCCTCTTTTTCAAAAGAGTGTCCAGTATGGAAGCAGCAGATGGAGATCAACAAACTGAAATTTACTCAAAATATTAGTTTTACAGAGGCAAAACAGCTTGTTCAGAGATCTGAATTAACAGAAACATATGCTTCAAAAACTAAGACATCATCTGAGGCGAGGAATAAAGCAACCAGATCAACTTCAGGCTGTCAAACAGATTTGACGTGGGTGAACACTGATTCCCCACAGACTTTTGCACCTGCAATATCTACACAAACTGCTGAGCCACTTCCTGGCACGTCTCAAAGTCAGCCAGAGCCAGATCGTGATCAAAATTTGTTATCTCAGTCTACCACAAGGTCTCAATTGTTGTGTAACGTGCAACAAACTGCTAAAGGCAAAGGTAAACATAAGCCGGATTCTTCCCAAAA
Source organism: Haliotis asinina (assembly GCF_037392515.1). NCBI lineage: Eukaryota > Metazoa > Mollusca > Gastropoda > Lepetellida > Haliotidae > Haliotis > Haliotis asinina. The sequence goes on from NC_090285.1 coordinate 36,396,554, forward strand.
ACAAAGTGGCAGAGCCCCAAAAGGGTCCGAAAATAAGATTAAACTTTTCAACAAATATGGATCACTTGAGGACATGGACGTGTCCGAAAATGTCCATTTTAGGGCACACAGCTTGTCGCCCACCAAAAAGATACGGGGTAGATCCCCAATAAACCCCCCCAAAAGATAGTTTACTCTCACAATATTGTACAGTGGAATTGCAGAGGACTAAGGCATAATTATAATGAGTTACAGTTATTGGTCCAGGATTGTACGCCGTCAGCAGTCTGTCTGCAGGAGACTTACTTAAAGCAGACAGATGTTTTTGAACTACGTCATTTCAATGCTTATAATTGTTTCTCACCTCCGGGTGACAGAGCCACTGGAGGATCTTCAATCCTAGTCAAACAGAATGTTATCCATAGCCCAATTACACTCACTACTAATCTTCAAGCAGTTGCCGTCCGACTCACTTTACATGTTACCCTTACATTATGTTCTTTGTATGTGTCACCGTCTACAACTCTTCAGAGGACCGACCTTCAAACCCTCTATGATCAACTCCCCAAACCGTGTATTATTATGGGAGATCTGAATGGCCATAACCCACTCTGGGGCGGTACAACTACGAATACTAAGGGTAAACTATTAGAAGAGTTCTGTTCAGATAACGATTTATGCTTATATAATGACGGTTCAAACACATATTTACACCATGGTACAGGAATTTATTCTGCTCTCGACTTGTCACTTACAAATTCAGAACTACTAAATGAATTTGAATGGTCAGTCCACGATGACCTCTGTGGAAGTGACCATTTTCCTACTATCCTAAAGTCTGTAACTCCATCTGATGTTCCTCCATCATCAAGGCGGAATTTTAAAAAGGCTAACTGGGCTTTATATGAAACACTGTGTACTGAAAAACTTAAACCCGAACGGTTTATTGACGTTCCTGATGTTATTAAATGCTTTTCTGATGCATTGAATTCCATAGCTGATGAGTGTATACCAACGTCCTCTGCAGTTCCACATATTCGAAAACCATGGTTCAACGATGAGTGCAAACAAGCTAGGAAGGCAAGGAAAAAGGCAGAACATTATTTCCATCGCCATCCTATGGTGCATAATTTCAATAAATTTAAGATTTTAAATGCTAAAGCACGGCGTACTTTTAAACAGAACAAACGCCAATCTTGGCAAAATTATGTATCTAAAATACATTCTCGGACACCCATGTCCAAGGTATGGAACATGGTCCAAAAAATTAAAGGTAAAGGCACTAAATCTACTGTCCATCATCTTAAACATGGAGATCAGTTACTTACTGATAAATCAGATATCGCAAATAAACTGGGCGAAACCCTCGCTAAACACTCTTCCTCTTCTAATTATTTACCTAAATTCCAGCAGTATCAAAAACAGCAAGAAAAGAAAACTATTAATTTCAATCCTGATAATGGGGAAGATTATAATGAAACGTTTTCTATTCATGAACTCCATACTGCTCTTGATCAGGCTCATGACACTGCTACTGGAGCTGATAACATACATTATCAACTCCTGAAGCACTTACCAGAATCCTGCCTAGAAACTCTCCTAAATATTTTTGATGATATTTGGACATCGGGTAACTTTCCTCCGTCATGGCGTGATGCCATAGTAGTACCAATACCTAAACCTGGACGTGATCATACGGATCCGTCCAATTATCGTCCGATTTCATTAACAAGCTGTGTTTGCAAGACCATGGAACGCATGATAAATAATCGACTTGTTTGGTATTTGAAAACTAATAACCTTATCACAGATATACAATGTGGTTTCCGTAAAAACAGAAGTACTGTCGATCACTTAGTGCGTTTAGACTCATTTGTTAAAAACGCACTAATTAACAAACAACACGCTGTGTCTATCTTTTTTGATCTCGAGAAGGCATACGACACAACCTGGAAATATGGCATTTTGAGAGATTTGCATGATTTCGGTTTACGAGGTCGTTTGCCTGAATTTATATGCAAATTTTTAAATAACAGACAATTTCAAGTCCGCGTGGGTTCTACCCTGTCTGATCATTACAATCAGGATCAGGGTGTTCCACAAGGCAGTATTTTGTCAGTCACACTTTTTAGTATAAAGATAAACAGTTTATCAAAAGTTTTAAACGATTCAATTGATGGATCATTATTTGTGGATGATTTTAATATTTCTTGTCGTGGTAAAAATATGAATACCATTGAACGACAACTACAGTTATGTTTAAACAAGATTAATAAATGGTGTCTTGAAAACGGCTTTAAATTTTCTAAATCGAAAACTAATTGTATACATTTTTGTCGTAAATATAAACCACATAAAGACCCTGAACTATCTCTAGATGGCACACAAATTAAAGTTGTGAAGGAAGCTAAGTTCTTGGGTCTCATTTTTGACTCACACTTAACGTTATTACCGCATATTAAATCACTTAAAACTAAATGCCTGAAAGCACTTGACTTGTTGAAAGTGGTTTCAAATTCGAAATGGGGAGGGGATCAAGCTACCCTTCTCCATCTATATCGATCTCTCGTGCGTTCGAAACTCGATTATGGCTCCATTGTCTATGGTGGAGCCTGCAAAAGCAACTTAAAACTATTAGATTCTGTTCACCATCAAGGTCTAAGACTTTGTCTTGGCTCCTTTAGAACTTCACCTGTTGACAGCCTGTATGTCGAGGCTGACGAACCATCTCTTGAGCAGTGATGTATAAAATTAGCTTTACAGTATGTAGCAAAACTATATTCAAATGAGTCTAACCCTGCATATACCTGTGTTTTCAATCCCCTGTATGAGGATTTATACAAAAAGAAATCTTCTCTTGTTCCGCCTCTTGGTTTAAGAATAAAACCACTTATTTCTGCTGCCAGCATTGAGATGGAAAACATAGCTCCTTCCCGTCTTCTTTCTTCTCCTCCTTGGCAGTTGGTTAGGCCCCAAGTTGACCTAACATTAACGACTTTTAAAAAATCAGAAACGAATGAATTACAGTATAAACAAGAGTATAATCAACTGAAACATAAATATAGCAATTATAAATCCTTATTTACAGATGGGTCCAAGGACGGTGGCGCAGTGGCTTGTGCCACGGTCATTGGATCCAGAACAATATCTTCTCGATTACCAGATAACAGTTCTATTTTTACAGCTGAAGCTAACGCCATACTAACAGCTCTTAAATATATTCAAAGACACCCTAAACGTAAACAATATATAATCTATTCCGACTCTCTTTCTTGCCTTCAGGCTATTAAAAATATATCTTGTAAACATCCACTTTTAATAGAAATTATTGAATTGTATAATAATCTTGCCACTGGCCAATACGACATCGTCTTTTGTTGGTTACCCAGCCACGTAGGTATTTCCGGTAACGCAATGGCCGATCTTGCTGCCAAGGCAGCACTCAACAAATCTGTGACACCACTTCTTATTCCATACTCTGATTATAAAGCCAGCATTAGAACTTACATCCGTGATCTGATGCAGAAGAAGTGGGACACCCAAGTGGGCATAAATAAATTACATGCAATAAAACCCTATATTGGTTACACCTACTTGGGTTGTCAGTCCAGATGTGAAGAGGTCATCATGCGGCGATGTCGTATTGGCCACACCAGATATACACATGAATACCTTTTGAAAGGTGAGGATCCTCCGTTCTGCATCCCTTGTGATGAAAGAATCACAGTCAAGCATATCTTGCTTGACTGTGTTGAGTATTCCATCACAAGGGATCAGTATTTTAATTCACATACTATGAAGGATCTTTTTAACAGTGTTAGTCCTCATTTAATTATTGCATTTTTAAGGGAATTAAATTTGTTAACCGAACTGTAAATAGATAAATATTTTAAAATTGGAAGATTAAATTAGTAACTCAAATCGTTAGAGGCTGTACCCTCAAAGGGGGTTGAAGTACCGTAAAATAATTGTCCTCCTGAGAGGGTACATAGGTCCAAAAACATTTGACGTAAATTTCAGTTTTCCAGCTTTTAATCGTAGAATAAGTGTGTTTTTACTTTATGGCTAGATTTGTCTAAATTGCTAACAGCTGAAGGGATGATGTAAATCCAACTAGGGTCCATGCAGGAAGCAAATGTACTGTAAGTCCCCATGGTCCTTAGTATGGTGATCTACCTTCAGTTGTTGGCAACCTATAGCTAATTTTTATATTGTACTGTCCTCTATAGATACATTGTTTTAGGTCTATTCACTAGTTTTATATTCTATTCTGTGATATTCTAGTCAGTTTTACTGTCCTTCGTTGACAGGGTTTTACAATGTCCGTGCTAGTAATTCATTTGTATTTTTATAATTAATCGTTCTCGTCACGATATGGCTGCAATACTGCCGATGTGACGTTAAATACTAACTCACTCACTCACTATTAAAGACCTAAGATAACGCTTGTTACCACCAACCCTTGTGCACTGCTCTTCAGCATTTGCCAAAACACACATCCCTCCCCAAGCGCTAAGACATGAATGTGTGCTTGTTAATATCAATATGGTTAGCAAGGTGTGTGTTATGGGGTAGATTCGTGTGACCAAAACTGAACCCACTTAGAACGATGTCAAAAGTGAAAGATGTTTATTGTATTTTAGTCCATTTAACCTACAACGTATGTCCAACTATGAGTTCGGTGATGATGAATTTCTAAGGACTCTTAAGTGCGAAACAGCAATTGCCCAGTTAGAGAGAACCTCCTGTTAGAAGTGTCCAGTTGTGCGGAATACACAGTAGTATATAATTCTGCGCATAAGGGTTGTTAGCCTTCTTTTTTTATCACATATGTTCGATACTTAGTAACTGACATTTTGGGTTCTTCAGAGGTATGTGGAAATTGGCATTCAGGAATAAGACGAAATGTTATGGATGTCAACTTCTTCTTTATTGTTTACACCACGTTTCTGGGCTATGCCTTGCCCCTTCGTCAGGTGACGTAACCTGGGGCAAGGAATAGCCCAGACACGTTATGTAAACAATGAAAAAGAAGTTGACATCCATAAGATTTCGTTTTATTACTAAGAATTTGTTTTCAATTTTCAATTTGGAGATATATGATCCTTGATCTGAGACATGGTCCTTCGATAACTCCTCTTTCCCGTTCGAATTGCAATTACTGGAATTGAAAGTGGTTTTCTGACTAAATGCAGTGTACGGTTCTGCTAATATTGCAACTAGTAACAGTAGTCACCCATTGTTCGATTCAATACATTGTGAAGTAATTGACTTTCCTGGTGTGAAATCGCGTCCCTTGCATGGACAGGCATAACGGAAAGGATAGTGTTTTGTTGACACCATGTCAACCTCCAGTCACAGTGACACATGACATATGAAGTTGAAAAGAAAGATGTTAATGAGAGAACCAATATTTCGGATCAGTGTTTCATAAACAATGTGTATAATAAGAGGTAATAATCACGGCGTCAGACACCAGCATATAAAACATGTATTTTGCAAGACACCGCAGGACAGAAGAGTGAATGAGTATGGTTCTACTCCCCATCAGGACTGGTACTCACACAATATACCCATGAGGGGAATCAAACATGACAATCAATATCGGTTCCTACTACGCTTAAGAGGCGCAGTTCTGGAGTGCAAACTGTGCAGTATTAGACAACGTACCCACCCTTCGCCATGAGGCATGACGTGAGCACCAGTAGTTCCATTTCATTGGAAATATCACTTACTTCAAAGAGAACGTTCTACCTTTTGAATATCTGCCTCCACACTGAAAATGGTTCTTTAAACTTTTCTTTAAACTTACATCTCTCCTATCCGATCTCTCTCTGCTTTGTCACATGATAGGAAACCACATTTTTTCAATGTTCAGCTTACTTTATTCAAAAGTGATTCCTACAGAAATGATTAATGTAGGCAATGAGAAGTAATTTACGCCACAATTCCTGTAATTTATGTTAGATGACCGTGTATGGAGGTCAAAGCATGGTTTTTATTAACTATGTCTGAATTATGAATGCATTTATCTTGATTAATCAATATATTGTCGTAATGTTTCAAACATGTAACTTGGAATCAATATACATCGTGAGATAAAACAGTACAGTTATCCATACCATTGAAAAACACTTATTCCACTTCAGGAACTCCCGTTCACCAATGTTTACATTCGGATGATGTGCTGGAATGTCCACCGCCTCCAACTAGCGAGTGCATAGGGTATGTGTTGTGCACTCCTTCACTAACATGGAATTTCTGAACATTTCCTGAACGTAAATTACAAAACGTAAATTACATCCTTATATAAAATGTCCAGGATTAGGGCTACATTGCCCCGCTTTAGGGATCTAATGTTTGGAAACATACGGTTATGCTATCCATTTATGTAAAATATGCACAAGGCGGTCACTTTGACGCGCAGGGCAATCCATCTTCAGGTAACATCGTCAATGATAACAGAACTAAACAGATAATCGTTGTGATTTGACTTTCATGTGCATACCGTGCCGACCGAACCTTCAGAGGAAGCAGCGAAAAATGAAGTATTTTTCAAAGTATTTTCCATTTACTTGATCTTCATCGTAGTAACTCTGTCTGTTTTAACTGTTTGGCTGAATTCTCTTATAATTGGTGCTGTAAATCCAATTTGGATGGCCTACCTTTGGCAGGTGGTGATCTTAGCTCATTTATTTGTTGTATTGATTTCTCTAGTGCTACCTTTTAACATAACATGCTGGTTCTAAACCAAACCTGTGATACTCTGTTTTTCTGTGCATTGATAACTGGTTTTTATCTAATGTATAGATTGTTCTTGTCCCTATATGCCTGAAATATTGAAGACGTGACTCGCCCACGTCTAGCGCAGTTTTAGTAGTAAGTCTGTCATGTGGCATGTATACGACATTTTATCATCATCGCCACAAAAGACTAATAACAGGGCCGCTAGCCGTACGGAGACAATGCTGGTCCTGCCCGTTATCGATAAATAGCTCCAAATAGATTTATGTTCCGCAGACTATTGATGCACAACTCTTTTATCAAACATGTCGCACTGTCGCCATGGGAGCAAAGTATCAAGTTCGATCAGTCGGAATTGTAGCCTCCGTCTATTCTTTTGGGGAAAATTATTCACTTGTTCTTGTTCATGAAGTGGAAAAAACGTGCAGTTCAGTAATACATGCATGTAACAACAGAAACATAAAAAATGTATTTATATAAAAGCCTAAAGATTCATGTAAATTCAAAAATATGATCCCCTAGCTGTAATGAGGCTTTAGATTGCAAAGTGGTTGGCTGAACTCAAATTTGACTCGGTCATGAGTTGTCTGAGGACTTTAAACCACAATTTACATTAGTTTTCAAACAGAATCATCAAATATTTGTTTGTGCAGAAACCATATCTGTTTCCATGCGTATAGTCCATATACCTTGTTTCTCTCCCACTGTGAAATCAGTCCGTATCCTTGGTAATATGCTTTGGTGTGGTACTGATGTGCATGCGACCGCTAATCTTGTCTTCAGTTAATTGGTAACTGACACCGTAAAATCACTGACAGATAGACCATATCAAGGTCGACTTTCTTTTCCCTTTAACATTTATATCCTCGTATATACAGGGCGGAGGGATAGCCTAATGGTTATAGTGTTTGCTCATCCCGCCGAAGATTCGGGTTCTATTCTATATGGGAACATTTTGTGAAGTTATTACTAGTGTTCACTGACGTTATATTACTCAACTGTTGCTAAAAGCGGCGTAAAATCATACTCACTTATATATAACGCGAGACACTACAAGAGCGAAACTCGAGCTTGACATTTGAACAGACCACTGTTTGACTGTAACTGTGGTGTATTATAATGGACATCCATCTCTATACACTTTGTAATATTGAACACAGGGCTACATATCAATACTATGTAAAGTTCCTTGTACAGGTTACTAATCCTTACTTCTGATCACTTGGACATTACATTCTCTATTTTTTCTGTCTTTTGTTCGTTCTTCCAGCCTGGGGATCCCTGAAGAACCGGGTAAGTAATGATCTTCAGTTCCCCATGCTTGTCGTAAGAGGCGACTAACGGGATCTGGTGGCCATGCTCTCTAACCTTGTAGATCTATAGTCCGTTTTATATACTGTAACGTCCTCTCCAGGACAAGTAGTGGACATTCGCTCATACCTTTTGAACTTTTACCTCGGAAAGGTTTGAACCCGAACGATTCCGAAAGCTCTTTTCCGTACGATCGCTACGGGGTAATGCGCATGGAGTACGCTACAGTACTGTCAACAGTGAGTAAACAGTCGCTGAAAATAGCGTTTTGTCAATATTCAAGGAAGTCGGCTTGCGGAAATATCCGCTACTGGTTACCAAGTCACCAGAAAGCCCTATGCATGTACACTACAGATCAAATATCGGTGTTTCATGTGGATGTTCCTTTATTGAGGGATCAGTGTCAGAGACTAGCGACTTTTTGAAGTCCCGCCAAACCCTAAACAGTAATCGTTGTCTGATTGGCTAAACCCGTTCGACTTTCTCGCGTTTGACTGGACAGCCACAGGTCCCTGAAAGGTTACCTATCGCGACCTCCTGCTAGGTTTTGTTACACTCAGTAGTGTAGTCATTCTCTTCCCACAGAGGTTACTTGTCATATCTTCCTACGAACCTCTGCTCTAATACATCCATATTTCGCGGTTCTCGTAAAATCCCCTAGCGGCAAAAAATGGCAGCAGATTTATTTCCCTTTTTTTCTATCCAATCAGAACACGTGTTACATCGACCTCGATTCAACTCGACAAATGCAAGCAATGTGGAGAAACAAATATGACATGACTGAGTTCTGTCTAGAAGAAAACATTTGAGTATCGCGCTAGAGAAGAGGTTCTAGTTTTCACGATGCATCCGGAAATTACTGAGATCTTGCGAACGATCACTTTTGAAACAAGGTCGCTGATTGCACAACTAAATCTGATTGCCTCCAATCACGAGTCTTGAACACTCGCACAATGAAAGGGTCGTATTAGAACAGAGGTTACGTAGGAAGATATGACAAGTAACCTCTGTGGGAAGAGAATGTAGTGGAGTGTAACGAAAAGTACTGAGACTAGCTTTACGTAGGCTGGATTTTATGACTAGTTTATATAAACTATCAAGCGAACTCGAGCGTTATTAGGAATAAGTTAGCAAAGTAGGTCGGCACAAACATATGGTCATCAAAACGCATCAGTTATTGTAACTGACATTATTCCATTCGGCGATTCATATACCAGACAGTTGTGATGCAGGATGTGAGGATTTAGAAGATGAATGGTCTGGAGAGACTGATTTCTTGATTTCCACATGCAAGCATTGCAATGACACATTGTTAAAAGCACCGTTACTTCAAACACACTCACTCACTAATCAGTGAAGTATTTTAGTGTGGTCGTGTATTGCGCAACAACCCATCACTAATCCGCAGATGCTGCTGCACATGTGCATATCACACGGAATGTTACACTTTGTCAGACAGGCTTATCAGTGTCCGCCTGTATCACGTTCATTGCGTATTATGAGGAGCATGGAGCATCGTTACGTTTACCCACTGCCTCGATAATGGCTCTTGCAATAATATAGTTATACCACAAGCGGTTGTGTTATTGTGAGTCAATGTTTATCAGAGCTCCATCGGAGATGATATAATAACAGACGTAACCTTGACAAGATCACAGAAATGTGTTTCAACAAGACTATGATAATATTCGATATGCTGAGCCAAGGGGATCTAAACTTAGTTTGTCGGTTCGAACGTGGTGCCCACTAACACATTCCAAAGAGGGTTCGTGTCTGGCTTTTAACGCGGCATGTCAAGCAGGAGACAAGTCAATATCGACCTGAAACCTGTCAGCCATTCTTGATTTGTGTTTGTCCTTCTTCACCTCAGTAATAGATGTGGTGGCCTTTAGCATGAGTGTGTGAGGCATCAGTGACATAAGAACATTCAAAGCCTGTAGTCCTCAGATTGGTTCAGTACAATGATGCCGATTAATTCACCAGCTGTTGCTGGCTCCCTCGGTCATATTCTTTTTAACCTAAACCAGACAAAATGTGAGTTGTCTCTCACAGCTAAAATACAATACGGATTCTTTTGTGAGAAGGGCGATCAGTTCAAGTGGAGCCGTACATGTGTGACCACCTAAAAGGGTTCTAAATTCCATTGCCCATCATCTCCTGTCTCTATATTTATAGACACCAGACAGCTGACGTTAGTGTTTCACAACACTTGCAATCGGAGAAGCTAACCTTGGGTTGAAATGCTCTTCTTCTTCACAGTTCTTTCACAGAATGCATGTAAAATTACGCCATTTTAGCTCTGGTCCCCAGTTTGGACAAGGGAAGAAAGTGAGCTCCCTTCCTGACGACGAGTGATAAAAACAATTGTTTTTGTTGCTGTTTGTCGCACAAAAGAATGTGCAAGTCATATGCCACCAAACTGTAACTAGGACTCGAGCCTGGACTAGACTGCCCACTGAAGTAGAGATTTAATGGCATACAGTCATATCCAGAGCCCTGCTTATGTGTGCTTAGTCGAATGCTCGTTTGAAGAGAATGCTTTTGAGACAAGATTGCAATCTGTTGATATGTTCAGATTGTCTTATATTTTCAGGTTATCCATTCCAGAGAACTGCAGTGCAAATGTTCTGTCCCCGTATGTTCTGGTTCGAACAGATGGAACATAAGAGCATTCCTGTTGATTTGAGTGACATTCCGGGCTTGTGAAGGTTGAATAGTTCCTGAAGATAAGACTGAGCAACATTTGTAAACAAATATACAAGAGATTTGAATACAACCTTGTCTTTTAGAGGGAGCCAGTGGACGTCCTTCAGGACTGGTTGTATGTTCACTTACATATATGTGTGTGTTACGAGCCTGGCATCTGTGTTTTGAGCAAGCTGTACGAGTATTAAAAGAAAAACATAACTTTGACCAAACGTTCAAATTTTTCCTCATGAACGATTGAAAATATTTCCTAACAAAGTTATTCCTTGACTGGAAAATTAAACTTTCACAAGGATGCCTTATCTTTGTGCAGTTATTGCAAGCCTGTTGCTTCTGCATAGCCATTTCTATCGGTAGCATCGTTGTGTTCATTGCATTTGTTGTCGATATAACCAGGCTTTATGGAAAGCGTGATGACTTTTTCCAAATACAAATTTGATAAAAGAGAATTTAATGTTTTATTCAAGAATGTGCAGTCCTTTCACAACATCGGGATCGGGAGTTGAGGGTAATGGCTTCAGTGACAGCAAACTGCGAATAACAAATGACATTTATTTTCCTTAAGGGATATGATATAATTTTATTACATATAGAGATAAACATAACAGTATACGTCTGTGGCTAGTCGTGGGGGTCCCTAGCTTCTTACTGGTCGACAGAGCTGAAAAAAAGATAGGATCACTTTGTTCGCAGAGTGTAAGAATGTTCCCACTGGAATAAAGATGTTCATGAAAAAGTTGTTATCCATCTTTATCGCTCCAACTGAAAAGTGTCTCTCAAAGAAATATATGTCCGTATCTGTTGACTGCGTAAAGAATGTTCACTCTTGATAAGAATAACTTCACTTTTATGCAAACATGTTACTGAAATGTTGACAAATATATTGGATTCCTGGGGAAAAGTCGTTTGGTCAAATTCCGAACCAAGGAAAAGCCATCAGACACAGAGAATCAAAAACATCAATTGGATGGGTAAAACAATTCTGCCAGCTGCAGCTACTTGCGTTATGCACGGTGTCGTTCAAGATAATGTCCCGATCTTACATATTTGTACATGGACACACAATGTCATTTACAAAGTGGTAAAACTGTGGTTACATGTGTGAAAGAACTTCACAATAATACCATGAGAAAATACCTGATAATTATCGTTTTGGGTAACCTCTATCATTGCAGGATGGAACAATGTAAGAATTCCAGTAGTCCGCACGTAACCATACTTATACGATTGAGGTACGAGAACAAACTTGATGTCAGTGGGAAGACTCTTAACGGAATGAACCGATCATGTGTATGATTCAATAATATGCATTCAGACAACCATTCGCCCGCAAAGTAATACTCAGACTCGTTGTATTTTTTTCCTTAAATCGAGAAATATCACCCTGCTGCCATTTGGTATTTCTTTATTTGCGTTGAATTATTATTTCCAGAGGTACTTCGTGAGTACAACTGAGGAACAATAGTCAATAGTTTTTCTTACTTGTAATATTCATGATTTCACACAGTAGAATGATGTGACACCATTTGTTATGGAAAACACACTCATAAGTTTGATAGTACAGCCATCTGGTACCACGCAAAGCTACAGTAAACGTAAGTTCGTTTTAACATCAAATTCAAGTGTATTAAATGTTGATACACAATCGTTCATAACTGAATAAATGAGAGAGCAGGACGTGTGAAGTAGCCTTTGCCTGGAACTAGATTATGTTTCGCGGGGTCAAGCTCAATCATCCATTGGACAACAAATACATGTAAAGAATAAGTAGATGCAGTGATAAAACTGAAGTATCACTGAAGCCCTACACGCTCACTCGCTAAGTATTTAGATCGATGGCTTCCGACATTCAAAACAGGTTTTGTTGGACTCGATATGCTCTGAACGTTCACTGACTTAATACATTGATAACACATAAAACACTCAGTGAAACAAAACAAAAACAGTTATTGCATGACGCATTGTTTGTGTAATCGGCCATGCACTACAGTTGCAGAAACATCTGATTCAATTAAGCTTTGGATACATCAACCGAGATTTATTGATACTAGTAATATTTAGATAAAACGATCTATCGTGTATCCTGGTTTAACTGATAGCTGAGCGATTTAATGTAAAACTGTGCCAGCATAAATTCCACCTTCCTTAGAATGGTTCGTGAAATGGAAACATACCGATCCATACTATGCTACTGCTTTGCTAATGCATTTTGTCAAAATAAATCTTTCACAAACAGATTCAATCCGACTCTTTTGATCATATGGATTATGTTAAACACACATTGAATTATTCATGCAGATACGCACCGTCAACACACACATATACTACACACAGTAATTAGTCGAATTTAAGCACATGTTTAACAAATATATTGAAGCTAAAATAAAAACTTCATCCCAGCTTGAAATTATTCTTTCTGTACAGACCCGTCGTTAATGTCGCGTGTTCTGAATAATCCCGTATATGGACATAAATGTACTTATCTGCCATTAAAATCAACATAGCTGTATGTGTTTCAAGTGAGTGTGTTATTGTCGTGTTTGCTCCTAATATTCGTGGATTAATGTTGCTGAGACACACACCGCTAGAACTATTTAAGTAAATGTTTCTCAACATATGAATATGTTTGTGTTCCATTCTTGCAGGAAGTCTGTTCATAAAAAGGACGAAGAGTGATAAGCTTCCTCGTCTGCTTTTCTTAACTGACAGATAAAAAGAAAAAAGAAATCGACCCTTTGTGTCAATATCAATGTCTGGAACACGTTTCAAGCTAACGGCTTTGTGTTTTTTTAAGGAAAACCAAGTTCTATGGATAGTCAACTTCTTTACTGCAATGGATGTGACGTTTCGGTGTAGGTACTAACACCGTCATCAGGCAAGTTATGATAAATGCCTTTCAAAGAAGGTTTTGCTTTGCGTTGATGCTCTGATTACTCTATCACATTTTGTGAACGCTGCCGTATGTCGAGTGACTAGTGACGAAATTCAAACGGCAACATGGGATCTATACTCAACGTTTTCAAAGTAAGGGGCAACGTTAAAAAAGTTTACAAGAATGCAAAATTAAGACATTGTGTGAACGAGTCCACGAGTACTGGATTAAACAAGTCCCCATAGTGTGTTAAAGACAGACCACAAATGCACCCGTCCATAAACAGATTTCTCATTTTTTCTCTCTTCTAACTACATCTTACGGTCGTAGTCAGCTGTAAGGGAACACATGAAAGTACAAGTCTTTCTTTATTCTTTTCCAGTTTTCCTCAGCAGGTATAGAGTAAAATTCTGGAAATAGTTCATTTCCATGAGTATATTATCACAACATTCATCATGAGTATATTATCACAACATTCATCATGAGTATATTATCACAACATTCATTATGTAGTCTGTATACAAGAAAGGGGGTCAGAAAGGTAGATCAGGTAAGTCGTCATGGCACGATCATCAACGATGCACGTTTCTAACAACAAAATATAGGTAACGTGGAACCCACATTGGAATCTTTTTTTTGGATGGACAAATAGCATCTCAAAACCACCACTGACACACCCATTACTGTTTCATATTACACCGAAATACAGCACAAGTCAGTTCGCTCGTTGTACTGTACAGATTCAAAACACTTTACATACCATACATTCAACTGATATTATTACATATCTGTGGTTGTCTGAACCAGCCTAAATTAATTCAATACAAAACCTATTGCCCACCATTTAATCAGCAATCCGTCCAAGGGTCTACTCAATTTCCCCAAAGGCAGTTAGATGGCTGAACTAGAACAGGGTTGGTTCCATGATTACATCTTGGAACTGAACCATTACAGAAGATCGGGATTTTATATCCGATATAACCGATATCTAACATTGTCTATATTTATGCTTGGTATTGAGGCGTAATTGTCAAGCAAATCCCAGTTTCAGTGTGTCAGTCCGGGATTACATCCGATAATGCGTTGACACGTCATCGTAAAATTGAAATGGTGTACAACGCTGCATCGTAACATCAGCAGGGGTGGTTTTGGGAAGTTGTCTATCAAGTGCCATTTATGATAACGTGAACGGAAGCAAAAAATCTTAACACACCATGCAAACTTCCAGTTTCCCTCCCGACATATTGAATGTAAGGACACAATGGGTTTCTTGCTTTTCATTTACATGGGCTCCAATCAACAAGTGTGCCTCTCTACTTTGGTACGGCTTACTTGGAATGACAAAATGACATTTCAGTTTGCATGAATGATTGGAGGCGCATGCTTGGGCAACCCACGCAAGCCCGTAACATTTTCTTCAATGAAACTCGCGAACCAGTGGCCTGCTCAGACCCTGTGATTCTTTTGATCAAGCTGTGTTCTAACGGAGTCATTCCACCAAAGTGAGATTGATTACAGCTACAGTGAGTAGATGCTCGGTTGCGACCTATAGTGAGTAGATGATGGGTTGCAAGGAAAACTAAATATGAGATATCGCACTCATTATGAGCTGCCTCAAGTAATTCCCATTATATAAGACCCAATAGAATGGGAAATGATAATTCATGGTAGCCTGTATGGCGCTCATGACGTACTGCAGTTACTTTTAATCCTGTAAGATGGTGTGTATACCACAAGAACATTACATTCTATTAATTTTATTTTTTTTCGAAAGTGTCAAAGCCTTTCAATATATTATCATCAACTAATAGCGCCGTGTATACTTATCCCAGCAAAGCAGCATAAAGCGCCATGTGATTGATGATTGATGATTAAGCTTTCATGATTTTGTCCAAATTTCCTTGAAACTGGAAGACAAGGGATTTGTTTTAATCATAATTAAATACAATTTGAATGTCAAAGTCAAATTATAATTCATTTCTATTCATGAACTCCATACTGCTCTTGATCAAGCTCATGACACTGCTACGGGAGCTGATAACATACATTATCAACTCCTGAAGCATTTACCAGAATCCTGCTTAGAAACTCTTCTAAATATTTTTGATGATATTTGGACATCGGGTAACTTTCCTTCTTCATGGCGTGACGCCATAGTAGTACCAATACCTTAACCTGGACGTGAACATACGGATCCATCCAATTATCGTCCGATTTCATTAACTAGCTGTGTTTGCAAGACCATGGAACGCATGATAAATAATCGACTTGTTTGGTACTTGGAAACAAATAACCTTATCACAGATATACAATGTGGTTTCCGTAAAAACAGAAGTACTGTCGATCATTTACTAAGTAAATGCTTCAGGAGTTGATAATGTATGTTATCAGCTCCTGTAGCAGTATCATGAGCTTGATCAAGAGCAGTATGGAGCTCATGAATAGAAAAAGTTTCATTATAATCTTCCCCATTAGCAGAATTGAAATTAATACTTTTCTTTTCTTGTTGTTTTTGATATTGCTGAAATTTAGGTGTATAATTCGAAGAGGAAGAGTGTTTAGCAAGGGTTTCACCCAGTTTATTAGCAATATCTGATTTATCAGTAAGCAATTGATCTCCATGTTTAAGATGATGGACAGTAGATTTAGTACCTTTACCTTTAATTTTCTGGACCATGTTCCACACCTTGGACATGGGTGTCCGAGAATTTATTTTAGATACATTTATTTTTGCCAAGATTGGCGTTTGTTCTGTTTAAAAGTACGCCGTGCTTTAGCATTTAAAATTTTAAATTTATTTAAATTATGCACCATAGGATGGCGACGGAAATAATGTTCTGCTTTTTTCCTTGCCTTCTAGCTTGTTTGCACTCATCGTTGAACCATGGTTTTCTTATGTGTGGAAGTGCAGAGGACTTTGGTATACATTCATCAGCTATAGATTTTAGGTCATCAGAAAACCTTTTGATAGCGTCAGGAACATCAATAAAATATTCAGGTTGAAGCCTGGCAGCACACAACGTTTCATATAAAGGCCAGTCAGCCTTTTTAAAATTCCATCTTGATGATGGAGGAACATCAGATGGTGTTACAGATTTCAGTATAGTAGGAAAATGGTCACTTCCACAGAGGTCATTGTGGACTGACCATTCGAATTCATTTAGTAAGTTGGAGTCAGTTAATGACAAATCAAGAGCTGTATATGTTCCCGTGCCAGGATGTAAATATGTATTGGTACCATCATTATATATACATAAATTATTATTTGAAATGAAATCCTCCAGAAGCTGACCTTTAGTGTTCGTGATTACACCACCCCAAAGTGGGTTGTGCCAATTTAAATCACCCATGAGAATACATGGTTTGGGTAATTGATCGTAGAGAGTTTGTAGATCAGCCTGCATAAGAGTTGATGAAGGCGGAATGTACAGTGAACATAAAGTAAGCGTAATGTTCAAAGTCATTCGCACTGCAACAGCTTGAAGATTAGTTTTGAGTTTTACAGGACTGTGAATAACATCATGTCTTACAAGGATTGAAGATCCTCCACTGGCTCTATCACCAGGTGGGGAAAAGTGATGATATGCATTATATTGACGTAAGTTAAAAGTATTTGTCTGCTTTAGATACGTTTCTTGCAAGCAGTATGCTGATGGTGTAAAGTCTTGGACTAATAGGTGAAGCTCATTAAGATTAGTCGTTACGCCCCTGCAATTCCACTGAATAATATATGAAGAAACTATTTCTTTGGAGGATTTATTGGGGATCTACCCCTTGATTTCCTAGAGGGTGACAAGCTATGTGCCCTACTTTGGATGTTTTCGGACACATCCATGTCTTCTAAGGATCCAAACTTATTAAAAAGTTTGATGGTGTCATTTGAACCTTTGGAGGTTCTGCTACTCTGACATTTTTGTATGTCATTTTTGGTTTTGATTTTATTTTTGGTAATATCTTTCCCATTATTTTGTGATTGAAGGTTAGGCATAGGCTGTGATGATGAGGACGATTGTTCTTGAGAAGATGACCGTGATTGAAATGGAGCAAGTGTTTTTGGAAGTGATTTAGCGGTCTGGGTCGACTGGTTGGGTGTGTATAATTCAGGTTTCTCTGTATCCACCCATGTCAGATCAGTTTGGCACTCCATTGACGAAGTGGATACAGTTGCTTTGTGACTGGCGGCAGAGGGTATTCTCGTAACTGAGGCATAAGAAGTGGTCTGATCTGTTGGGGAAAGAACAAGTTTCTTGGCATCAGCAAAACTAACATTTTGCGTGAACTTAATTTTGTTTATTTCCATTTGTTGAATCCAGATGGGACATTGTTTCGAGAAAGATGAATGTGTCCCAGAGCAGTTTGCACATTTTTTAATGTTGTTATTGCAATCCTCAGTAACATGAGTTTTCTCACTGCAATGAGCGCATGTTACCGAGTTAGTACATGTAGTGACACCGTGTCCATACTTTTGACATTTGAAACATCTCAGTGGATTGGGAATATAGGTATCAACACTGAGATTGCAATATCCTGCTCTAACTGATTTTGGAATGGTTGGCGAAGAAAAATGGAAAAGATAAGTATTGGTAGGTTTTGTTTCAGAGTTTATTCGTGTTGTAAATCTTTTGACAAAAATCACTCCTTGCTCTTTCATTTCTGCCGCTATATCAAGTTCTGACATATCAGAAAACAGTCGATCTCTGTCTCTGACAATCCCTTTGCTCGTATTCAGCGTCCTGTGAGCGGAAATTGAGACTGGAACTCCAACGAACAACTCGGTAGACATCAGGTTGGTGGATTGCTGTTTCCGATTACACTCTATAAGGAGAGAGCCTGAACGTAATCGCCTGACATTTCTGACCTCACCCGCAATACCCTGTATACCTTTTGATACTGCAAAAGGATTTAATTTAATAGGTGATTTGTCAAGAGTTTCCATAACGAGAAATCGTGGCCAATATTCGATTGAGCTGGACGGTCGAGGGTCATCATCATCATCATAGTCAAGGTGACGTTTGTTTCTTTTTAGGGGGGTTGTGTAAGCCATGGGTAATTTAGTATGGTTCATCATCTGAGCTCCCCACCCACCACGGAGTATCACAAGGACAATGCTAAAAACAAGTGGGCCTCCGACTTGCAGCACCAAGGATACTCAGATGATATACTCCAGCGGAAGAATTATAAATAACTAATCCACCAGATTGGCCCATGAGCCACCGCCTTCTGGCATAAGACTCTAGGCAAAGTTTAAATACATATTAACATTTTTCCAATTCCAAATCATTGCAATGTAATAATAAGTCCAAGTCCGAAATCAAACAATTCCAAATACAATGTGTGCATTGACATGTAAACAGTCCATACACAGGGCTTGGCATGACCAGCCGATTGGTTGAACCGGGCCCATTCAACCTCCCGTCTAGGTGAAGTAAGGGTCGAAGGGGTGTGTTGAACAAAGGGAACGCGGTTACAGGTCCCCAGTGCTCTCAACCCCCAGACTCCCGTCCTCCACCGACACAGGGCCGCAACCCACGGCAAACGGGTTGGTGGACCAAATATCCCCCCGGGTCCACTACGGGGGTGTCGGCGAGCTCTTGGCGTTACCCAGCACCCACCACGAGGAGGTGGCTCGCCACGGGTGCCCTGATGCAGAAGAAGTGGGACACCCAAGTAGGTATATATAAATTACATGAAATAAAACCGTATATTGGTTACACTTACTTGGGTTGTCAGTCCAGATTTGAAGAAGTTATTTTAAGACGATGTCGTATTGGCCATACTAGACAGACTGGCATATCCTGCTTGACTGTGTTGAATTCTCCATCAGAAGGGATAAGTATTTTACAGTTAAAACAATGAAGGATCATTTTACTAGCGTTAATTCATATTTAATTATTGGTTTTTTAAAAGAGATTGATTTTTTGGTGGAATTTTGAATGTTATGTTGTGTAAATAGATGTATTTTAATTATTGGAAGTTTGGATTAGTAACTTAGTAGAATTGTTGGTGGCTGTACCCTCGAAGGGGGTTGAAGTATTGTAAAATTATTGTCCTCCTGAGAGGGTACGTAAGTCCAAAAGCATTCACAGTAAGTTTACACTTTCCACTGTTCTTAATCGTAGTATATGTGTATTTTTAATTTTTGGCTAGATGTGACTAAATTGCTGACAGCTGAGGGGATGTTGTAAATCCAACTAGGGTCCATGCAGGCAACAAAGGTACTGTAAGTCCCCATGGCCCCTAGTATGGTGATCTACCTTCAGTTGTTGGCAATCTGTAGCCTGATTTTATATTGTATTGTCCGAATAGTGATATTAGTTTTAACATTCCACACTAGTTTTAATGCCAGTTGTGATATTCTAGTTGTTTTACTGTCCGTCGTTGACAGGTTTTTATAGTATCCATATATTTCATTTCAGTATTTAACGTTCTCGTCACGATATGGCTGAGATATTGCCGATGTGACGTTAAATATTAACTCACTCACTCGGAATGTGATTTATCGGTTTTGAACCATTTTGATTTCATGGATTTTTTAAACCGCTAAAATTGAGTAAATGTCAAAATGGCAACACGTCATGTGGATATTATGACCGTGATTCTGATATCATTTCGCTTTGCACATGCACATACTTGAGGAAAACAAAAGCCTTCATCCATCAGAAGGCATCTGCTGCTAAGCACATAGGCCGTAGTTACAGTGGTATCATTGGCTTTGGCCAGGTTCTTTCTTCTTGTTGTTGTGGGTCTTATTACTAAGAATGTTTACTAAGAAAACAACCTTTGAAATACTGGACACATTCATGAATGCAATCAACATGTACGTGAACCACGGGGATCTAATAACACATCTTGGCCAGCTGTTGGCGTCCTCATGCGTACACAGAAATCTCAATTTCGTATGGATATGTTTTATTGTGCATGATATTATAAATTATCTGCTACGATCGGTTAAAACAGAAACGCGAGAAATTTGCCAAGAAGTTTAAGCTTCAAGTATATCGATGAAACGATATCATTGAATGTATAATCAGCTAGCCGATTCTCTTTCATTTTGTTACTAGCCTTGACAGAATATCGACCCGTGAAGGTCCGGGGTTGAATAGTCCTTCAGCAACCCATGCTTGCTATAAAGGCGACTACGTTTGCCGTAAGAGGCGACTAACGGCATCGGGTGATGAGGCTCACTGACTTGGTTGACACATGTCATCGGTTCCCAGTTGCGCAGATCGATGCTCATGTTGTTGATTACCGGATTGTCTGGCCCAGATTATTTACATACCGCCGCCATATAGCTGGAATATTGCTGAGTGCTATGTAAAACTAAACTCACTCACTCACTAGACAGAATATGGACAAGTGAAACCGACTTATCATATTCATACATGTGTCCATGTGCATAAGGATTTTGAGTGAGAACGGAGGGCTGACCTCAACTTGCCATTTGTAAGATTTGCTTTTTATACAGAGGACGCAATCACGTGTACTAGTATCTATATTTCACCACTTCTTATTCATAATTGAGCCTTGCTTCTTTGAACATGTGATCATCAACCTCGTTACTGCTATTGTGAGCGTGAGTTGTTAACTCACCACAATCCTTGACTCATTTGCATCACATTTAACACTTAAAATCGATATGAAATGTGCCATCAAGGATGTTGATATACTTCAACCAGAAAATGATGTGTAGAATGATGAATTACCGTAAGCAAATCAACTAAAGTACTTTATCACGTATCTATTTTTAAGCATGCTATGAAGCGCGTCTGTTTTTACCAAACCACCTCATCCACTAGCATGAATATTTTGAAGCGGTATTTTTAAATCCAAAATATATTAATTATTCATGAGCGTTTATGACAGTTGAAAACTTTAAAAAGGAAATCAATATCAGATAGGGAATTGTTTTTCTAGTCGATCTCCAAACGTCCATGTGGGCACATGATTAATGTTGAGGGTACAAGATTTAACGTTTCCCATCTGAATTGTTTCTGCTCTTTGACATATTGTACCATATGCACCGCGCAACAACATCTCATGCTGTTATGGCTGTGATCCAACCATCACCATAGAGCGGAACAGTACATTCACATGTTTATGACTATATGCTGATCCTTTCCAGATAGCAGTTTAACGATGTGGATGCATGCATCAAATCGATTACTTGTTCCATAATGTCTTCGAATGTTGCTATTTTTGCAGAAGGAGCATTTACACAACACCATCAATCCGTACACTGATTGAAAAGAATGTGAGAATTTCACATTTGAGGGAAATACGTGTTCCAGTCCAACAAACACATCAAATTCAAAACAGCAAGTTCTATTTGTCGAAGTTAGATGCACATGCGATAAATGTTATATACTCATCATGCAATGATTTGTGACTGGATACAACTTTGTGAGTCTTATTCATCAGTTAAGGAACATTTTTTGGAATCGCATATATTTGCTAAGAAGAGCTAAACATCCGAAACGAGAGGCCAGTGGCTTGGAAGATGCCCACGAGTATAGCAATATTCATGTCTTCATGGCATATTTAGCAACCGCTGCCAGTTTCACTTCGCGAATGTTATACCAATCATTGACACAGGAGAAATGTTTGAGTGAATGAGTTGATTTAAGTACTTTGATGAAGCCTAAGTCTTAACACATGTAATGCAGATTCGAATCCTCAATTCTGCCATGATAAAACGTAGTACAGTATTGTTAGGGCCTTGGCCGAGAGTTGTGAAAGACTGTATGAAACTGCAGCGTCACCTTGAAACATTTTCACTTTTATCTGCGCAGTGCAATGAAGTTCGGGAGTCAAAGGTGAAAACACTTGTTCATATGAACGAAATGCCAAGTCTACAAAGGAAACATTCCAGGGCACATTTAATAAACTTTGATGCCTTCTGCTTTTGTCCCATCCAACTGTGCAAAAATATATTCTTGTAGTGGGTTTGTTGAGTATGCTACATTCGTCACATCACTCAGTTGTTGGTGATCTATAGCCTACTTTTATATTATGTATTGTCCAAATTGTGCCGTAGTTTTAACTTCATATGCTAGTTTTAGACTCGAATTGTGATACTTTAGTTATTTTACCGTACTATGATAACGAGTTTTATAATATCTACATGTTCTGTACAATCATGTTTATTCTCGTCACGATATGGCTGAAATATTGCCGATGTGACGTTAAATTAAAACTCACTCACTCACTCGTCACATCAATAAACTCCTCCTGAGAGAGTACGTACGTTCCAAAACGTTCACAGTTTAATTTTTGTTTACCCGATTTTAAACGTAGTATACTTGTGCTTTTAAAATGTGGTTAAATTTCCCTACAATCGCCAGTGGCTGAAGGGATGGTGTAAATCCAACTAGGGTCCATGCAAGTAGCAAAGGTACTGAAAGTCCCCATGGACCTTGGTATGGTGATCTGCCTCCAGCTGTTGGCGGTCTATAGCCCGTCTTTATATTGCATCGCCCTCTATAGTTAAACTGCTTTAGATTTAATTAATCTACTAGTTTTAAATATCTATCTGTGATAATTTGTAATTTCTATGATATTAACTCACTGTCTCCTTCTCTCACTCACTCGTCACATCAACGACCGGGGATCGATTCATAATGTGAATTCCTCACTTACTCACTCGATCTGCTATCGAACCAATGAATAAAGACATCATTAAACCCGTGTCACGTCACAATCCGTGTTAGCACATGTATCAAGCACTGCACTTGTGACTACGTTTGTGTATTTGCTCACCATGATTGCTATATTGACGTTTCCAAACCCTTTAAAATCAATGTACGAGTCGTATTCCCTGAAAATGTGAACATTCAAATGTTGACTTGAAGGCATAATCAATATACAGTAGACATGCTTCAGTGTACAATATAGAGAAACGAACAAAACTCTGATTAAAAGGACAGTTATCGGTAAACTTACATTGTGAATGTGTCCTTTGCGAAGACTTCTTGCTAATCAACTTCATTTGGGTGCGTTTCGGTGACTTCATCTGACGCTTAGAAAGCAATACATGGGACAGGAGTAAGTGAGTGAGTGAGTTTAGTTTTACGCCGCACTCAGCAATATTCCAGCCATATGGCGGCGGTCTGTAAATAACCGAGTCTGGACCAGACAATCCATTGATCAACAGCATTAGCACTGAGCTGCGCAAATGGGAACCGATGACATGTGTCAACCAAGTTAGCGAGCATGACCACCCGATCCCGTTAGTCGTCTCTTACGACAAGAAGAGTCGCCTTTTATGGCAACGGACAGGAAGCATTGGTTTTCGTGGCGATCAAGTTGATGCGTAACACGATGACGCTGTATCAGCAGCAACAACTATCGCCAGTTTAATGTAGTTTTGCACTAACAAACGAGAGACTGATCCAGTTTGTCCGCTTTCGTTATCGGCGATAGAGAGGTAAACAACCAGCATTAGGCATAGTATAAGTCCCCACCAATATAATTTGAAACTGTAGATGCATGAACAAAACTAAGAGTAAGATTAATTGCCTGATCAGTATTCTAGAAGCTGTGCAAAACTTCAAGAAGTTATCATCCATACAGTTGTGTGTTGCATTTCTAAGAGTAATCCGATGCAGTTTAAGATGTCATAAGCAGATAGATACTGTGTAACCCATGCTTGTCGTTACGGGGAACTAACGGGATCGGGTGACCAGTGTCAATAAGTTGGTTGATGCATACATGGAATATTGTCGCGTTGCCTGACCAACGGACAAAAAAAGTTCACGGAAATTACAATTACAGGGAATAAAGAAAAACACATTTTTGATTTGTCCCAAAATTTTATTGTTAGAATCAAGAGAATAATGGAATAATAACTTCAAAGAGTGGTTACCAAGGTGACGTATTTACCACGTTTCAAGCATGTCTATGCACTTCCCAGATGTATTATCGTCAAGCGATGTCTTTGACACCAAAGAGGCATAAATGCATTCAGTTACCTGCAGTCCTCAGCAGAACCGTCATTGGATCCTACGAGAGTCATGATCGACGAATCTGTCACGCATGTTTTCAAGCACCTTGTGTGCATACTGCTAGTGACTGCGTGCCTAAGTTCATCCATCATTAAAATGAGGTTCGGAAAGGGTTATCACATGTTTGTGTGATGGGATATTTCAAACATTATATGTTGGATGATTTTGATACATCGTTAACCTAATTGTTGATTCCCTTGCTGTTGTGCCCAATCGTGCATTTGTGTACCTTAGACCTTTTCACCATGAACCACGTAAAGAGCATATTTCACTAGAGCATGTAACTAGGAACATACTACAAGGTAGTGTGACTTATTAGGTGAGTGTAATCCTGGAAAAAAAATCCACAAACATTCAAAGCAAATTCAAAGTTTCCACGTTTTTAATCGTAGAATAAGTGTCGTTTTACTGTATGGCTAGACTTCTCAAAGCTGACGCCTGTGGGGGTGGGGGTGGGGGTGGGGGGTGGGGGTGATGTAAATCTAGCTAGGTAGCAAAAGTACTGTAAGTCCCCATGGGCCCTAGTATGGTGATCTACCTTCAGTTGTTAGCAATCTATAGCACATTTTTATATTATATTGTCCTCTATAGAGCAAGTGTTTTACGTCTAATTACTAGTTTTACATTCTTTTCTGTGATATGTTTTACTGTCCTTTGTCGACAGGTTTTTTATAATACACATATATTCCATTTCAGTGTTATGTTCCCGTCACGATGTGACTGAAATATTGCCGATATGACGATAAAAAAATATTAACTCTCTCACTCCTAGATTGTCAAACGTCCACAGAGACAGACAAAGGTTCAACATTGATCGTATGGGATAATATAAAATCATTCCGAATATTTATGAATGCATGCTGTATTTGTGGGACACATTTGTTGATAAATGCTTATCCTTTGATAAATGAGTATTTTGATGGATAGATCCGTAATCCTATTTGTTCTGAAATGTCTTTGAAAAAGATCCGATACTCAACAAGGCCATTACACATGTGTGAACACCCACACATATACCGACAGGCAACAATCTGAGCTTGTCAGTTCAAAGGGAATTATTCCTCACATCTCTCGTATACAAGATACTAGATCTTGTTTTCCCAATGTCATAAACAAGAGATAAAATGATAGTTCTGTGTCCTCATTCATCACTTGATCGAAGCCAAGGTTATCCGATACTGGAGGTTCTGGCTCCTGTCTTGTAACGTACTAATTGTTTTGCACATATAATATTTGCCAACGTCCTACACTTGGTTTCCGTGACTATTGTGTCATATGTGTTTTCTGGATCAGGTACAACACATGTCTCAAATGTAATGGTAAAACCAAGTTCATTTTCCAATGAAGGTAGTGTGCACCTTAATAAAACTAATGTGATTTTCACTATATGAAATCATTGCCGTTTGGTATTGAGTTGTGTTATCATCATATTCTTTTCCTCAAGATCATTTGATACCAGCACAACGGATGGCGATCACCTGCAATCGCCTTGTCTGAGTTGCCTGTAACATAAAGTGAGTGAGTGACGTTATTTGTACGACGCAGTACTCACCAATATCCCAGCTATATCGCAGCGGTCTTTAAATTATCGAATCTGTACAAGAAAATCCAGTGGTCAACAGCACGAGCATCGATCTGAGCAAATGGGAACCGATTTACATGTATCAACCAAGTCAGCGAGCCTAACCACCCGATCCCGTTTATCGCCTCTCACGATAAGCACAGTTGCCTTTAGAGGCTAGCATGGGTTGCTGAAGACATATTCTACCCCGGATTTTCTCGGGTCTGTAACATAAAGACAAATAAGACTTCAAGTATCAGATACAGTTGAAATCAATATTTATTGCTGGTGTCATACGAGAAGGCGTGTCGCGAATGAGCAAACGCCATTAAGGTGTATGGAAAATGACAACATCTGAACTCAGTTTCTTCAAATTCTTCTTCAACAAACAAGCTGCTACAAGTTGAACATTGCCAGAGATGTTATGTTTCCCGACAGTTAGTTAATGCCATTTTATTTTAAGAAGTTGCCGTGCAGCCGCATATAGTAAATAAGAAAGACGTCGGACATATAAGGAACAAGTTCACTAGGGATGAATTCGAGCGTATTTCCGAGAAAGCGAACTAGGAACAATATGAAAGTAGTCGGAGAGTTCACAAATTATGTATGGAAAGAAATAACCCTACCGGTCTTGTTGAATTGATTTTGAATTGTACATTTACAGGACAATGTTAGTTAGGGATATTTTGAAATCATTAATAATGACATATTTATCTGCTGACACACTGGTAAGATATCAGTCATAAAAATACCAATATCTCTAACGTATTTTGTCCAGTGCATAATTTTTACAACACTTTTCAAAGGCCTAATCTTTACTAGGACAGACAGGGAATGATATTCTGTAATTTAGACTGTAATTATCGCAATATAGGCACCACTGTTATGATTTGATAAACAGCAGACAATGGTATTATCACTTAGTCGTGCAAGTACACTAACATGGCCAGATGAGGGCAGAATTCTGCCTTTCTTTGTCTACTGTTTCCGACAACGTTCGTCTAACCTGCCTTGATGTGTCGGGGATCCAGAAATATCAAGCTCAGGCAGTTGCTGGCAATCTATAGCCCATATTTATATTGTATTGTCCACCATAGTTAAACTGTTTTAGATTCAGTTACTAGTCTTTAATGGATATCTGTGATATATATTAGTGGTTTTACTGTTCTTTGTCAACAGGTTTTAGTTTCTTACATTTGTTCATTCTACAATGTCACTATTACGTGTTCTCGTCACGATATGGCTGCAATATTACCGATGTGACGATAAATATTAACTCACTGACTTACTCACTAATTAAGCTCAGACGAGGTAAGCATATTTTGTGTTGATAGTTACTCTTTTAAGTAACTTTCTTTACGTAAAATTAGTCCATAGAACCCGTATCTAACCATTTCTAGAATTATATTCTTTATGGCACAATTTATTTTGAGAACACGATGCTTTTGTTGAAACACTACCAAGAGTTACATTGGCAGGTATTTGTATTTGGTTCGACTGCTATCAACCTTTCACCTCAGTGCTATGTTGTTCTAATTACCAATCCATCCGTAGAGGCAGATAAATTTGGAATTTCATGCTGTTATCTAGTATTTATTCAAGGGGATCTTTAACAAAAGAAACACCAGTTTTAAGCAAATACCATTAGTTGTTAGCGTGCAAAGACTAGACTTTACTTAAAACAATTTCACTGTTTATGCACCATCTATAAGGAATTCCATCCAGTGTTAGAGAAAACCATTATGTTTATATCTTTGTAAATATTTAAACCAAGTCGTCTACATATCATTATAAGTTGTTCCGCAGGGTTCAAGGAACATAAACAAGGTACCTCAACCTATGGTCCTGCGGGACTAGTGAACAGCCAACGTATTTATCTTTCCGAACACCTCAATGTTAGTGAGTGAGTGAGTTAACATCGGCAATGTTGCAGCCATATCGTGACGAGAACAATTGAAAACTATATTGCATACCAAAAATATCAGAAACTAAAACCCTGTTGACGAGGAACAGTGCAACCACTAGTATATCACAATTAGAATTACAACTTGCATAGAATGTTAAAATTAATATCATTATTTGGACAATACAATATAAAAACAGACTATAGATCGCCAACAACAGAATGTAGATCACCAGAGTAAGACCATGGGGACTTACAGTACCTTTGCTACCTACAGGACCCCTAGTTGACTTTACACCATCCCTTCAGCTGCTGGCGATTGCAAGAAATATTAGCCACAATTTTACATTTACTTCAAAAGTTTTGGGACTTACGTACCCTCTCAGGAGGACAATAATGTTACAATACTTTGGTATATTTCTTTTTTAATGGTATTTTTCACAATGTTCATTCTTTCTCAACATGCGATGTAAATTTAAATTTAAATTTAAATCTACCTTGTTTTTAAACGTAGTATTCTTGTTGTTTTATTTTTGGCTTGCATGTTGTGCACTCGCTAGCAGCTGAAGGGATGATGTAAATCCAGCTAGGGTCCATGCAGGTAGCAAAGGTACTGTAAGTCCCTATGGTCCCCAGTGTGGTGATCTACCTTCTGTTGTTGGCGATCTATAGCCTGTTCTTATATTGTATTGTTTAAATAGTGATATTGGTTTTAACTTTTCATGCTGGTTTTAATTAAACTTGTGATATTCTAGTTGTTTTACTGTCCTTCGTTGACAGATTTTAGAACGTGCATGTATTTCATTTAAGTGTTCATTTAAGTGTCCTCGTCACGAAATGGCTGAGATATTGCCGATGTGACGTTAAATATTAACTCACTCACTCACTCAATCACTCACTCATTGTTTCTCAATCAGTATGTCGGTTCTATTGACACATACAATGAGAACCCAGACGTCAACAGAAAACACCACATGCATCTACAAGACGTGATGCAGTCATGAACAATTGCAAACTTGTCCAACAGGAAATTCCCGCACATGTCCAACAGGAAATTCCCGCACTTGTCCAACAGGAAATTCCCGCACTCAAACAATTTGAAACGATTTGTCCTGCATGTAGTAGTAAGTGCATACTGGCCATGATTCATATGTTCTAAATGAGTTCTCTTGAGTGATAATTGCCTCAACAACGACGCTATAAGTTATTAAAGCCCCAGCATGTCAAATTTCAAAGATTGATAACTGCAGTGTAAACATAGTACCAGTGCCAAGAACTGCGCTTTTTATCTGATAGTTATAAACAACGTGTTCATATCTATTTGCTCACAATGATTGCTCTACTGACATTTCCAAATTCTTCTAGAGCAGTGCTATCCCTGTAAAGTCTGACAAAAGAAAGCTATAAAGCATTGATCAATACATATGCTCCCGCACTTGATATTGATCATTTGCAATCTCTATAGTGTTACATCACTTTTCAGTGTTTCACAGACACATGAGTTTGTATTCCACTTAATTTTGAGCGTAATTAGCAAACGTGAGTAGATTTTATGTTGAACAAAGACACCATGTGTTTGTATCTACAATGATATCATAGTTCGAACTCAATTTCAACATAAAACAGATCATCTTTAAAGGACGTGAAATGTCACTGAAACTTTATCTTGGAATTACATTACATTGGCAAATTGACAAGTTCCACGAGTAATACTGTCTTCACGAGCAATAAAGAAAATAAAACCTGAATCAGTTCAAATTATTTGTGTACTGCAATAGAGCTAATGGTGAAACAGTAGCCGTGTCCAAATACACGTGAGTCACACAACCTCTTTTCAAATCTGAATTAAAGTTGGATGGTATGCCGGCTTTGAGCACACACGCGGACACATAGACGCCAAGAATCTCTTTCCAATGAGGATTCAATTATTTGATTCGAACTCTCGCTTATCTGATCCTGGTACTGTGGTGTGACTTGTTACTTAGACACACGCCCTTCCAGCATGTATTGTAAAAATTGGAAATGGAAGTGGCTATCTGATGGCATAATGTGTATAGTAATATGTGACAGTAATCAAAGCATTCCTTGACGAAAAAGACGTGTTACGTCATTACTTTGCCGAGGATGAAATCACATTCCTGGCATGCAGCTGAGATCCTATGTATGTGAGTAGGTGCGCGTGATACTGCAGACTGGTCCTATGTTAAGACTTACACAGATACATTTGTCCCTCATGGATCTCTTGATGACCGCGGTGAGACAGTGCAAGCAACGACATTGCATCGTAGAAAGACAATGGTGGGTATCATACCGGTCGTATTAAAATGAAAAACGGACGTTATATGATACTATTATTATTATTAGTTGCCAATGGAATACATTCCGTATTTCAAGCTCCTGCTAGTGCACAGTATTACCTTCAGACAGCTGAACGATGAGTTATGAGTTAAAAGGAGCACAATAAAAACAACAGGGTGGGTGTTGAAGGCGTTCAAAGTCACACAGGTGGGTTGTAAACAAAGCAAGGCATCATTTATGCTCCAGAGAGTACATTGTCACACCTGCTCATAGGTTCTCATGCCTCGTACTTTCAATTTCATGAAAGTAAGAGACATGTTTTTCTCATAAAGTGCCCAATTGAATGCTTGTTTTACTTCTGGATCTGTTCAAGTGAGTGACTTTAGTTTTACGCCGCACCCAACAATATTCCAGCTATATGGCGGCAGTCTGTAAATAATGAAGACTCAATCTGACAATCCAGTGAGCATGAATGGATCTCTAGTATGTTCTGTAGATAGATGTATTTTAACGATTGGTGGTTTAGATTAGGAACTTGAACTGTTAGTGGATGTACCCTCAGCGGGGGTTGGTTGAAGTATTGTAAGATTATTCCC
Organism: Haliotis asinina; assembly: GCF_037392515.1. Classification (NCBI taxonomy): domain Eukaryota; kingdom Metazoa; phylum Mollusca; class Gastropoda; order Lepetellida; family Haliotidae; genus Haliotis; species Haliotis asinina. The sequence continues at coordinate 36,427,524 of NC_090285.1, forward strand.
TACTGAGAGAGTATGCAAGTCCCAAAACGTTCAAAGTCAATGTAAACATACCAGGCTTTTTAAACGCACTATACTCTTGCTATTTAAAATGGCTAAAATTAACCTCCCAAACCATGGCGTTCTACCTTTTAATGAGCTACCTTTACTTTTGTATGATTAACATGCAGTATTTAGTGAATAAATGTGCATTGAGATGGACATGGTATTTACGTAGATGCAATCAATGTGCATGTCACGCTGTAATTGATGCAGTCAAACATGATCTTTTAGGCATCACGCTGTAATGGGTTCCAACAAGCTAAACTGGCACACCGCAATGATACCACATTTTATTATCATCACCATAAAACACTGAGAAGACGGAGACAATGTCAGTCCAGTCTGTTATCAACAAACAGCTCCACATGGATTAATGTTCCACAGACTATTGGTGCACAACGTCTCTTTAATCAAACATGTCGCACTGTCGTCATAAGAGAAAAGCATCGAGTTTATTCAGCCGGAATTGTAACGTGCGTCTATTCTTCGGGGAATAATGTTCAGTTGTTATTGGATATGAAGTCGAAAAATGCGATACACGAAAACAGCGACGCAGCAAAAGAAACATTAACACGCATTCAAACTAAAATTCCAAAGATTAATTACAATCCAATACTGTGATGTGGCATATATACTCACACGCAAAAGTAACGCAAGTCAATCATAAAGAATATATTATGTAAATTTCAATACACAATAACCAATATACAATACCAGAAATGCAGACAAGGTCAGATAGACAAAAAATTAAGCGAAGAAATTTCATTCGCTACCAAGACTGATGACATCATTAAGTTTCCGAAAGGTAAAGGGGTTGACCGAAAATGTGCCGATCTTGTCACGGAGTGGTGACCCTAAGACGACCGCTCCGAGCCGAGGAGGGTTATCTGTATCAACGCTGAAGACGGTAAATCGTGGTTGTGTTCACGTCGAAATGATGGGCAACATTTTGGACATTCACCCCAGCTTCAGAACGTCCAATTTCCTGTGTCTTTTTATTTGAGTTAAACGTGCAATTGTCGAAGAAGGAGGAACAGATCCAACTTTTGTACATTCGTATACCCACCAATGGTGGTGACAATTCGTGCATGTTCCATGTCACATAAAGTGTGTGCATGATACCCACATGCTCATTGGTATGATGCTTTTTGGCGATTCCTTCTATTGATGTGTTTTTACTCGGGCCTTTCAAAAAATATTGATAGACTTCAGACTTCACTACAGGTCAACGCGCTCATATCAGTTTAGGGCTCCGAGTTTATTTCCTGTCTGGATAACAAAAACACGCGTTTCTTATTTGTGTGAGTATATATTTGGCTGTTTCATGTTATACTTCACTCACATTAGTCGACGTTACATCAGAGTGTTCGAGGCCTTTATTGTTAAGCAAGGGACCATCAGCCACCCCGTAATCGATTCCCTGAACCGTTGGCTACCTTCGAAATAACACCTACTACAGCAGAACTATATAACCTGGCATTAGTGTCACATGCTTAGTTTTCTCATACGTTTAAGACTAGTGTATTCCACTTAGCATTCGGGTCAGATTCTGAATAAGGATTTATTCTTGAGAAGAATTGTCTTACGAGATGGTGCCTCGGTGTGGCCCTGAAACTTTACGTCACAGTGTATCTTATCACCATTGGCACCAGTCGGCACTTTACGTGAAAACTCGCAACATAAGCAAATTTGTATGACGCTTCCCTTTAGGCTTTATGGCGGAAACAGCTTTAGAAAACATTAAACATATAATGCATTTTCCTCAGTTGCTTTCATGTGTTTGTGGCTCAATTTCAGAGGAATGTTTCGGGTAGGCAATCGCCCTGACACCTTCTGGTAAGCTCACATCGGGTATAATCACTAATTGGGTTATCATATGTAGAAACTCCGGTCTAGGGATACAATGTAACATACATTACAGGGAATATGGGTAAGAACACGGCACAAGTCTTTACAAAATGTACAACATAGTAGACGTATTACTGTATGATACAGATGACAAAATGCACTGTACCTTTAAAAGCTGATGATACAACGGCTGAACCAATTCCCTTTGTGTTCTTTGTAATGCGCGCCTGCATGTAGGGAGATCGATTTAGTGTCTGTTGCAACGTGCTATCAAGAATTTCTTCCCGTTGAAGTGACAAATGACCATTTAAACCACACCACAAGTAATCGGAATGCGTTCAACATTACATGCATATACTTATCCTCAGCTCTTACTGCATCTACGTATGTCAAGTGGATCGGTCTAGTCGTTGATGCAGAATATTAGCATCCGTTTGTAACCCGTTCATTGTGTATTTGGTGAAATCAAATGTTGAAACAATTAACAAAGGTATTGAACCACAGTCAAAGGATATTGAAACTTGCCTTGAACGTGACTACAACAATAATATAGTTATACTCGAGACTCATGTGATATTGAAAGCAATGTCCATTTCGGCTCCATCTCAGACGATGGAATAAGAGATAAAGCATTGCCAGGATCAAAGGAAAGCGTTGCAACAACGTTATGAGACTATTCCGTGTGATGAGCCAAGAGGATCTTAACTTCATTTGTGTGGTCGGTTGTCGTACTCGCTGAGCTCCAAAGAGCTTTGGGTTGATGTCTGGCTTGTAACGAGGCATGTCAAACATGACACCAGTTTATATGAACCTGGAACCTGTCAAGTTTTCTGGTTTTGGGTCAGTGTTCCTCGTCACCTCAGTAGCAGATGTGTGAATGTGTGAGGCGTACGTGGCATAAAACATTCGCAGTCTACAGACCTCCGCGTGGTTCTGCCTAGTTTTTAGGTCTCATTCACTTTTTTTGCTTTTGTTGCCTTTTTTTTACTTTCCTCTGAACGAGACAAAATGTGAGCCGTCTCTCACAGCCAAAACTACAATATGGATTCCTTTGTGAGAAAGGCGATCGGTTCATGTGTAGTGGCACATGTAGGGCAAGCTGAGACGAGTGGGGTCCAAAACACGTTGCAGGTCGTCTCTTGTTCCCAGATTTATGGATACCAGACACTTGACGTTGACGCTTCACAAGAATCGCATTAGATATTCCCGGGTTACCTTCTTCAAGTTAGTGTGCCGTTTGCATGTAAATATCTCAGAGAAGTTAGGGTTTGGTCTCCTGTTGGAGCGAGAGGTAGGAGCACTCACTACACTGCGCTTATTTCATGAAGTGAGTGATGAGTGGTTGCTCACAATGTGTGATCAGGAAAGATTATTCTACATTTACATCGCTATGCGTTGAACTGGCATTTATTTTATTTTACAATTTTCATCTGTAGTCTAAAATATCCCTACTGAAATAAAATATCCCTTTCAAAATATTAACTTGACTATCTAACCACATTGGAAAATTAAACGCACAGACGAATGTCTACTGCGACTGCAGACAGTCGCAGACAACTATAACCATTAGTGTCGTTAGATTTGTGTGTTTTCTGGCGTTTTGGGATTTCTCATCGAAATCGTAATGATAGTTGGTTCCAAATACAGATCCGATAGAAGAGAATTTCAATCGTTATTCAAGAATATGCACTTTTCACACTGACGTTGGTTCAGCGAGACTCAAATGAGAATGCTAAACGTCATTTTGAAATGACATTATTATAAAATATGATATTGTATGGAGATGTATACTTAACAACCCATCCGTAACAATATGTTCAGTTTGGAATACAAATACTGAATACATAAACGTTGTGATACACGTGTAATATTTTATGCCCAACGTTTTTTCTCAGGGTCTAGATTCAGAGGCCTTATACATGGATGACATGTAAAGACTGAGCAGCTGCCCCCAAACCCCCACCCCCCCCCCCCCCCACCCCACACACCCACACATACATACACCTACCATACCACCTACTACACCATGTAACTTCATAGTACCATGGAGACCACTGATACCACAAACTGACCTTATTCACGACGATATGTCTGCATTCGCATATACATAGAATACGGTATTAGTCGAATTTAAGCAGATACCTCAGATAAAATGAACATTTTAGCGTTACAACATGGACTTGTATGTTACAATTATACCTGCTGCTCATGTCGTTTACTTTCTGAATGCAGCCTCAACATATTCATGAGTGTATTATCTACCATTAAATTAACAGAACAGTGTTTGTTTCAGAAAACAAAGCTTGAAAGTTACATTGCAAACTGTATCAAGTACCGTACACACCCCGGATATAACTACACAGCCGTCAGTGTCTGAATACGTTCGAAGTCACTGACACAAAACCTATCGATAACCATTTAATTAGAAGTCCCTTTCAGGATCTTCGTTAGTTCCCCCAATAAGGCAAGTAAGAGACAAGATTAGGACAGGCTTGGTTCCACGATAACACCTGGGAATTAAACCATTAATGAAGATCAGAATTCTGCGTTCAAGCACATGGTATTGGTACAGGGACATCGTGTTATTTAACTACACGAGACATTTAAGGAAGAAATGCGCTCCTTCATTTAGTTAGGGCTACCCTGCAAAGACAAAATGGCATTTCAGCGTGTAGGAATGATCGGAGACATATGAGAAACCCATACAAACCCGTAACCATCCCTCTAATGAAAGCAGCGAACCAGTGACCTTATCAGATCTGGTGATCCCATTCATCAGGCAGTTTTCTAACGGGGTCATTCCATCAAAGAGACTGATTACAGCTACACGTGAGTGGAGGATCGGATGCTGGGGAAAGTAACTATGAGATAGCACATCTATTATGAGCTTCGTGGGTAATTCCCCTCTTAAGATCCACAAGAATGGGAGAGGATATGAAAGCTTTTAGGTATCTGCCAATACATAAGTTGCACAATCCCCACCTAAACCTGTTGAAACGTTAAATAGGTGAATTCAAGTACGTAGGCCTCACAAAGGAGCTTACTGCAATTTCGCCTGGGTGACCTCATTTCCCAATTTTATTGGATCGAGCACCAGTTTAATCCAATAGCCTCATCGTGAGATTGTCACTTTCCTTTGTATGATACATACACCTGCCTGTGTACATATAATCCCACGACATAGTGTAAATGTATCAAAACTTTGCTTGTAAGAATAGATAGGTATACTAAAAAAACTCACATGCTATCAGTATATTCTACCTTTTTCTGAAGTGTTAAATCTACTTAATTTAACTAAAACAGGAAAATATATTTATCTCAGTAAATGAACATGATACATCATGCTATTGGTGATCCTAATGGATGAGATTTCTTAAATTATGAGATTACTTTGAAACCGGAAGACAAAGCATTTGTCTTTAATCGTAACCATGCTCAGTCTAGACGTTAATGAGTGAAACAAATGAAATAATGACATTTCAAACTATTGAGACATCAGATAAGGACAAGCTTTATGGATGAGCAACTTCTTTAATCAGGTGAAGGGACGTTTCGATACAGCTTCTTGTATCGTTGTCATATTTGCACGATACAAGAAGCTGTATCGAAACGTCCCTTCACCTGATTAAAGAAGTTGCTCATCCATAAAGTTTGTCCTTGTCTGATTCACCAACTTCTAAACATGCCACTCAAAGACGTTATTGAATTGTGCACATGGAAGGTTCAAATTGCAGGAAGACATTGTTTTCATGCCTACTTGGAGACCTTTTTCAACTCTGAAACTCCAGTGACTTTGATGGATATTGACGGTGCAGGTCCCACCCCGCCGGGGAAATGTCAACATAGGTCCTTGATCGATTCCAGGGACAATGAAGTGTTCCTCTACCTTTTAACTTAAACAGATTCATCCTGCCGATTCCGTCTCCTTTTTCACTTCCTCATCAATCAAAGCATGCCAACTAGACCATTGTTTTCTGGAATTAAAATATGATTTTTAGTCAGTTTAACAATTTAGTCTCTAACAATTGCTTTTTCATTGTCTTCCCATAAGGTAAAGCGTATGGCTGTTGTGTTGACAGCGACAAAGGTTCCACCAACGACAGTTCAGACTGATGATTTATCTGTTTCGTTTCCACTTTCAGTATAGACATTTATGAAACCAGTGAAGATGAGTGAATATAAAAGTGACACCACTCGCACCTGATCTCCATCAGTTAATGTGCGCTGCAAGAAACAGCACAAATTTATCACCAGTAATAAAGTACATGAATGATGGCTCACTTGTTTTTCCCACATCGCATAACGAGACTCCATGTGACTGGATTTGAAATTTGCAAAGAATATTTTTAAGAAAGAACTTGAGTAATGCGGCGGATAAGTAAAGTATGTCTACCGAGGAGTCCTAACATCTCAAAGGAAGGGTATGAAAGCTTGCAAACATTGGTTGCTAGATGGAAAATTGCTGTTTCAGCTTTGTGCGCTACTATACAAATAAACCAATAAGACTGACTTAAGCCTAAAGTATATCCACTTATTCACCAGCCACGGAGGAGCATCGAAACCTCCTAATCTCATTCATACATGGCTCTAAACATAACGATTTTTAGGGAGAACACAGCCCCTAACTGATGATTATAGGTTGCCAGTTATCTTTTCCTTTGCATAGGTTTTGAGTTTTGAGTGAACAGTCCACAACCTTTGAGGTTAGACTGAGCAGTTCTTTCTTTCAACATTCTAATTATAATCCTAAATCATTCACGTTTCTTGTTCAAATGAGGTCTGCATGCTGTCTTAATTGAGTTATCAAAACGTGTTGCGGTAGGCATAAGGGGGATTTTGATTCTAACGTGTCGTATCGGTTACCAAAATTAGAGTAGATGTAATGACCCATTTGGTGACTAACTCTATGTCTCTGTGTTAGTGTTTTCAGATGCACCGTTGAGATTCATTGTCCCCATGGACCCAGGTATGGTGGTCTACGCTCAGTTGTCGGCGGTCTATAGCCCGTTTTATATTGTATCGTCCTCTGCAGTTAATCTGTTTTAGATTTAATTACTAGTTTTAAATAACTATCTGTGATAATCTAGTTGTTTTACTGTCCTTCGTAGATTCGTAGACAGATTATTTACCATTCACTATTATGTATAATATTAATGGTATTCGTCACGATGTGGCTGAAATACTGAAGATGTGACGTTAAATGTCAACTCACTCACTCACTCATTTGCATTGCTTTCCTTTTCTGACAAGTGCTACTTGCATAGCGGAGACGCCATTTGAAGATGATTCCTAAACCCATAATTTGATACGGTCAGAATAACACAACGGATTTCCAACGCTGGAAGTTGTTCTGTTTCCTTCACACATTAGCCTCCATATTGCTGTTTTGGTGCTTGTGATTTTCACACACAGTAGTATAGGGAATAGGGGTTCTGGACCACTTTCAAGAAATGTTTCTACAAAGCCTTATTTAGTAAATAAGGCTTTGGTTGGGTCATTAGCTCTTGCTACTATTACCCCTACTACAAAAAAGTTGGCGGTAATTACTATGCCTACTTTGTGTTGGTAGGAGGTAACACTGTGCCGTACGGTACGATCAATAATTCTTCTCTTACAAACCCCCTACCCGGCCCATCCCTCAAGTAGTACAAGTTAGGTTCGTCGGCTTTCATATCCACTTTATCTATGTTGTAAGTTTTGACTGACCATATAGGATCGGTGGCCCGCTTACGGCTATCACCCTCGTGTTCCCCCGGCTGGTATAGATACCTCACTAGGGCCCTATCTGGTATCTGTTTCTCCTTCCCACGCAATGGAGCGGCCGACTCTGCAACTATTGATTTTAGTTTGATAGCGTCTGCCGGTTTCTTACCGGTGAGACGGGTGGCTTCATGGTTGATTGCCGACACCACCTTGGGTAACCTCGTGACCCATTCAGTCGATCGTTTTCCAGGGGTGGCCATCTCCCTAGCATACTGATATCCGAACAAGCGCTCAGCCAAAGTCCTATTAAATCTCTCAACTATGGCTTGGCTGCGATGGGCTCCGGCCGTACCACGCCTGACCTTTGTATCATGTTTGGCTAGCAGTTGTGACACGGCACCCATGAACTCCCGTCCGGGGTCAACTTGCAGCTCTGTTGGCCACGTCAGCGGGCTGCGTTTGTATATGCGTTCGAATCCTCTGGCTACCTGGGCCGAATCTTTCGTGGTCAAGGGTTCGGCTTCCTTGTAACGACTGGCTACGTCCACTACGGTTAAGGCATACTTGTACCTCTTGTCGTGGGGTAGGAACAGTAGGTCTGCCTGGTGAACGCTATTAGGTATGTTAATACCGAACCTCCTTCTAGGTACGTAGCGTGGTGCCGGCAAATAGATCTGCCACAGGGCTTGTTTTTCAAGCCACGCTTTGGCTTCCTCCGGGGGTACTCGCGCTATTTTAGCTAGCTTATCTACTGCGCTAGCTCCTTTCCAGTACCCACGCGGGCTGTAGTAAATAGCCTCAAATTTTTTCATGTCCATACGCGTATGTGTTTATCCCATCAATAGCTATCCAACGTTTCGTGTCCATAGGCGACAGGGACGTCTTGTTTATAGTCAGTCCGTATATCTTATGTCCATCACTTCTAAGTGTGTTCATTTTATGCCTAAAGGTACGGGTCTTGAACAGGGCTTCCTTGAATCTGGCGTGTTTGATGTGTTGTTTCACCACATACTTCTTAACCCCCTTAGCCTTCCGGATCTCACTATTGTCGGCTTTCAGTATGGAGTACATCTTAGGTCTCAAACCTATGTACTCGGCTATGGGCGTGCCAGCACACTCGTCCTTCATCTTACCTAGGACCTTTTTATTTACCGTACTGTGTATGGCATGGGTCTTAGGGTAGTCGCTGGTGTCGTATAAATCGAGGTGTTTTTTCATGTCCTCGTACACGTCCTCGGTTCGAATCTCCATCAGCAGGGAATCCGTGTCAGTGTACAGCACTTCACACCTGTCGCCGTACTGTTTCTTGAGCTCGTTGTAGTAAAAGTCGTACATCAGGTGTTTGGATAAATCGAGGATGCTCATCCCCACGTAAACAGGCCGGTTGAATTTTATGTGGCTTTTCCTCATGTGTAGGGCAACCAGGTTGTCTGTGAATATCTTACTACGGTTGAATGCCGGACTGGCTATCAATCTCCTGAGCTTGTCTTCCTCACTTGACCGAACCAGCTTCACGGTCACGCGTTTCCTCAGGTTCTCCATAGTCTTACCAAACACCGAGTTGTTCATGAGCTTGTAGAGATTTTTCTCAAAATCACTGGTGGCTTTTTTTTTCGTAGGTCTGTGTTCATTCTGATGTAGGGCTCCATCCATGGACTCTGGTCGAACATGAGCACCCTGTGTATTTTGGTCAGCCTCATACCCAACGATAGGTACAGCTGTAGGTTGCGATAGTGAACGATGTACTTGGTCTTATTCATTAAGTTAGGCACGAGTTTTTCAACGTCTGTCACACGCCCACCTGACAAGTTATGTTGGTACTCAGACATCCAGTCTGGGTTAACCCTCATACGTTCGGGGGCCAGGGGGTAGCTGTTGTGCGATGTGTGTAATTCCTTGGGATACTCTAAGTCAACCTCGAGGATATAACCTTTGTTCGAATCTGGTGCAACCCCCATAACATCAACGTGGGGTACCCATTCGAATCCCCCTGTAGGTAGATACTGACTCATGGCCCAGCCGTACAGGTTGTTTGCGTCGAGGTAGAGAATGTGATTGGTTGGTTTGTTAGGATCGTAACCTTTCACGTATTGATTATTTGCTTTCGCGTATCGTTTGGATGCCATGGAAATCCCACCTCGCAAACCTTTCTCAATGAATAGGTGCATGTCGTAATCTGTGAGCAATTCCAAATTAACTCCGGTCTTTTTAAGCAAGGCGTCCCACGACAGACCTGGGCTGGTGTAATACCATGCGGGGTCGAGTTTATACTGCTTGAAACATGTCCGCCTAAACGTTTCAAACACGTCGGCTAACAGCAGTACATCTGCCCTCAAGTACAGGTCATGATAATCACCCAGGTTCTTACAACCCAGTTTATTCCATACGTTAGTCGCGTGCGAGTAATCATCTCGTGAGACAGACGCCTCATTCAGCTTGCTATAAAAGCAGTCAATAGGGGGTAGTCTGGTCTCGGTGAACTTAGCCCAACTATCCATGTACTCATAGGGGTACACACCCTTCCTCATAAGCAGGGGTCTAGTCTCGGCGTCTGTGTATCGATCGGTGATAGGGAAGGTATTGTTGGCCTTGACCAGACTGTCGAGTGACGACAGGAGGAACTGAAACGAGTCAATGAACCTAAGTCCGTTTAAGCTGAAGGAGATGTATCTCTCCATGTTGTTGGGGATGCACGTTATATTACCATCGATTTTCGCGATGACCTGCATGATCAAGTGTGAGTCAAGTTGTGAAAGACAACGGGGATGTTTATTGTCTTAGGGTTGATTTTAAGCTTGAGGTTGCACGCGTTGTGAGCGGCGCCTCTATACTTACCAGTTATGTGACAGTGATCTCTCACCGAATCACCGTTAAGTGGTGATTCACACACGTGACAGTTAGTGCTACTAGCGTGGGCTAGCCTGTCGACTCGGGTCAGACGCATGGGAGCGATTTTATACAATGCATTCCTAATAATTTTTTCTTCCTCCTGCAAACACTTTAGAAACCTTTCAGCCGCGTCAGGCCCCCTATACACTACCGGAGCTTTCGTTTCCCCGTCACAACGGACGACAATGTATCCAAACGAACAGGCTTTATGCTCTTGTGTTTTGTGGGTAAAGGTACCGGCGGCACCAATGGGGGTATCCCCCACAACTAAGGCTTCGAAGTCGGCATATATAATATAAGGCACAGACATTTGGTTCTTGTGGTTATTGAATTTTAGGATATTGTCACCTTCCTTAGGCATGTCGACTCGTATGGCCGTCTGCCCCACACCTTGACAATCATCCCGGTGGGATTCTAATAAATCAGCTCGGGTGAAGCCATGTAGACATCGTTCACAGAAGTGGGTCTTTCCTTTGTATGCTGATTGGTCATACAACAGCTTGCTAAAGTGTTTTATCCATGTGTAGTGATACTTGTCACCTCGCTGGATCATGAATATATTGATAACTTGGCGATCCTTCACCGGGCTGACCCTGTGTACTATTGTTGTGTTACCTTCGTGCCCAAAGACATTTATAGCCAGATTATTCTGTTTTTCTATTTTAGTGATCTGGGATATGGGGGTGGGTTCATCTATACCATCCCAGTTGAACCCATCGTCTTGGGGATAGCTAGAAAGCCTATCTGAATGAGTGCCAGCCGGAAATAAGGCTGACCTGATAGCTAACCTCAGGCAATCGTTTCCTCTATTCTTAACGTTTACTATGGCATGTTTGTTCCTATAGTAGGGAGGCAAGGCTAGGTATGACCCGCCTCTGAACGGCACGTAGTTAGCTATGTCTAGATAGACATTATCGATTTTATCTACAACCCACCCGGACCCCAAGTGTGTGTAGCGTTCTAGGTATTCTCGTATCTGCTGAAAACTGGTATCGATTGATGTATCAATGGTCTCTGTATGTGTGGCGACCTCTTGTTGACCTCGGAAGTAAGGCTGAACATACTCAGTGGCCCCTGTGGGGCCCCCAACCTGCTTATCGAGCGACATTTTCACTGTGATCTGAAACTTGATACTTCCTAGATTATTTAGTTCCTGGTTGACCTTATCAGCTATCAGAGGCTTGATATCTGTAATGTCTATGTTTCTATCAACGTGCATGCGCCAACCTCTCAAATAGTTGCCTACAGCGCGCTCAGTGCGCACGAACTGTAGGTCAATAGCTCTATTCTGTCGTAATAATTCTACAAGCTGTGGTTTTCTCATACGGGAATACCCGCCTAAACCCAAATCGTGTGCCTCGACTTTCAGTTGTTTTACAGTGGGAGGTTTTGCTACGGGGGCATGTGATAACAATGCGGTTAACCCGGCTCTCCCCAGGTTTGAATAACCCGTGTATCCAAGCTGTTTTGCTTGAGCTTTTAATTGTTTTACCGTAGGAGGGGCTTCTAAACCTAGTAATCTCAACAATGCTGACTTCCGCATTCTAGAATACCCGATCACACCTCTCTGTTTTGCGACCCGCTTGAGCTCGCTTACAGTAGACATCGTGTTTACACCTAAGAGAACCAATGTCTAATTGGTTCACAGTAAGGGGAGGTAACCCTTAAGTGGCTATCTTGAGCAGTCGCCTACGTTCTTTTATGTAGCCTTTTTTATTCTCGTAGATGAGTTGATGTCTGACTACGTTCGCTCCGTGAGCTTTACATAGACAGTAGTGTCCTTTAACCCCGATACCACACACAGAACACGTGTAGTTAGGACTTCCCATATGGAAACAACAGAACCCCTGATTCCTGCATTTCCTACCACAGGCCTCGGTCTTCCCCATAAGTATGTATTCGCATCGGTATGGAGCGGGTCTCATGTTTACTTATATAGGTATTTTAATTTAATTGCTTCGCAACCAACGCAGTAGCTGCTATACCCAACACTATGAAGCCCAGTTCACGATTCATTTGTCCCTTGGATGGTGTGTAGTACTGAGCGAGTGTGGGTTTATTGAGCGGTTCCAATTGTTTACCAGTTAGTAGATAGTATTCTTTCATTGCTTCATCGACATCGTAGAATGTTTTAATGGCATGGTTTTCACGCTTGAGTTGTTCGTTAATAAAATCGATCCTCTGGAGGCGTTTTTTAACGTACTCGTCCTGTGCTCTTTGTAATCTCTCAGTAGCGAGATCGTGTCGCTTCCTTTCTTCCTGTATTTCAGCCGCGTGATCATCTCGTAGTTTCGAGAAGAGGAAATTACTCCCGGAAAATGCCAGGGCATTCACTAACGCCCCACCGACCATCATAGCTATCGTGGCCATCCCTATATTAATTTCATTATATTATCAGGTATTATTCCTTGTTTTACTAGGATGTCTTTTGTGGCCATCGCCATACCAAGGTTCATTATGAGCATACCCATATCCTGCAGGTTGAAATCTAGCTTGATAGTTGGTTGTTTAAGCACCATTTTAGTCAACCGAGCGTACCCTACGGCTAGACTGGCTACCACTGTGGCGTGGTATGCGTCGTTGACGAACGTTTTCCCCTCAGACATTATGTATATGATATAAAATATTTTAAATTATAACATGATATGCGGGTCAATAGTGGGGGATACCTCACTGTTGGGGGTTACCTCACTGTTGGGTGGTGGCTCACTGTGGGAGGGTACCCCCATGTATAACCATGTTATAACCACGGCAGCAGTTACACCTACAGCCAACAACAGTCGGGGGTTGGTCACTTTATGTTGGTTACACCACCGTTTTTTACCGGCAGCTACTCTCTTAGGATTCTTCTGTCTGGTCACTTCCCTCACTGGTTCCTGTGAAGGGGTCTCCTCCACTGTTGGGGGTACCTCCTGTGCAGCATCCATCTATACTATTATTATTATTCTTTCTCTCAAATTGACAATGTTTTGCCGTGATAATCGCCGCCGTCACTGGAGCCAACAACATACCATATTTGTGGTACAGCCCGCAGCTGATAGAGCTCACGGCGTGTTCGATAAAAGGGTCTTTCTCGAGGTCCTCCCACAGGTAAAGTCGGCGCTCTGGTGGAATGGGAAGGAATTGTGATACAATACCGGTGTATATCTGGGTCATAGCCGATCCTATTGTCTTTGTCATTTCTGCTCCGAGCCGGGACTCGTATCTAGCATACAGCTTATCGATTTCTTCGGCTGACATTTTGTGAATTTTATCCGGAGTGTAGTCCCCAAAGTAATGTTTGGCTTTGCCGCCAACAGCCAACGCCACCAGTTTCTCTCGCTTGGGGGAATCCCCCACAGTGGGGCCTGCCGGCGGCGTGGTGGAGACCCCCAACTGTTCGAGCAATTCCTCACACTCCATCTTATAATATAACAAGTAAGATTTAGTTTTAACTATATAATACCCGATACAGACAAAACACAGAGAAATGAAGGTTAAGTTGCACACGACAAACACTTCAAATATCATAGCTATATGCTTAGCTTTAGCTTAGCTTTGCTTAGCTTTGCTTAGCTTTAGCTTAGCATACTATATATGCTACTGGTTGGTCGGTTTTTAGAACGAGCTTAGCGTGTTTAGTTTCAGCGAGCTGTTTCTTCACCCGTTCCCGTTCTAATTTACTCATCACATCGTTCTCTCTCAAACACTCCTCAAACGAATCCCTGTCCTTGCAGTGAAATAAGGCCACCCATCGCGTCTGCTCCCTGAGGTCTTTCAACACCGAGTTGAACTTCTGCGTTAGCACCCAGACGCTGTGATTTGCATGCCGGCCGGAGAAGGCCAGGTACGATAGCATGTCTCTCTTTTTTGTTATCTCGCGATTAGCGCTGCAGTCGTCCAGTATGAACAGCGTCGGTTCCCCTTTAAATTTCTCGTGAAGAGCTTTCAACCAGTCCTGCAGGCGTGTTCCAGGGTCGATTTTGTGTACGTCCGGGTCCGTCATCACCCAAGGTCGCGCGTACGTTTTATTCATGCTCAGAGTAGGGCACATGATAACGATGTTATCGAACACATCCTTGTAGTAACCCTCCAACATATCCAACACGAAAACGGTCTTCCCACAGCCAGTCTGCCCGCACACTATAGCGCAGTGTGGGTCAGTGGGCAGTTGGGGGTACCCCCGGGGGTACCCCCCATCAGTAGATGGCTTGCACGAATCTCCCATTGTCTATATTAAGTTGCGCGTCCATAATAACGTACAGATATAATTTCAACTTACCAGCGGGTTGAGCCTTCTTAATAATCTGGATGGTTATCCCTTCGCTGCCGTTATCTATACGGCGCCCGCTACCGTGCAGTTTATCATCATCCGTGGATCGCATGTCCAACCATAGGGCGTACTTGGTGGTCAGGTATTCACCGATCTGCACGGAGCCTAGGTCCAGGTCCTTTGTTATGTAGTCCCCCACTGGTAGCTTTTTTATCTCATCCCACTGCTGGTGTGGTCTCATACCATGACTGAACAGCTGGTTGGGCACGCCCTCGATGGTCACTTCCACCTTTTCAATCTCGGGGTTGAAAAACTTCTCGCTGTCCCTCCGGAATGGATCGTAATACTCCACGGGGACGACCAGGATACCTTTCATCGATCGCGCCGGCACGTTCAGGTTGATATTCCACACAGTGTCGCTCTTATCTCGCACGACTGATCTATGCCTCAGTACGCGATCGTACAGGATAGCCATCTTCCCAGAGTACTGGCTTCGAACCTGCCTGGCCAGCTCCGGGCTAGTGACCATGTCGAACTCCAGAGAGATGTTGTCTATGGCATAACTGGCCTCATCACCGTTCGGCGTACGCACTACTTTGCTATAGTCGTTAAACGTGAGCTCGTATTCGAGCCTATCACCCAGCGCGGCCTGGTAAAACGGCGCGTGTCCCGTGAGCAACTCGAAATCGAGCGGCACGCAGAATCGATTCCCGTATGCTCGAGCGATGGCCTTTTCACCGTCCGATAGCTTGTCTTGCTGGTCTGGCGTGAAGGCATACCCTATGCGCGTCCGGGTTGATTTGCTGATACCCTGGTACACATCATTGACTCGTTCTCCCTCGCTTTTCCAGAGATCCCTGTAGCAGTGAAACACGTCGCTGTCGTCGATGCTCAGCACCTCGTTACCGCTGATCTTGACGGTCGTTTTCTTGATGATGGCTCGACCCACGTTCCGCACTAGCTCGCGTTTGTCGTTGTCGGAGGTCAACGTGATATTGAACGCCAGTCGAACAGTGCCTGGTACAATGAGGTCATTCTCACCAAGGTTTGGAAATCTAACCAGCAGAGTTTGATTCTGATCTATCTTGCTGGGATTATTGGTGATGGTCACCGACTGACGCACGGCTCTGGCGCCTAATGGCTCTCTCAATCTTCTGAAAGGATCTAATTTTCTGCCGTACATTGTTATATAAAAGAAATATATTTTTAATACTAATGGATGAAGACATAGATATGACGGAGATGCCGGGCGCTAGTGCCCAGGCATTCGATGATGAGCAGGAGACCTCATTTACTAGTTCACCATTGAACCAAGAACTCTTGGAAACAACGGTAAATGATTATTACGAAAGTTTAAGAAGAGATAAAAACTACGTTGAACCACAGGGTCGATACCATAAGAATTTTTTTATTGATACAAAGGGTGTTCTACGCCTTAAGTCTGACCCAGGGGTTGACCTCTTTAACAAGAGCAATAAAAAACCACTGGCCTTGTCAACTCTAGCCAGCCGCCATGGTGTTGAATTTATCCGTACAAATCTAAACATGAATGATTACGGTGGTGCAATACCTAAGGTTGTTAAAGAAGATCTGCAAGCTACCAGATCCCACCTCACCACTAGAGATGAAATGACACCACAGCGTGCTACAGAAGCCTCAGACAGCATAGAAAAACTGTTGAGCACCTACTGGGACAAACCGTTACCGGGGTTTGACTTTCCGGTAAGGGAGCTGCGCGGCTTAGACGAAGCCGTGAAACGCGTGCATGGAGAACTCGTGAACAACATGGGGAAACTGAACGAAATCGACGAGCACATCGCTAGGGAAAAAACCAAACTCAACGAAACTGAAAACGATGATATGAAGCGCCGTATCAATGAACGAATACGTGATTTAGAAGACGAGAGACGTACACGATTGGAATCTGCTTCCTCGAATCGTGAACAGCTTCGATCCCAGATCAGTCGTATTCGGGAAACAATCGATAGAATACTGAACGAGGATACAACTTTAGCCAACAGGATTCGGATATTGTTCCGGGAGCAAGGGATCACCATCGCCAGCATTCTAACTGCATTGGGTTTCATTATATCAACCCTGGTGGTGTCACTGGTGGGGGGAACCCCCACACCTGCCGGCGGGGGAACTCCAAGTGGCGGTGGTGTTAAAGACTGGATAAAAAACTCGGGGAAGGCCTAGCTAAACTGGCTGGTAAAGCCGCCGAAGCCCTTCCCGGCATCCTGGGTAGCATCGTCTCGTGGTTGTTGAGCGCTCTGTCTAAAACTGCCATGTGGCTCAGTCAAAACCTGTGGGCAGCCATCGTCGCCGTGGCGGGTCTGGTGTACGTAGCGGCTAAGAAATCTTTAACCAAATAAGTCCCAAAGTTACCCCACCAACCACCAGGGCCGTTTTATTATCAATATGCTGCTGATAGGGGGGTACCCCCACATGTATATGGGTGTGTGTGGGGGGCACATGAATTTTAGGCTCCGGAGGTGGCGCCACTATACCCTTTTCACGTGGTGGGATGTGTGGGATATAGGGGGTGTTAATATCGGGGTTGATACCCAACTTTTGGTCCGCCGTGGCTATGACTATTTTGTTGTTATAACCCACCACTTTTTTTATTCTCAGTTGCATATCACTCGGAGCCATGTACAACCCCACGCCGAATACGTAATTGACTTTCGATCTGGCATATTCTAACACGTTTTGGTAACGGTCGATGGCCCTCGGGAGATCAACTGGAGAATTGATAGCATCCTCAACGTTGGAAACGAACTGTTTCTGAGCGTCGTAAGCAGTTCCCTTACCGAGGATGTTGGAACGCGTCATAGACTGCGCACCCAACAGCGCCCACACGTACGTTCGAATCGAGTCGTTCAAGCGTATTGTACCAGCACGAGTGAATTCTTTAGATGTTTTTGAGATCATTTTAGTCCAGGCTGTGGCTGCATCAGGATTGGTTTGCTTTATACAGCTGACATGGATCTTTTCATTCGTTGTGGGGCCTGTAAATGTATGCCGGTTTGGGTTGTATGAACCATCTTTAGAACCGGCATAATATGTTCCGGACCTGTAGAAGTACACGAGAACTATACCGAGACCATGGTTCACACCAGGAAGGCGAAAGTCTTTATTCGTTGGAATCTCAAACTCCCCACAAACACGTTCATAAGCGCGCCTATCATAGGGGTTATTCGTCATACTCCACGCTTTATCTTGGGGAAGAGGAGCACTTATTTCCTTTAATATTCGTCTCGTTTGATAATAAATATGAAACAAAATAACCGCCTTACTCAGTTCGTCTATACCGTAGTCTGGTGTCACACCCGACCCTGTCGTCGCACACCACACAGCAAAGTTGAGTTGGTTCTGCCAAAACTGCATTGGGTTTTGATTCCAGTTTACCACCGCCTGCGCGTTATTAACGGACACGACATATTTTTCAAAGATATTAATAAAGGTTGTTTTAAACCCCGTACCATCTGCATTCACCACGATTTTCAAGTGTGCTAAATCCATATTATAATATATAAATTATATATTATAATATGTACATAACACTTCCAGGGATAACGAGCGGTGAGGCCGTTCAGCTGACGCACGCGATCGATAACACGTCAGGTCAACTCGAAGTCGCACTCTGCGATATCACCTACCTACCGCAATGGACTAACATCAACGCAAGCAACAATAAGCTGTTCGTCAGTGGAACTCGCAGTCAGATAACTGACGGCTACTACAGCGTGTGCTCTCTAAACGACGAGGTCTTCAAACCCCTGGGAGCCGAACTCAAGATGAACGACTCAAACGGTACAGTGGTGTTAATCAACAACGGAAGAACCTCCTTGAGGCTCGGCCGACCATTAGCGAGGATCCTCGGTATGTCTCCTGACGAGATAAAACCAACAACAACCGTCACAGGCACGAAGTTACCCGACCTAGTACCGTACCGAGAGCTGTACATTCATCTCGATCAGGTGAGCACAACGTACAACATTCAAGGAGGTCACCCTTCCACTATACTGAGAGCAGTGCCGGTGAAAACTGAGAAATTCAACGACGGTAGAACCGAGTCATTTTCACCACGGCAGTATAAGAGATTAACCCAGGGCAACATACCTGAGCTGACAATATCGGTGTTAGATATAAATCATAATCCTGTAAATATAGGATACCTCAGCTTAACGCTTCATGTAAAATGACCAGCGCACAAGGACCCGGAGTGAAAAAATGCGTCAATATCGGGATCTCCGACCTCGGAGACACGCGCGGTTTCGACGCTCCCGGAGTAGATGGTAAATCGTACGCCTTGCAACTGAAAAACAACATTTACAAACGCGTTGAAATCCCCTCCGGTGGAACCCTAAGTGATATGATAGATACCACAAGAGCAACAGTCAACACTAAGTACGCCCTTGTCAACACCGGTGATAATAATTGGATAATATACCCATCGTTCGGTGGTAAACTGTTCGACTTAGACGATGTTGAGAGCACTACCGTCGTCCAAAACAAACCATATATGCTCGTCTTCACCGAAGATAACAAGTGGGTGTTGTTACCCGATAACGACGACTGGTTTCTCAATATTAGACTCGTCTCCCCTTACGTGTTTACGGATAACAAAGACAACCACCTAAACAAAGTCGTGAACAATGGAACCCTGCTCGTGGCTTATGTCCCAACTCAGAGACGTAGCGTAGTCGTCAGCCCAGTCAACACTATGGCAGCCCACATGCTATCGAGTAAACCGGCCATACAAAACGTGACATTGCAGTTGGTGTCTGAATTCGAAGGTGTGGTCAAGATACTAGAGAGTCTACCGGCAAACTCAACACTGATCATCAAAGTCTACCTAGGGGAACCATCGGTGAATGATGTCGAGATCGTGAAGGGGATCAAACTCGGGTGGGTGAAACGACACCAGTATCAAGTTTGCAACGTTTACGTGCGGGTGGGTGTCGACTCCAACACCAGTCTGCAGGGGGTCAACGTGATCGTGGAAAACAAGATATCACTAACCAAGATCTTCCTGCCTGACAACATACACTTCATGGGTATGAAGTTCACCCCTGAATTATTATCAGAAAACCAGTTGGAAATTATATCGTAATAGTATAATAATGACCAGTCATCATCCCAACACTACACTTAACGACTTAGGAGATACGGAGGGATTCGATCAGCCTGGTGAGGAAGAGGAATTATACATCCTGCAATTCAAAGACAACGTGTACAGACGGATGTCGTTATCAGATTTTAAAGAGCCCAAATGGTTGATCAACTTAACACTCGCCTCACCTTATATCACATTAACTGAATTGGGGCGTATCTCTAAGATTAGGAATAACGGTATCTGGGTCGGGGATTTCATTCCGGAGAGGGGATTAATATCCATAAGAACTAACGGGAAAAATAGGTTAAGGTCTGTATTAAAAAATAAATTAACATTTAGTAATCCTGAAATAATATTCCCCCCTTTCACACTCATCATAGAAGTCTTCTTTGAGTATTCAGACAATGGAGACCCTACAATAGTACACCAAATTTTACCTGGGGTGTATATACACTGGTTTAGCAGACTCAAAAGCGAATATTGTCGTATTGTTATACAACAGGATACCACGGGTCCTATAAACCACTTAATAAGCCTCCTTGGGGTTTCTATTACAACAGGAAATTCTATTAGCCTCTCACCTATTACCATGACTAATAGTCTAGAACTTGTAGACTTCAAATACATTGATAGAGTATTAACTGAAACCCAATTAAAATATCTTTCAAAATATACATTATAGGATGGGTCTGTACCCAGTCGTAGAGGAAGTAGCGAAGACGTTGGAAACCGTAGATGGGTTCCGCTTGAGGCAGTTATGTGATGTGAAACGTCAACTAGAACAAGACCGTGACACGCGGAAAGCACTATGTAAAAAGTACAATAGAGCTTTCAATATCGTGGACGGGGCTGACACTACCCTTATGGCAACCAGCATGGGACTAGGGGCGGCAGGTGTTGGGTTGTTAGCTACCATCGTGGCTGCACCTATAGTGCTAGGTATTGAAATAACAGCTGGGGTGGCAGGGTTGGCAGGGTTGGCGCTTAAGTTAGTATCACGCAGACTTAATCGTAAGGCATTGAAACACGACGAGATCAGGGTTCTGGCCGAAGCAAAGCTGAACACAGTGAGTGAGCGAATTTCCACGGCACTCTCTGACAGTAAGATCTCAGAAGAGGAGTTTCGTTCAATCCTATCTGAACTCAAAAAATATAACGGAATGAAACAAGATATTCGGTCCAAGTCTCGTAAGTCTGCTATCAGCGAGGACGAGAAAAAAAAGTACATAGAACAGGGGATACAAAAAGCCCAGCAAGCCTTTATTATGAACACCAAAGAGATCGTAGGCGGTTCACGTTAAACTGTTTCATCGATATAAACATAACATAGGGGAACACGAGGGCGATAGCCGTAAGCGGGCCACCGATCCTATATGGTCAGTAAAAACTTACAACATAGATAAAGTGGATATGAAAGCCGACGAACCTAACTTGTACTACTTGAGGGATGGGCCGGGTAGGGGGTTTGTAAGAGAAGAATTATTGATCGTACCGTACGGCACAGTGTTACCTCCTACCAACACAAAGTAGGCATAGTAATTACCGCCAACTTTTTTGTAGTAGGGGTAATAGTAGCAAGAGCTAATGACCCAACCAAAGCCTTATTTACTAAATAAGGCTTTGTAGAAACATTTCTTGAAAGTGGTCCAGAACCCCTATTCCCTATACTACTCACACACACCATTACCTTTTACTTACTGATTCATGAGTATGCGCAATGCAAGAGCAGTGTTTATCGCACAAAAAACCAACTCTGATAATATTCATCTCTCAGGATCCCTATTTTACCTTGAATAGTATGGCCAGACAGTATCCTGCCTATGATCATCACATTATCACATACACCTGAACAACTGTCTTAATATTCTACAATGGGTAATGTATTTGCAATCTTCAGAATGAAATGTTAAATCAAGGATGTTAAAGTACTTCAAATAAGACTCTTCCACCTGTGCTTCATTAATGTGATGAAAAGAATTACCGCTTTCAAGTCATCTGATGTAGGCCACAACATAGCCATTTCTTAGCATGCCACATGTGCTGTTCGTTTAAAACAAACAACCCAAATCGTACTACGTACATATTTTAAATCATTGATTTTCAAAAGCAGCAATACATTAATAAGTCATGAGCCTGTGGCAGTTGTAAGCGTGGCTACAATGAGATACACGACAAAGATGTTTTTATTGCAGCTTCAAAAAAGGAAATCAATATCCAAAAGGAAATTGCTTTTCTAGTTGATCGTCACACGTCTACTTGATCTATGTGTAGTGTACGAGGTGTAATACATCTCATCTGAAATGTTTCCACTGTTTGATACACTGAGCCATATGCACAGTTCTGCAGCACTCCATCCAGTTCTGACACGGATCCAACCGTTACCACAATCCTGAACGTTACATTCCCATACACAATGTATTTATGACTAAGCGTTGAATCAGACATCCTTTCCGGATAGCAGTTAAACTGTGTAGTTACATCGATTACTTGTTCTGTATTGTCTTCAAATGATTCAATTTTTGACACAGGAACAGTTACACAATACCACCAACCCGTATACTGATTGAAAAGAATCTGAGCATGTCAAATCACACGGGATTACAAGATCAAGCCCCCGAACACATCTCATTCAAAACAAGCGAGATGCAAATATGATCAAATATATATCATGCCCTGATTAGTGACTGTACGAGCCTTAATCATCGGTTCGATCACTTCCTGGTTGACTTTATACCGAGGAACATATATTTTGCAACATTGAACATTGACTCTTAATGAACAGTTAATCCTTCAGTCAATCTTTAACAGAATGCTAGCGAGTGAATGGCTTTAGTTTTACGCTGCACTCAGTTATTCCAGCTTAATCGAGTCTGGATCAGACAATCCAGTGATCAGAGGCATGAGCATCGATCTAAGTAATAGGGATACGAGTACGTGTATCAACGAAATCAACTTTAGCAGACTCTTTCTACAAGCACAGGTTACTGAAGATCAATAATTCTAACCGGGATTATGCATCACATATAGTTGTTGGAAATGTGCACCACAACATCAAATGTAAATTGATTATCACAGATTATCACGGACAGATATATAAAACTAGTAGTTTAAACAAGAGGACGATACAATACAAACAACGGGATATATATCACCATATCACATGGTGGAGCGAAAGCTATGGACTCTTTACAACTGAGTGTAAAGCCAAATATATTCACACTGAAATGAAATCTTCAGGTATGTATGGAACCTATATGTTTCTGATTAATGTTGTAATGATCATGCAAATGTAGTTAATCTGGTGAAACGTGTATAAATGAAAGCATCGTGTAAACTTTGGACGAGATTAAGTTGCAATGTCATAGAGTAATGTTTCGTGAATATTGTATCATGTCAGTCATAGCCTTATACTGATGCTGCTAACTCTCCATTATATTTCTCATGTGTATAGAAATATTACAGTACTTTGGCTGAGAAGTGGGATATTATCTTTTGGATGTATTATTGTCAGACCTTCCTGTTTGTGATGTAGAAACGTCTTCTAAGAATTGGCGGACAAGCTATGGTTGCCCACATATGATGGCATCTGTTTTGTCTTGAGATTGTTTTACGGCAGATCATTACTCCTTATGTCCAGAGCAAAGGGTATAATATCTCTAGAGTTGAGGAGTATAAATCATTGTGTAAAGAGTTTAAATACTACTAAAGGGATTGTGGTAATTCTTGCGGTGTGTTTTTACGTATGTGCATACGTCTTGTTTGAGTGCTTCAGTTGTATTGTTGGATAACGTGACCCAAAACCCCGTTCTTTCTCTTACTCTTTCTGCTTCAGAATATGTATTGCATTTCTGTATTGTAACCTAGCACGTCTTATACAAAATAAAACAACACAGAACATATTAAAGGAGTCCGTGGCTTGGTTGTCTGTTCTATTCATTTTGCATCAGGACAGTAACGTTTACTCTTTTGTGAGACTGTCCTTACTTGTAAGATATCAGAAATAGCAGAACATAATTTCGGAGTATGTTGGAGTATGTTTATCATATGGTCCAGTCTTTGTATCCGTACTGCATAGGTACTGTACGTAGTGAAGAAATGAGGAGAATAACTCAGTATTGGCACCTTGCACGATCAGTTTTAAACAAGGAGTCCCACCTCTGGTGCACCCACTCACACTGGATATTATCGAACCAATGGTGTGTAAAGAAACCATTAAAATCATTGCATTTCAGATTTGAAAGAAATATCCTTACCGTGATTTGCACTTATGGGCACGCATGTGTATTTGCTGTCCATGATTGCTATATTGACATTTCCAAACGATAAAAATCAATGCATTCCCTGTAGCTTTCAACACTCAAATGTTGACAAAAGCACTTGGTCGACATAGAGTATAGATTCATGTTGATCATCTGTTATCTCTGCGTATGCCTAACACCATTCTATGTACATTACAGAAACGCGAACGAAACTCACATTAAAAGGACAGTCATCGATAAACATGCTTGCTGAATATATCATTTCAGATACATTAAAGACGTTTGGGTGAAAAATCGACGTTTATTCCAGCGTATGTCTGTGACGTGATTAGACGTTTAGGTTTTCATATCTGCAGGAATAGAATCCATCTTTTGACCAAATGTGACAGGTTAAAAGGCCATTGGTGTAGTATACCACTCACACTTTGCTAAGGATCACACAATTTCATAACTTTAATTAAACGTGATTTGTAATTGGAAATTGTATCCATTTAAAGCTGAATAAATTATAATATGGTAACCCCTCTTCTGTCAAACTGCCACTTTCATCTGCCCTCATCTACTTGATAAGCAGAGAAATGGCAACAATTTTCCAAATCATGGAACGAGTCCATGAGAAATTACATAACACATTTCGATAACAGGTATGGTGCCCACCACATGCAATGAGATACTGAAACCAGGGATCTATAAACTGATGTATTCAAACCAAATTTGACCCGACATAATATCTGTTGAATCCATGATTTGATCCTTAGCAAAGTGTGAGTAGAATATTCCATCAACATCAACAGTCAAGCTCTTTGACCTGGTTGATGCTTGTACCGCGATGCCACATCCTGAACTGTATGGTCCAAGCTTAAAGCTTGTTTATTTACAACCACATATATCTGTCACATTTTGTCATTTTATTACAAACTGACAGATCAATAGACAGATGATGACGAAAAACCAAATTGCTGGAAAACTGCGAAATATATCTATTTTCTGAGCATTTCGAAATGGACATTTCTGGCAAGATGAAATCAATTTTCTATTCTGTGATTCATCACAGTGGAGTAAGCGTTGCAATACACGTACTACATGACAGCATCTGGAATTGCAGACAGTGGAAATATTAACAGTTCCCATATTTATATCAATCAAATCAAAATGTATAATGTGAAAATTAATAACACCAAAGTGTAGATCCCATTTTCCTCAGGTATCATTGAACAAAACAACACATTTTGCTTTTAAGGCTCTATTTGACTCGTTGGGTAGCCTCATTCAAATGTAGGCTCTTCCTTGAAGTCTAACACCATTTTCATTTCAAAATAATTAAAAAGAACGTGAAACCGTGTTGCAATGATTTTTGATGCACCTATAAGTTGCAGTGCCAGTTATGTCTGTTAGATATTATAGATGTTGAACTAATCAGATACATCATACCATGACATATTCATAAACAGTCTGTATTCATAGTTTTCTTGCAAACAAGAAACTTGTGTAATGAGAATGTGTTTTGATAATGATCATGTCCTTGATTAACTTTTCATTATTATGTGTCACAAAAGTTAAATTGTGATTGATGCAATCCTCATTTATGCGACAATTATAATTACAGATGTTTTCAAGCACCTTGTGTACATCTTGCCTGTAATGTTATGTATCTGTCCAGCAATCATTAAACTGACTTCCTAAAGCAGTCACCATATGTTTGAGTGCTGTGATAATTCCATTTTTACTTTCTTGTCTGGGGTACTAATGGGGTTACAACATATTTGTGTGCTTGGAAACTTCAAACCTTACTTTCTGGATTTATTCATGATCCTTTGCAAACTTTGACCAGAATATTTCAACATGAAAATATTTCCTCCCTTCCATAAAATATACAAGAAAATATAATTAAATAACAACCTGGGAAGAAAGTAACATTGTTAATTATTTGTCCTCATCTCTTACCATGTAATTGTGTCTCGCAGAGTTTTTAACTTAGAACAAAATAAAGACAATTAGTTGTACTTCTTCAAACACATACATTGAACACCATTCACGTGCCTGATTTGTTCATCAGGAACTGGTACGTGAAACACCGGTAATTCAATAGTTCGTCATGATTATCCGGCGTTCGAAAAGACAAGGTTCAACGTTGATCACGCAGGACAATGTGTTGTTTCGCTATTTCCGACTGACCACTTTCCTGTATATATTTCGAGATTACATGTTTGGGATACTTGGAGCCTTTACAACTGGAACAGCGAACACAGCTACATTTGTATTGATATGCTTTTCCTTTGAGTGAGGGATTTGAAAATGTAGATTAATTTTGTATTCCTGTTTGTTGGGAAATGGCTTCAAGAGATTTCGGATGTTCGACAAGGCCGTTACACATGCGTTGAACACCTACTCATATACCGATTTAGTTTGTCAGTTCAAAGGACCCTGTGCAAGGCATCTCTCTTATAAGAGATGATAGATCTTGTCTTCCCGAGTACGACAAACAAGAGATAAAATGGCAGTTGTGCATGCTCATACGTCAAATGATCCGAGCCAAGGTTATCAGATCATGTGGGTTCTGGTCCACTGTCACATAACATACTAAATGACAAGTGCATTATTTGCTAATATATTACCAACCAGTCATACGGTAAGTTTCCTTGACTATTGTGTGAATAATGTTGGATGTCTATGGCACAAAAACCCTAGATTCGACTCAATCCATCAACGCTTGACTTTCCTAACTTTCCTTTGATGATAAGCAACGATGGACGAAGGCCAAAATTCAGATTAGCATTTGAAATTGAATTATACAGAAACAAAAACGCACATTTTACAAAAATAATGAAAAAAAGTTGTCATCCAAAAAGTTTGCTAAGTGTAATAACTAGACTTTATTTCATGAAAAATGTAGATGTAAAAGCATATCAAATGCATCCTGTCTGTGGCACAAATCCGACTTGGATTCATAACACAATATTCGAAATCTTTCCTTTTAGTAGAAAAAGTTGAAATTTCCGAGCGCTGTTATTGACATGTAGAAAATAATAGACACACTAAAACATTGTTCAGCTGAACTAAAATGTCAGTCATGCATATTTACCTGGCTTTTTTATATGTTCTGAAGGTAATTTTGTTAATGTGATGACGTGAAAACCTTTTTGTTATATTCTTAATGATGTAAATACTGAATACGTGTGCGTCAGTATTTTGTCAAATAACAACGTCAACAAAATGGCATAAGCCAGAATAGTAATTCATAGTAAACAACAGATGACTGACTGAAGTGCAGTGTCTGGTTTTATGTTGATTTGGACCCGTGAAGGTCCCGGCGTAGAATAGGCCTTCAGCAACCCATGCTTGCCATAAAAGGCGACTATGCTTGTCGTAAGAGGCGACTAATGTGATCGGGTGGTCAGGCTCGCTGACTTGCTTGACATATGTCATCGGTTCCCAATTGCGCAGATCGATACTCATGTTGTTTGTCACCGGATTGTCTTTTCCAGACTCGATTATTTACAGACCGCCACCATATATCTGGAATATTGCTGAGTGCGGCGTAACTCACTTACTCACTTATGTCGGTTTGACGACTCGTTAATGCACCCTCATTGTGAAAACAGTACCTGTTCTGTGCAAAGCAAATGTTCTTTTCTTCATCAGATATGTTCAAATGCTGAGATGGTAGCAGAATAGAGAACTGCTTGTCACTGACTGTGCATTTCATGACCTCCTGTGTGTTAGTATGTTCCAAAGAAACGAATATATATTTGGTGACAGGATTAAATTCGACCTTTTCATCAACCAAACAACACACACTTTCGTTAAGAACATGACTTAACAACGACCACGAGGTGGCGCGATGCGACTTTCTGTCTTTTCAAGTCCTAAACCGTTTAGATGGCAACAGAAGTAATGACGGTCGCCCTTGGCTGGATCATCTACAAACTCTTCCTGTAGTTATTTTTGATACTGCTGTTGGTAGTTTTCGATGTGATTGTTCCAGATCGCGTTCATTTAAAGGTTCCCATTTATGTAACGTACCCCTGTAATACAGCTAGCTTGATAATATTATTTGCAATGTAGTCTCCATTATATTACATTATGGTCATTTGGTGTAAGGTTCAGTTAATAAGATTATATCTCCATATTACATTCCTCAAGAACTATGGTATATGTAGATTCTCCCACAGTTGATGTATATCATCCACAGTCTCTGAGTATGTGCATCCTATCACACGATGGAAACAATACACATCTGAAACTGACTTTAAACATTCAGCTGAAACAAATGCCTACTACGAAGGTGACGGCGTGCTGCGACAGAACACGTTTATCAACGTATTGGTAAAATGACAACATCGGGCTTCAATTTCTTCATATTTGTCCTCAACAAACAAGAAGGGAATCAATACTGTGAAATGTCACAAGTGGATGAACAATTGACAGGAAGCTATCTGTGCAGATCAAGTGGGTTTGATAAATGATGACATTTAATCAGAGCATTGCGTTTCTGCCAAGGAAGTGGCTAGGCATCGAAAAACAGGAAATGAGTTTCATACGTGTAGAACGTTGTCAGACAGAGAGATTAAAAGATGAGGAAAGTAGGGTGTGTGGGAGAGATCTAGCCGGGTTTAACATGCAATGAGCATATGCTGGTGACATTGTATATTCGTTTGGTTTAATCGAAAATAGAAATCTTCACAAACACTTATGTGGAATATATGAGGACAAGCAAATGGAGACGTTAAACTAATGAACGATAGTGATATTGTCTCCAGATGACATCTGGATTTATACAAAACCAGCTTTGGTTCTGTTACAGTGATGTATCATATGAAAATAATATACCCTTGAACGTTTCCATCGAACATTCGTTATCAAATGAAGTTGTAGCAAGCATGGGTTGCTGGGGGCTTGTTCTACCCCGGGACCTTCACGGGTCCAATTTGTAAAGATTGATCGCTGCAATGTCAGCACTACATCAATGCCTAGGACTGTGCACTTTACCTGATAGTGAAAGACCACATGTTTATATGTATCTCCTGACAATGTTATTATGATGTTTCCAAATGCCTCTAAATCGGTGCTTCTCCTGCAAATTCCAAGAGAGAAAATTAGTGCACTTGATTGTATGTATGTATGTATGTATGTATGTATGTATGTATGTATGTATGTATGTATGTATGTATGTATGTATGTATGTATGTATCACAGACAGAAGGTGGGTATTTAACGTAACTGAAGAGCAAGTAGCAAACGTAAATCAATACATATTGATTCTTAGACTGTCACTGTATGTAAAATGATATCCTGGAGAAGACATTTCTTAAAAAATTACTTCAGGGAAGATGAAAGGGTTGTCTCCTTTGAAAGACGTGAAATGTCGCAAGTGGATGAAATTGAAACGAGAAGATCAAATGGTTTGAAAACATGATGACAAGCTATCAGCTCGATGAAACTGTGTCTGTGGAATTGCATTACATGGGCAAATCGACCATTAGTTTTCCACGCATGAATATTTCTTTATCAGCCATAAAGAAAATACAACCATATCAGTTTAGCGAAATAGCACTGTATTTGAAACAGTAAATACATTTAGTCGTGTCCAGCAATACAGCAAAGAAGTAGTAGTGACAGCGTAAAGTGTGTCACGTAATCGTTTCGTATTAAATCCGAGTTAAATGCAAACGGTATAAAAAGCCATATGTACACACACGGACACGTCAAAAAAAAAGAAACTTTCGACTTACTTATTTTAGTCTGACTATTATGGATTCCCACGTATGTGAAGTCCAATTCTGGTGTACCCCGCCCTGATATGGCTGAACCCAACTCACTCACTCACACACAATTAATGGATTCGATCTCGAGACTACTGGATCCTAGTGCTTTAATTTGATTTGAGATTGCCCCATAGACGACTCCTTCCAATATGTATTGCTATAATTAGAACTGGAAGTGGCTCTCTGACACCATACCGTGTAATATTAACAGAAAGCAATCATTGCTTTATCAAATGAGCATTGTGAAGCAATTGGCTTTCGTAGAGTGAAATCAAAGTCCAGATGTGCAACAACACTGAAATGGCATCCTATCAAAATTGGTGAACGTGATACCGCTCTGTTTCTCCTTCATCGGGCACTTGATGGCAGCAATAACACAATGGAAACACTATTTTTATCAAACGCGTCGCGGATGACAATGCTTGGTATTATATCCCGCGTTTTGAAACAGCAAAAACGAACTCATTCAAGACTGACGGATTTTGCCTATGAAATTCGTTCCATTTTTCCAAACTGCTTCTGACACCTAGGCGTTACCTGGACATAGGTAGAGCGATGGTCAGTGCTGTCCACAATACTCCTATAACGATATGAAAAGCATCTTGCTAACTGTGTGTCTCCATGTGTTGGAACAAAGGAATCTTGATGGCGCCAAATAAAAACTAGAGTGGGTGTCGAAAGAACACAAAGCCACTCTCGTGGGTTGTAAGCCATGGTAATACGTCCGTTATTCTCTGCGCATCATCACTAGTACTCACAGCTTTATACGATTCGTAGTTCTCTGAAACTAAAAGTACAAGATATAGGTTATTTTTTGTGCACAATTCAACGCACCGTTTACTGCTTGGTTGGTTGGAAGATAGTCCACCATGATGACACCCTTGGCATCCCTGAAAGCAGAGACATAACCTTTCCAGCTAATGCTACAGGAAGTAAATGAATATTGTTTAACACTGCATCAGTAATTTTGTGACTATTTGCTGAAAGAAATACATATTTGATAGGGCGATTTTTGCCTCTTTTTGGGGTGGTGATATCAAATATTGCCACCGTTTTCATTGCTGTATGGACCC
This sequence comes from Haliotis asinina, assembly GCF_037392515.1. NCBI lineage: Eukaryota > Metazoa > Mollusca > Gastropoda > Lepetellida > Haliotidae > Haliotis > Haliotis asinina. Next base: position 36,458,474 of record NC_090285.1, read on the forward strand.
AATTTGTAAGAAAATAATTAGAACCTAACAAGACCAGATTAAACCAGAGTTTGATCGATTTTTGTTTGGCGAAACGTGCGACTACACTACGTGACTGACCAACAAAAAACGTGAAGAATCTGTAATTCAAAAGCAGAATCCTAAAGGTTCCTAAAGGGACGCAGTTGTGTAGCATTAGGCATGGAAGGCATCCGCGACAACGAAACAGGACGTTCTAACTATATTGCTGCAAGTCAGAATGGTCAACAGACAAAAACTAATGAATATGTGTACAAGAAGATCAGCATAATGTCTCCATAGAAGCTAAAAAGTCTTCATGACAATACTTATAGCGCCAAACAGATCATTGTTGTGAGTGGAATCTTCAAGTGCATTTTTTCAAGCCAGGAGCCTGTTTCACAAAGCTCTCGTACGTCTAAGATCTCGTGACTTTTCTCGTAGGTTTCGTATCTCCTATTTTACATTATAGGAGGTACAAATGCAACGGAAAAAGTGCGAGATCTTAGGTTTACGAGAGCTTTGTGAAACGGGACTTCGGCTGACAAGCCACAATGATACGACATTCTATCATTACCACCATAAAACATGGCCGTGAAACAAACTGGGGCAATGCTGAGCCTGTCTGTTATAGACAAATAGTTCCAAATAGATTTATGTTCAAGATACCACCGTGTGCACACGTTCTCTTTTATCAAGCCTGTCGCACTGTCGCCATCTGAGCAAAGGGAAGCAACAGAAACATGAACATACATTTATATTTAAAGCCCAGAGATTAATGACGACCTAAATCTGTGCTTTCGCAGATATATTTTGGCTTGGTTCATACTGCATTTCACCCAAGTGACATACCGAAGGTGCGTTGCATGGCTGAGACCATCTTGCATGTCAGACAACTCTTTGCTTTATAATTCGGCCTCTGATTTATTTCATCTTACGTATTGCATTCACCATTCGGACCTGATTGTTTTCGTGATGGCTTAGTCTTGGTAGCAGTCAACTTAAGAGATTGTTCTTTGGTGTTGTACTGAAATTTTATGCCTCTTGAAAATCGGATAAGTTTCAATTTGTTGTGGAGTCAAAACGTTGGCAAAGTACAGCTACATTCTGTATTATCTTAATTCTTACATAAATGTCGTTTTCTGATTGGCTAAGCACTCTTCTGTTATTGTCAATGATCCCCAACTTACAAGTGAAGTACATTGCAATACACCTCGCTGCCAATGGCATATCATTCGGTACTTCATGCTAATACTTCATTATCTCGAATAACATTGAAGCACGCATGAGGCATGGAAATTACCGATGTTTTGCGACTGCAAATCGATGGAAGGGAGATAACTTTAAATTTGTTTTTCTTGTTTCATCTGCAAAATCTAGTGATGGCTCGCATTCCAATTAATTACAAAACGTTCAAATGTAATCCCTGTGAATATTTAGAAGGGGAATAACACCGCGGCAATTTTACTAAGACAATACTTACGGGGAAACTGCAAGATGCAAGATTCGAATCGTTTGATTCACACAGGTTGCCTGAAGTGTACGGTGCGATACCTATGATGTAAATTAACAGACCCTAGTATGATGATCTACCTTCAGTTGGTGTCTATAGCCCGTGTTTTATGTCGTATTGTCTTTTTTAATTACAGTGTTTTAGCTTTTAATGCTACTTTTATGTTCTTATATGTGATCGCCTAGTGTTTTTACTGTCCTTTGATGGCAGGTTTTTACGTTTTCAATTCATTGCTTTTAATATTGGTATACATAAAATTGTTCTCGTCACGCTGTGGCTGTAATGTTGTCGATGTGACGTTAAATATTAACTAACTCGGGAATTATGAGACATAGGGAGTAACTGAATTATCACATTTAGAAACAAGGTCAAGGAAACAAGGTGGAGAAAATCAAGGAAAAAGCGATAAATTACACATAAAGCAATTGACTGTGTATGAATGAAAGTTCCAATACAAGCAGCACACATTTCCCATGCTGAAAGTTTCGAGCAAGCACGTTTGACAGCTCTGTTTGTCCATTATGAGTTTTGTCAAATTATGATTGCATCAAGTCGTTGTACAAGTAGACAAACAAACACACAGACAGACAAGTTTATTTCGGAGATGTGAGTTTTGTCAAATTATGATTGCATCCATCAATTGCCAATCGTACAAATGATAAATTGGATTAGATTTTCAGAAGTTACGTCACCTAAGTGCCAGGTGTGATGTCCTACACCTTGAGTATATGATTCATCTATGACATAAGACCCCTCTCAGTCATCTGTTCTCTGTGTCCTTGTGCAGTACAGTGAAGAGGACTAATTTGTCAGATGTCGCTGCTCACTTGCTCTCACTCATATTTCTGATTTTCTGCCAAAATGTCAGACAAAATGTGATCCTTTTCTCACAGCTAAAAATACAATATGAATTCGGTGATGAAAAAGGCGATCGGTTCATGTGTAGCGGCACATGTATGACAAGTCGAGACATGGAGTCTACATTACGTTGCAGTTGGTCTTATGTCCCCAGATTTATAGATACCAGACAGTTGACGTTAACGCTTCACAAGACCCGTAATCGAAGAAGCTATTTCGGGTTTAAAGTGCTCTCAATCTTCATAGTCCTAACATGTAAATATCTCACGGGAGATAAACTTTGGTCTCAAGTTTGAGCATGGACCCTCACAACACAGCCCTTGTTTTACGAATGCTCTGATAATGAATGACTGATCACAGCGTGTGATGAGGAAGGAGATACATAGTTGACCAGTGTTGGCTTTCAGGAACTGCCCGGATAGTTCCTTCTTCATACAATATCTTCACTGTTTCCTTCCAGTTTGGTATACGTTCTGAACATGTCGGTTAGTGTATGATAACGATATGGACAAAAATATTTCCTTCATTCACACCATAACGATGAAACGAAATTGCTAAATGATTCAGTCTTCAGTCTAATGTTCTATCATGACATAAATCTATTTTCAAGCGAAATGTTCGGTTGGAACTGGCGACATTCTGTGGCGCACAAAGCAATCAAATCGTTATAGCGGTAGTGATATAACTAATCCTTCAAACAAATATATATATTTCACGACAGATATAACGTGATGATGCATTGTCCGAGTGGTAGCAATGGTGGCTCGTTGGTCATCTCACATAGTTACAATGTGTGAAGCTTATTTTGGTTTCCCGTCAATGTAGTATTACTAAATCCGAACTCTTCTTAAAACCCGGAGGTTTTACGACTATTCAAAATGTCATTTGAGAGTTATTTTGTACATAAACCTTTAACGAAATTTCATCCTGTGGAAACCGTTTCTCGGTATCTCATTATCTCAGACAGATAAATCGAGATTATTGAACGAATGCCCGTAAAATATCAGTTTTACGAGTGTAACCCCAAAAAAGACTTGTCCTTGCTCAATACAGTTTTGAAATACACGAGATGTAACAATAACGGTTTCAAACAAGACAGTTGTAGCAATGCATTTATTATCCATTTGATTTTGCATGTTAGTTAATTAAAAGATGAAAAAAAGACTGTGAAAGCTCGAATAAATACTCATTCATGGCTGGTGATTCGACAAGCGGTTCTCCTGACGTCAACATTGCACAAAAGTGAAATCATGTATAGCAAATAATAATATTGTCACATACATAGGAACATCTCTATGCTGGTACTGAGTAGTGCTCCGCTCAAAGGGAGGGAAGCATATTTTGATGTAATCTTCTTTATTGTAATGACCCATGAAGATCCGGGTTCGAATTGATCTTCAGTAACCGATGTTTGTCGTAAGAGGCGACTAACGGGATCGGGTGGTCAGGCTCGCTGACTCGATTAACACATGTCATCGTATCCCAGTTGCGTTGAACGTTCATGCTGTTGATCACTGGATTGTCTGGTCCAGACTTTAGTAGTTACATACCTCCGCCATGTAGCTGGGATATTGCTGAGTGTGTCGTAAACCTAAACTCACTCACTCACTTTACTGTAATGCACACAGTGTTTTGGGGTATATACTCATCATGGTGAATGAAAAAAACATGAAACTACATGAGTGAGTGAGTGAGTTTATTTTTACACCGCTTTTATCATTATTTCAGCAATATCACGACGGGGGACGCCCGAAAATGGGCTTCACACATTGTACCAATGTGAGAAATCGAACCTTCAAGTTCGGCACAGCTGATGTCAAGAGATCATTCATCTATATATGAACTTGCTTGTAGTCAACGTTAAACAAAACCACCTGATCAATTTAGGAGCACACAAGCGCCACGACATACAGCATCTACAGAGATGTCGTCGCTTTTCCCGAGTACAATACGAAGTTCAATTTCGTGAGGAAACTCGGTAATGAATGCTGAGATGATCACGCTATATAACGTTTTTGTTTGTTACTGATGCTCTGGAACTTCAGAATTCCAAAAACTTCAAAATACAAAGTGAGAGCTGATGTACAAAACGAAAGACATTTGTATGCCAGGCAAACGCAGATGCAGTTACCAGTTGTTACTTTGATGATTTTGGAGAAATATACCGGTAGGACAAATCATTTGCTAAGACGGATAGTATATTTTGCAGCGTCCATCTCATAGATGTACAGACAGCTATCCGTGAAGAAAGGGGTATTCTTGCCTATGCTAGCCCTAAGAAGCGACTAACGCAATCGGGTGGTCAGACCAGCTGATTTGTTGACATGTGTCATAGTATTCCATTTGCGTAGATCGATGCTCATGCTATTGATCTCTGGATTGTCTGGTCCAGGTTTCGTTATTAACAACCCGCCATCATTTAGCTAGAACAGCTATGTACTAGCTCACTAAGCGATAGCTCTATCCGAATGGAATGAAATTGAGACATTTCAAATGTCTGTCATGCTTTTTGTTGAATCTTCCCCATCACATTGCTGCTAAAAGGGACAGTACTAGGTTTATCATTACGAAACCAACATGGGAAAACTTTCCACGTGTATGGAAAACACAATCTCATTGCTGATATGTGAATATGGAACTGTTGGCTACAACAAACAGAACATCAGGCGCTGCTTGTACTTACGACAGATCGGCTTGATTTGGCCCACAGAAAAAGCTGGAATATGAAAACACAAAACATATAGTTACATACACCTGTCATAATTGTAGTCAAACATAATATCATTAACAGACCATTTGATCTGCATATGTTCAGGGCACCAGCATCATATCCATTTTTCTTCAAACAATGAGCGGAATCGAAACTCCGTTCCGGTAACTTCTTGAGATCTGAGATCTACAAAATGACATATTTGGGTCGTATTATATAGGGGGATTTAAAGGCTCTTGAATAGACAAGACTTGATGTCTCCGTTTGCCAGTTCTTTTATGTATTTGTCGACAGTTCTATACAGATAATACTACGGCATTAAGCGGCTTGACTCCGAATCTGACTTTTAAGCTGCCAGAAGATGTATTGAATGCCGTCCCGTCTTGAACCTGATCAAGCTGTAATGTCCTCATACAATACTTTGCCCCAGACTTCTTGCATATCAAATGGCATAAATGTTTATGTACAGCCTCTCAGAATAGTTCATGGGTTTTGTTGAGTATAACCTCAAGCTATATTCTAACTACAGACTCCGTATCTAGTGCTTTTCTTTTGTATATGAGGAAGATCGTGGAAAGGGTATGATTTCTTGATTCTTCGTTCTGAAGAATGTCAGGACACACAAAATATACAGGCACCCAACTGACAGTTTAATTGAAATCAGTGATCATACGTCGGCGAGTATCCTGTTAAACTGTTGTATATTGATAGCTGTGTACACACTGTGTGGATAGTGTCATGGAGTCTGGGCAGCGATTAGCATCATGGGCATTTGAATACGTCATAGTCCTAAATAGTCCTATGCGAGCACCAAACGACAAGCAAGCAGTTTGCTTAGCGTCACCTAACCTGGATGTGCACGGTTGGGTATTTATATGTACGTACATGTAAAAGATTCAGACGATCGCGCTTAATTCGAGTAACAAGTCTCCAGGGTATCCAGCTCCTCAATATTGTCGATTCCAACACATGTACAATGTGCTCATTGTTTCCTGTTTCCATTTTTTTTCTTTATTTCGTTTTATTTATTTATGGCAGCTCTTTATGTTTGGGTTGCTCTTTATGTTTTGTTTGTTTGTCTGTGTGTGTGTGTGTGTGTGCGCGCGCGCCCGCGCGCGGTATGCTATATTACAGGATCATAGTATGCAATAAGTCCTGATCACCGAAACATTAAATAAGTCCTGGGTCTTGTGTCAATATTTAGTAAAACGTGGTTGAACCTATATGACCTTTGTTGTCAATGCATCAATACAAGGAATCTCACTTTGACGGCACTTACATGCAAAACCATTACCTATGCACTTAAAGCAAATTTCAAACTTTGATCATTAATGAATCAATTAAATGGTTATCCCAACAGCGTTCCCTGCATGGAATGGCTTGTTCCTTAGTGTATCTATCATGGATTTTACTTGTACTGTTTTTTTTTCTGTATTTTGTTCAGTTTATATAGGTTTTTATTGTTGTTGTTGTCGTTTTGTTCTTGTTTTTCGGTTGCTTTTTTCGTTCTTTTTGTTGTTGCTGTTGTTGTTTGGGGGTTTTTCGGTTCCTTTTGGTGTGTATGTGTTTTGTTTTTGTTTTTTGTTGTTTTTGTTTGTTATTTGTGTTTGGGGTGTTTTAGGTTTTTGTGCATGTTGTGGATGGTGAGTGCTTTTCTGTTTTCTGCGTGTGTTCGAGTGCGGTGGGGGTAGAGGGTAGCTGTCTCACAATATCTTATTACTGGAGAAAATTACCATTTTACGAATGATTCTCGATGTCCTTTTTTCAAGTCTTAAGCCTGAGACTCATGCTCATACATTCTCCTAAGGGTGACGGATTCGGTAGCAGTATGCTTTTTTCGACAGACATTGACAGAGTGGCTCCATTCATCTTCGCCTGGAGTTCAAATTGAATCCTATGTTGAATAGTGCAGTACAATCATTTCATGATGCTTTTGTTTGCATATAATCCATCACGAGTCGTCTCCCTTTCAGCGATACCAAGGAGAAACTCTTCTCTGTTACGCTTAGTCAAGTTAAAAAAAACAGCTTTGAATTATTTCGAGCGTCACTATTTTCCTACTTTCACACACACACTCTCACTCACTTGTCATACAGTTTGATTTCCAAGCCGACGCTATGTCTAACAGGACTAATTTCTTTGCAATCAAATACCATGAAGAATACATTTTTGATATCTTTCGCTACTCAAACTCGCCTCACCTCTTTAATTACTCTGGTATTTTTGACAAGTCAAACGTGAGTATATACAAAGCGTTAACTAGTTCTGCACGTCATCAGGAGAACAAACAATTGGTATTATCGTTATTAGTAGGATAATATTTAATAATTTAAATGAACAGCTCCGCTGGATCTGCTTGTTGATCTTTAACTCCTCAAATGACAACAGGTATCAGGTTATTTAAACAAAATACAAAGATACAAGTACACTCCACATAATGAGTGATTTCAGTTTTACGCCGCACTCAGCAATATTACAGCCATATAGCGGCAATCTGTAAATAATCAAGAGCATGAACATCGACCTCCGCAGTTAGGAACCGATGACATGTGTCAACCAAGTCAGCGAACCTGATCATCTGATTCCGTTAGCTGCCTCTTGTAACAAGCAGTGCCAATATTCTAACCCGGACCTTCAAGGGGAACACTCTACACAAACAAATCCCATTCACTGTACCCTCTTCAAATTTTACATGGAACTACGAACCATTAGTATTTTCGGATGGTTCCCGGTAACGTCGGTTACGGTCTTGGCCAGTGCATGCGAGGATTATCTTTTACGTCGTTTGAAAGGCTGCGCTGTTGAGACATCCAGTTGTGTCTATGTAGGTCTGTCATGACAGGATATACGTATGATACTTCTAAGTATCGTTTGACATCAAGAAGCATTCCTAGCTACACGTATGTCGCAACGCAACGCAACGCAACGCAACGCAACGCAACGCAACGCAACGCTTACTGACGATACATGTTTATACAGAAATTCGTTAACGCATTTCTACCCAGTTCTATTAGATTACATTTCGTTGTATCCTCAGCGAAGACATGCGCAGTCATTCATCACGTCACATCACTCAGGCCTTTAAAAGATTAGCAACGATGACAGCAGACCATTGAAAGTTTTATTTGGTCCACACCTACCGCAAAATATTCAGATGCATTATAGGAAGGAAAATGTCTAGGTTTCAGTTTGGCGTGGCAGTCATGATATTGGTCACGTGCTGGTAATTCTGTTACACTACGGTGTGCAGCACAGGACATTGTGAAATGTCAGATACTGGCTCTAACTACACAGCACAGAAATGGGTGTTCAGGTTGATTTACATGTATAGTGGTATTTAGTTGCATTTCAGAACTCATGATTACATAGCTGACAGTTTTCAGCCTAATAACGCTTTCATGAAGTGAGTAATGTCTCGGTCAAATCCCATTTTCATATGGACTCATTTTAGCACGAAGGTTTGTGAAACTTGATCCTACAGTGAACTTGCAACTACAGTGATACCTGAACACATTTTGCAACAAGAGATCAGTATGGATGTATTTGTTCTTTGTCAGCCTCGGCACTTTACGTGAGTGTGTGAGAACGTTAGTAACTCGCCTAGGAAGAACACATGAGTTTATCGTCTAGTATTACCTTAATGTGAAGATTATCAGGGTCCGGGACGCTTAATGAAAGCAATTTAGTACAGTGAGAAGCTTGCCTTGGACGCCTATAATTCACATGTGCCAGCGTTAACTACATTTCTATAAAAATTAGATATAATTCCGATACTGTGAAATATAAGACATTTTTAATCATCATACATAATGATATAGCTATAGTTCCGACACAGTGAGTAAGTTAATATTTAACGTAACATCGTCAATATTGCATCCATATCGAGACGAGAACATACTTGACATAGAAAAGGAATATATGCATATTAAGAAAAACCTATCGCTGAAGGACAATAAAACAACTAGAATATCACTAAAACAACTAGGATATCACAGTTAGAATCTAAAGATAGCATGGAAAGATAAAACTAATAGCACTGTTTGGACAACACAATATACAACCTGATATTTTACTCATTATACATAAAACATGTGGCATTTTTTTTGGTAACTTTGAGATTAATCCCACAGTAGACAATAATGGAAGGTGTGTAAATCTTCATTTTAAGGAACAAATTTTAATGTGTGATGTCCATTCCTGGTGTCTCAGCTATGACATGGAATACTCCTCAAAGAGACGTAAAACCTTACTCATTCATTATAACGTAAAATTATTTCTCAATAATTCCATATTACTACAATGAGTATGGAAACATACTATTTCTGGTACCGGTCAGTATGTCTGTTCAAAAAGCGTATATTCAGTTTTTTAAATAGTTCTTGAACTCTTCATTTATCTCGGACAACATATCCGGTGATGTGTAAACGTCAATGGCTGTCATGGCGATAGCCTTTCCCATGTCCAACGTGTAGGGTTGTGCTTCAGGCGAACCTAGGAACAAATACATAGTAGGCAAACACATGTTTCAACTGGATGGCGATCCAATTTGTATATACTTCAAGGTATCTGCTGCATGTCACATCACATGTCCTGAATATCGACAAGAACGTCTTGCATCAAAATAGAATTTCGAGCATTTGGCAGATGTATCCTGAAAATATCCATTTGCTTCTGTGTAAAACATCCTCTACATATATACGTGACTCTTAGTATCATTACTTATCCATGCCCACACCAATCGACGTAAGGAAACGTTGTGTGCAACAATGTGTTAGGGAACTTCAAATGCACGTACCGTCAAATGAAAGTGGCTTCATCCGTATTTAGTCCCGAAGTGAGTGATGATAGTCTTTTATTCTCTTGAACTTTGAATAATTTAGCAGATAAGGTTGTATGCACGCATCGGTTTCATTCCTATGAGAGATCCTAAAGAACATTTGTCGCAATGATGCAGTTGCCTAGAAACCTTTAAGAATGGTCTTTGGTTGTGTAAAAAGAAACAGTGATTTCACGTCTAGGGCCTCCAAAACAATCACCAAAGTCAGACATATTTACTTTTCACGTTAGGATCTACATTAGGAGTAAGGTCTTCAAGTGTTTGACAAATAATGAGGTTACACTTGAGGATCCTACATGATCTGGTAAAAAGATATTCGAACGTCAAAGCTGATGTTCAAAACAGTGCGTTGTTGTAATCAGTTTAAAGTAATTTCTATATTGGTTTGGAAAGGTCGTATATTGTAGTGATAACTCACCAGCAGCCGCTGTAAACTCCCTCGTATGGTTCAGACAGTCCTTAACACCAACATAGTACATGGGGTGGATGCCGGGAACGACGTAGGTAACGTTTCCCATGTCTGTGGAACCCATGGCCAGCCCAGCCAACTGTTCCGGAGGCGTGAACTCAACGCCAAGACTTTCAGCGTTAGCGACAAAGGCATTGGCCAGAATCTTGTTGGTCGCAACGTTGGAGTAACCTCGTCCATCAAACTCAAATTCAGCCTGAATCAAATTATAGGTGCTTGACTGTAAGTCACTTATGCACAAATAACATTCATATATTACCTTCCATTCTCTACTTTTACGCCACGCACTGCCATGCGCTGCTGATAGATATGACTTTGTAAGCGTTTATGGACGTGCATCCTTTTACATTATGCAAAACCATGTCCAAGTACATCGAGGTGGAACTCAACGTGTTGGGAAGAACCTACAAGCGGGGTATGTTGTCATTTTCCGTTCATATTGAATGTAGCCCAGATACATTAAATGGACATACCTTTACTTTAAGTGCACCATTATGACATTCTGGGAGTCACTGACAAGGCATATACTGCCAGATACAGCGTCAACACTCATTTAGCATCTGTCCAGAAAATGAACATGCACTTTGAAACAACGAACTGTGACTGTCTATACGCTACACTGATCAAAGTTACCCCCGTCATTTATTAATAGACACTATGTTAACATCAGATATCGTTATGCGTTAACTTCCCGGTCAGGCATCTGGTAAGATCCATCTCGATGCAGTAACTGATCAACGGGCATGTTAACGTCTTGACAACAGTCAGACACCCGTTAAACGTTCAACAAAACTGACTGGAAAGTCTAGTCCCCCCAGAAGCTCAAATTAAACAACGTTGCTGCGTTACATTTTAGGACGGTTCTACAAGATTCCGACAGATACTGACCGTGCATCCTGTTGCCGAAGCAGCAGCTTCAATACACTTTGACACTTTCTCCTTCAGAACATTCAGCTCTGCATCCGTGGGCGCCCTCAGGTAGTACTCCAGTTCTGTCAACTCCGGTATGATATTGGGTTTGGCTCCGCCATTGCTGATGATTCCTTAGCCATTGTCAAATATTTAGTATAATACGTTAGAGTGAGTGAGTGAGTTAATATTTAACGTGACATCGGCAGTATCTCAGCCATATCGTGACGAGAACATGCGTGACATTAAAAATTAAATATATATGCATATTATGAAGAACCTGTCGACGAAGAAGAGCAAAACCACTAGATTATCACAGTTAGTATTTAAAATTAGCGTGGAAACTCAAAAAAAATAATAGTATCACTATTTGGACAGTACAATATAAAAACAGGCCATAGATCGCCAACAACCGAAGGTAGATCACCATACTAGGGACCATGGGGACTTACAGTGCCTTTGCTACCTGCATGGTCCCTAGCTGGATTTACACCATCCCCTCAGCTGCTGGCGACTGTATGCAAGTTTAGCCACAATTTAAAATGACACATATTCTAAGGCTAAAAACGTGGAAGATTAAATCTGACTTCAACTGTTTTGGGACTTACGTACCCTCTCAGGAGGACAATAATTTTACGGTACTTCTACCCCCTTCGAGGATACAGCCACTAACAATCGAAGTTGCTAATTCAAAATCCAATCATAAAATATTTATCTATTTACAAGTCATGTAACAGGTCTAATTCTTTTAAAAACGCAATGGTTAAATGATAACTAACATTACTAAAAAGATTCTTCATAGTTCTTGATTTAAAATAGTTATCCTTTGTGATGGAATATTCAACAGAGTCAAGCCAAACATGCTTGACTGTGATTCTTTCATCACAAGGGAAGCAAAATGGAGGATCTTCACCTTCACCTCAAGCAAATAATTCATGTGTATATCGTGTGTGGCCAATACGACATCGTCGCATGATGACCTCTTCAAATCTGGACTGACAACCCAAGTAGGTGTAACCAATGTAGGGTTTTATTTCATGTAATTTGTTGACACCTACTTGAGTGTCCCACATCTTCTGCATCGGATCACGGATGTAAGACCTAGTGGTAGCTTTATAATCAGTGTATGAAATAAGAAGTGGTGTCACAGATTTGTTGAGTGCTGCTTTAGCAGCAAGGTCAGCCAGTGTGTTCCCAGAAATGCCTACATGACTGGTTAACCCACAAAAGACGATGTCGTATTGGCCAGTAGCAAGATCATTAGACAGTTCAATAATTTCATTTAAAAGTGGATGTTTACAAGAAATATTTTTAATCGCCTGAAGACAAGAAAGAGAGTCTGAGTAGATTATATATTGTTTACGCTTAGGGTGTCTTTGAATATATTTAAGAGCTGTTAATACGACATTTGCTTCTGCAGTAAAAATGGAGCTGTCATCTGGAATTCTAGAAGATATTGTTCTGGACCAAATGACAGTGGCACAAGCTGCTGCACCATCGTCCTTCGAACCATCTGTAAATAAGGGTTTGTAATTGCAATATTTACTTTTTAACTGATTATATTCTCTTTATATTGTAATTCATTAGTTTCTCACTTTTTAAATGAAGTTAATGTTAGCTCAACTTGTGGCCTAACCAACTGCCAAGGAGGAGTAGAAAGAAGACGGGAGGGATCTATGTTTTCCAGCTCAATGCCGGCTGAAGAAAGAAAGGGTTTAATTCTGTGCCCTAGAGGTGGAACAAGAGAAGACTTTTTTGTTGTACAAATCCTCATAAAGTGGATTGAACACACAGTTATATGCAGGGTTAGATTCATTAGAATATAATTTAGTTATACTGTAAGGATAATTTTATACGACGTTGTGTAAGAGATGGTTCATCGGCCTCAATGTAAAGACTGTCAGTAGGGGAAGTCCGGAAAGACTCAAGACAAAGTCTTAAACCTTGGTGGTGTACAGAATCAAGAAGAGTAATGTTGCTTTTGCAGGCTCCACCATATACGATGGGGCTGTAATCAAGTTTCGAACGGACCAATGATCGATAAAGTTGTAGGAGGGTAGCTTGGTCCACTCCCCACTTACAATTAGAAATGACTTTCAGCAAGTCAAGTGCCTTAAGGCATTTAGTTTTAAGGGATTTGATGTGGGAGAGAAACGTTAAATGCGAGTCAAAAATCAATCCCAAGAACTTTTACAACTTTAATAGCAGTGCCATTTAGAAACAGCTCAGGGTCTTTATGTGGTTTATATCGTCTGCAGAAATAATACGTTAGAACTGCAGTATGTTTTCAAAAGACCAAAGCAAGGACATGCATATAAACGGATGGCGTAGATTCAGGTCTGTCTTGATTCAGATTCATATTTTGCTGTCCACTTTACTATATTGTATGTCACGTTTAAATTCCATACATTCATGCACATTCCATTTACTTCATGGCACTTCTAAAGAATGTTTAAATATGTATGATTTTTATTTCTTAAAGTAGAACTGTATCACTTATATTCTTAACACCCTGAAGTTTCAGTCTGGATAGGAAGTTGAAAAGCTAAGAGACCTTTCGAAACTAGACGTCTTATGAACACACCACCATTTCTCTTTATCACCGCAGCTAACACAATACATGGGATGCACGTGCGAAAAGCAGTATCATCACATGCGTGCATTTGGTGTCATTCCTGATTTTAACGTTTTTCAAGAAGGTCGATAAATCATAGTCGACCATCAATGTCCTGTGTTAATGAAAATCGTACTCATACAAATTTCACGTCATATGCAAATCATCCTTCAAGAAAAATTATGGAACAAACAACTATAGTCAAAAAGCAGTAGGTGCAATTGTTGATGCAATTATCAATATATATCAGCATAGCATATCAACATTGATTGACTCCCATATATCTCTCAATTATTTAAATCGTTCACTAACTTTATGAGTGTATAATGCCATCAACTGATATACATCCCGGCTTCACATTTTAGGACATATTTGGAATTAGTATATTGGAAATATATAGCCCTTACCATGCACTCTCCAGTCAGGTTTCATCTGTTGTCGGAGACAGGAGATGTTTTGGTAACACAAGACGGCCGCGTCTAGAGCGTTGATGCCCTTCCAGGGAAACCCTGCAGCATGTGATGCCTTGCCATGGAACTTGATATTGCACCTAAACAGTACACCTATTCGCTATAATTGGCATACGAGGTTTACAACTGGCATGTGGAGGAGTTTACCATTATGATATGGACTTCAAAGCGATAGGGTTCGTATAATCAATGGGACTGACAGGTCTGTAAAAATACTGAATATGAGTAGTCTGAAGCTGTCACAAGCTGTTCAGAGAAATACTGAACTACAGATTGTTACAATGATGAAATGATACAATGCTGATGTATAAAATTCTTGCTGTATAGCTTACGTCACAACGGCCAGACACGAAGGGAATGCTGTTACACATGGCGATGGATGCGCCATCATTGCAATATCTACATCCTCAAAGGCATTGGCGTTGATGAGATCAAGTTTGCCACCACCTCCTTCTTCTGCGGGAGTTCCAAGAACAGTTAACTAAAATCAAAGATAGATATATTCATGAAAAAGTCATTTCATCAAGGCAACGCTGCTGGGATAAAAGTAACCAAAGTAACCACTGAAATTTGTTTTAAGTGCATAGGTAACGCTTTTGCATTTAAGTGCCGTCAAAAGTGAGAATCATCGTTGTAATGCATCAACCGCAAAGGACATTTAGGCTCCAATCACAGTTTCCTAAAAGCGGACACGATACCCGGACAAATTTGTTTGTCAGTGTTTCGGTGAAGAATTCGTAATTTGATGTTGCAATCTAGAATACCCGCACCCATACGCCAACGCGCGCGCACGTACGCGCACACACACACACAAATGCGTGTGCGGGCAGTATCATATATCATCACCGCAGTTACCAAAATAAGTATGGCATACCTTAACTGTTATAAATTGTTACCACAGTTAAAACAATGGGCACAAGATACCATAACTGTCATAAATCATTATCGTACTATAATAGGCCATATGTTCGTAAATGTCATAAATGCGTACTGTAGTTAACGCAATGTTCACAACAGAGCGTAACTGTCATAAAACCTTACCGTATTTAACACAAAAGGCATGGCATAACGTAACTCTCATTTATCCTCACTGTAGCACAATATGCCCGACATGCCCTCAATTTCATTTGCCATTATCGTAGTTAACACAACGGGCCTGACATAGCCTAATCGTCATAAATCACTACCGTAGTTACACACAACAGACATGATACCCCGTAGTTGTCAAACATCCTTACTGTATCTACCATAACAGGCACAACACACAGTTTCTGATTGTTGTTTGGCGCACCTTTCTGTACTTGTCCTATGCAATTGTCATGAATGGTTGATGAGTCCACAAGATCACGTACATCACCACTATCGCAGTTACTCAAGGAAATGTTGCAATATTGTATTATGTATAGCATTTGTCGCCCATATTTGGTTATATCATGCATTGTCCATATTACCTCACTTGAATTGAAAATGTATCAGGTAATCACTGACTATTAACATTGTATTATCATGTATACATTGATGTATTTTGAATGGTATGTTCCATACTTGTTTGAATGAACCTAAAAAACTCTTAGCCTTCTCCTTTCCTGTTTCAGGAATATTGTTAACCATGATGACATGTATACCTTTAAGGTGCATGTATATACATGTTGACCCCCTAGCTCATTGACCTAGAACTGTCAAGTGAACCGAGCGGGTCCCAAAGCTCTCAATACAATCATTGTTCGTGATATTTTGCACCTGACAGTCATGCGTTCGATGGTGTATAACTATACTACTTTCTGTGACCAGGGAAAATGTTACATTTTGCTTTAGTGTCAGTTTAGTTTTCATTTCAGTGTTTTCCATGTTCTTGAAGCGGTATTCTATAACAGCAAGTCTGCTGGCAGTGAATGAAGCAGAATAGATTCACCAGTCCGCTTTGTCATCCCGTTTCTACCATGCAGGCAGTATTATTATCTCCCTGGACACTAGTACATGCACTTATGGGTATTACATTTATATTGACACTGACTCACTCAAGGAAGACATTCAGGACAATTTATTTGTTCTTTAATGCCTCGCTCAGCAATATCCTTAACCTCAGCATAAGTTCGAGGGTTAGATTTGGCCACTGCAATACAGTCTACGGCAGCCACATAAGTTCATACAATGAAACCTCGTCGTCTTGAAAAGCAGGGTCACAGCACATATTTGCAGGTCGAAGCAATATGACTGGGTACGGATATAAGTAGCATTCCGACACTCATCTACTTTACTACACATCGTCCCAGCAGCAACTCCTACACTCCGTTTACCTACAGATCGACGTGTCACACCTGCTGGTCGACGTGACATATGATATGCCTCAATACGGCGTAAAAAAACTTCAGTCACTCACCTAACTTGCCAGGCGATAAATAAAAAGGAAGGACGATAAAAGCGAAAGCGATAAAAGCGAAACGATAAAGGAACAAGAAAATTTATACTGACCTTACCCCCAGTCCTTGTAGCCTCTAGTGCAGCCTTCACACCAAGACCCGCTGCTACGCCCAATTCAGCTATCAGGTTGTGGCCACAGGCGTGTCCGATCTCCGGCAGGGCATCATATTCACACAGTATGGCCACATGAGGACCTGATCCATCTTTACCAAACACTGCCCTGAAGGCTGTATCCAGTACGTAATTCCTCTCAACCTCAAATCCATGCTTCTCAAGAAAATCTGTCAGTACAGTGTGAGCATTTTCCTCTTTAAAATTTAGCTCAGGCCTTTCCCAAATAGCCTGACTGAGTTTGTTCAAGTCATCTGTGTACTTTTCAATTTCCACGCAAGCTGCCTCCTTCATTGCCGTCATTTTGTGTGGAAGGTGCGCTGTTTGTGGTGACGATCACGAGACTCCTGATCACGAGGCGGTATTGTCTTGTCTAATATGATATACAGTACTCCGGTTCACATTACAGCTAGGGCTGTGTCTATGTGATGCGAGATGTGTTTGTATACTCATAGCTCTCGTTGACGCTATGTAAGTTCGACACACGCTCTGGTTATCCCAGGGTCAAAGTTTCCGCTTGATGAGTAGCTGCAGGTAGGTTTGAGGTGCGCATTTTCTTGGTACAGTAAATGTGCATCTCGGAATATTTAGATCTAACTGATCGTTAAGGTCAACTGTTATAGTGAGTGAGTGAATGAGTGAGTAAACATTTAAAGTCACATCGGCAGTATTTAAGCCATATCACATATATATTTTGTTACAGTTAAGAATTTTCCGTGACAAAAGGTATAAGAAATCCACTGTGAACCAGCACAAAAGAACAAAGACACGTCTAAAACATCCAAATATTGTATTATTAAGCAAAGGGAGCAAGTTATACAAAGTCACAAGTCAATTTCACAATACCGATTTCAAATACAATCCAAATGAGACAAAATCTAAGGCAAGGGGTCACAAATTATATAGCAATCTTACCAAAGTCTTAGTGCGAGAGAGAAACAGTTATGCAGAATGTTACACAGCGAGCGGTTATGTAGATCAGACTTTGACGGATATGATGATGTATACTCCAGTAAATGTGTCCGTGTCCAACACAGCAACTAGCATGTATATATACTGTCACAGTTTCAAGAACTTTCGAGCACTGACGACCATCGCCACTAACGTGGAAAGCTCTAGAACAATAGTTGTCTCGTGTTTATGTTTTTCAAAGGGAGGTAACTCTAAAGCACTGCCTTAAAGGCGTGTAGCTTAAATAATTATCTGTAGGAAATGTGACCCATAATAACTACAGCAATAATAAGTGATAACAACTCAAATCACGGAAAATACAAAACAAAATGAATAAAAAGAAAGTTAAGAAAGATACATATCTATCTGCAAAGGACAGAAAAATGACTTGATCATCACAGAAATACATTTAAAGCTGTTAATTAAATTTAAAATACATCAACTGTAAATGAATGACTAGACAATAAAACCGGCTATATATCGCCAACAACTGAAGGCATATTACCATACTAGGGACCTATGGGACTTAAAGCACATGGGGACCCTAGCTGAATTTACACTATCCCATCAGGTACTGGCAAATTGTAGAAAATCTAGCCATAAGTTAAACCAACATACAGTATGGTTCAAAATTATTGAGAATAGCTAAAGCATTTCATATTATTAAACGAGAACAAATCAGATAAAATTGAATGTATTGTGAAAGTGAACTGACCTTTTCATGTTGTGTAGGTAACAATTTAATATTTTATCAAGTCTCCTTGAGCTTCACGGCACAGTCTAAGACGGGTAGGCATACTTCCTATCAGAGAGGTTAGTGTCTCGTGAGTTATGCTGTCCCAGTATCGGACCACTTCTCTCTTCATGTCTTCAATTTTTGTCAACCCTTTTTGATTCACACATTCCTTCATCATCCCCCAAATGTTCTCAATGGGATTAAGTCAGGACTATATGCAGGAAATGGTAATGCAGTCACATTTTCTCCTGAAACCACTGCTTGGCATGTTTTGCGATGTGTTTAGGATCATGATCTTGCTGCAAAATCCAGTCATTTCCATAAAACACATGTGCACTTGGAAGGAGAAAATTATCTAATATGTTAGTGTAGCGTTGACTTGTCAGATTTCCCTCAAACACACACAGCGGGGTCGTTCCTAATAAGGATATCCCTCCCCATACATGAAACTTTGGGCTGTATTTAGGTCGTCGATACAACGGTGCTGACGCAGACTTTGTCCATATTTTCACATTATTGGGATATACCCATATTGAGCTTTCATCAGTAAAAATCACATTTTCCCAGTCAAAGTTTTCATGTGCCAAACACCACTCAACACGCCTGTCTTTATGTTCTTGTTTCATGAGAGGAGAAGGAATTCCAGTCTTTTTCTCCCATCCAAGATCAATCAAATTTCTTCTAACTGTAGATTTTGATACAACTGTTGATCCCTTTTCTATCATTTCATACCTGATGTTGGAGATGCTTGCCCTTTGCTTTTTAGACGCTAAAATTCCCAACCGGACGCGATCTGAGAAGTCCAATTTTCTGGGTCTCCCTGCTCCTTTCTGGTGCCCAAAATCCTTTCCCTCTTTAAAATTCTTCCTAATCCTATACCCAGTAGAAAGAGGAGTTCCTGTTCTCTCTGCCAATGTATTTACATCATCAATTCCTTGATTACACAACTCAAAAATCAACCTTCTTTTATCTTCAGCAGACATTGTTGACAGTGCTGAGGAAAATGACGTCTGCTACAAATTCAGGGGAGGTAACTCTAATTGTACTATACTCAGTAGGCCAAGATGAGTTACCTCCCTTATACCATTACTTAGTTTTAAGTATCAGTGAATCAGTTGAGGTGTTAGGATAGCTCAAAGTAAGAAGAAAAATTCTCAATAATTATGAACCAGACTATATATGCTACAATTACAAATAGTGGTAGGTTTAAATTAAATTAGAACCATTTTGGGACTTATGTACGCTCTCAGGAGGACAATAATTTTACAAAACTTCAACCCCCTTTTAGCGCACAGCTTTCAAGTGTTATATATCACCACCTGTGAGAAGCAACGTAAAGTAATTTCTTTATACCTGGCTACATTGTGCTTGTTGTTTGTGTAACGCCCCACTTCAGAAATGTGACGGTGATCTGCAAATAATCATATCTGAGCAACACTGTGATAAACAACCACACAACTGGGATGCGATGATATGTGTGTACTAAGAGTGCCGGCCTGACCATCCGATACCGATAGATTACCCCGATACGAGGCTCGTGTCTAAAGACACGTGACACAGAACAGCTTGACCTAAATTAAATCTAACAGCTATTTTCTATCCATATGAGGATTATTGTTATCCTTTTACGTAACGGATTGATATGAGTCAGCAATATGAATTAGCTGTGCAGTATAATTTTGGGTATGGTTTTATGCCACGAACCATACCTGCATTTAACCTCATTTGTTTTCTTTCAGATACAAACTCAATATACACCCCGAAAGAAACGGCTATAAGAAAGATGCAAATATCAGTGTTGGCGTTTGTGATCTGCATATCTAATCTACGATACCCACCAAGACGAAGATGTGAAAAGCAATCAAATCAATTTTAAATCCTCAATTTGCCTGTCAGGGTTTGGGCATAATATCGCGTTCGAGATCACGTTTTGATAACACATAACGTGTCATAAACAGATTCATATACAGCAATATGTCTGAACATCGTAAGCATCCGGGGGCATGACCTATGATGCTCTTTTGCAGTGACGATCTTTTCCTAAAAAAATAATTTATAGCTCCAACAACACCTCATACCTAAACGCATTCAACACGGGTAGTCAAAGATGGACAACTATGCAAATGAAAACAGTAGAAACTAAAACCAAAACTCACCGAGATGGGTGCTCCTTCCATGGTTCACAACGATACACGATTCTGTACCGAATCACCTGATTACGTGAGTTAGTGAGTGAGTTAACATTTAACGTCACATCAGCAATATTTCAGCGATATCGGGACGTCACCTAAATAAAGAAGTTGTTGATCCTTACAAAATTTCCTAATCTCGCCCAATGTCTACAGATATCAATATTTCCGACACAGAGAAGCAAAATTACTTTTAATTATTGCACAAAAAAATCGAGTTACAAAACAGTATTTAAGGTCAATTCCATATTTAAGAATCACTTTCAAACGAACAGTATATTGTTACAGCTTCAAAATAAGGCAATATTGTACATTGCGCATATATATTTACGTTGTAAGCTACTCAGTAATCTCGCATTGTTACAAACAGTTCTGGCCACCCTTTGTATCCGTATATTAATCTCATGTGTAATTCACATGAAAAACACTGAACTAGTGTTGAAATATTTCTAATTGGTGTTGAATTATTTTTTATCAATGTCCTTCTTGAATTTCTTAAACTGTTCTTTGATCTCGGACAGCTTGCCCGGTGATGAAAAGACGTCAATGGCTGTCATGGCGAGCGCTTTCCCCATATCCAGCGTGTAGGGTTGTGCTTCAGGTGAACCTAGGACCAGACAAACAGTGCATATATACATTTGTTTAAGCTCAGACAATCCAATGTCCCCATTCATGTAAAGGGACGTGACTGTCATGTACTATGTTCTGAATATCGACAGCTTGACCGTCAAAATAGCCATACTTGTCATAATTTGTGTTGTTATTGGTTGTTCTTACTTTTGTTTTCTCTTATCCAGCCGTTTGCGTTGGACTATGCGTTTATGATTTGCGTGCATTAATATTGTGCCAATTGTGATAACCAGTGTATACCATTATATGGTAGTGTTAACGTATATTTTAGTGACATCTCACCAGCAGCAGCTGTAAACTCCCTGGTATGGTTCAGACAGTCCTTAACACCGACGTAGTACATGGGGTGGATGCTGGGAACGACGTAGGTAACGTTTCCCATATCTGTGGAACCCATGGCCAGTCCTGCTAGTTGTTCCTGTGGAGTGAACTCGACGCCAAGACTTTCAGCGTTAGCAACAAAGGCATTGGCCAGAACCTTGTTGGTCGCAACGTTGGAGATAGCTCGAGGATCAAATTCACATTCAGCCTGAATCAAATCAAAATGGCCTGATAACTAATAGTATGAATGTACTCTGTGCATCATTTATGAGATTTTTTGTACACACTTCACTGCCATTATTAGTTACACGGTGTTCCCTGTATTTCCTGAGGCCTTAAGATCTTCCTACATAGTTTATCTTTGAACAACAGCATTCAATCATCGACTGAACAGTCATAAAGGAAGATATCTCGGGATGTCTTAGTTTAGGATAAAATGATCGAAGTTTTGTTACATTTTATTTTTGGATACATTTATTGACATAAACAAATTTACTCTCTTTATACTCATAGTTGTACACGCCATTCGTACGCGAAGCGATCAGCCGTTTGGCAGTCCCCTTCACCTGAGGTCAAGGCCATTTGTATAAACCGTGTAGTGTGTCACATGACAGATTTTCAATTCGTACATCCTGGGAAATCCGCCAACGTGGTTTGCTATGCTTTGGCTTTTGACCAGTCAGAATTCGACAAATTTATCTTGAGGGTAACAAAACACGTTAATGTTATGTTCTACTATTTCATCCATGCGATACATATGATAGTCCATTATACTTAATTTATTGGCAGTTTATAAAACGTAAAATTAAACTAGTCGGCATTTAGATGGTACTGAATGTGCAGAACACCTGCCACATACCACAGAAGGAACATATTACCATTACTAATTACATTGACTGTGGACGTATTACCATTTTAGTAGACATGCATGTACTGTGAAATGAAATGAAAATATGGGAGACACAGATACAGACATGATAGTGCTAGCATCCGTCCAGAAAATATGCATGTTACTGAAAATGCAACACAAACATGAAACCAGTGATACACTGAAACAGCACGGTGAAAGATGCTATTGGACACACATTGCAAACACGAATACTCCAGTGAAAAACTAAACATACTAAACATAGTGTTGGTTTAACTGGGGCTTTTTGTATTTTGGGTGTTGTTGTTGTTTCGTTTCATTTATTGATTTTATTTTATTCATTTATCTTTTGGGGGGAGGGGTTCTTGCAGTGTGTTGTTGTATATTTTTCTGTGTTATATTTTGTTGCTGTTGACGTCTGTGCATGTTGTTTTGTTTATAGGTTTGTTTGCTTGTTGTTATTTGGTTTTGCTTGTTTTGTTTTTTTGTTTGTTGTTGTTTTGGGTTTGTTTTTGTTTTTGTTGTTTTTCTTTTTGTTTTGGGGGGTTTTTTTGGGTTTTTTTGTTTTTGTTTTGTTTTGTTTTGTTTTTGTTGTTTTTGGGGGGAGGGATTGTTGTTTCTTTTTTGTTTTTTTTTGGAAGTTGCTTTTCTTATACATTTCACTTCTAAGATTTGCCAAATTCTGTCTTAAAATCCTGCAGGATTATGACCAAAATGCAAAATGCATTAACATTTGAGACAGGCATAGGCCATACACCATATTAATGTTTTTACAATATTGATTGGACAGCCGGCAAACATACTACCAGAAACTGAAATTCAACAACGTAGGCATCTCTCGAGCCACTGGGAAAACACTTTAGTGACGACCTCCCAAATACTGACCGTGCATCTTGTTGCTGTAGCAGCGGCCTCTATACAATTGAACACTTTCTCCTTCAGAACGTACACTTCTGCATCCGTGGGCGCCCTCAGGAGATACTCCAGTTCAGTCAACTCAGGTATGACATTAGCTTTTGTTCCGCCATTGCTGATGATTCCTTAACCAAATATATACCTTTTAGTTGTTGTATGTTAATAATAGGCCGGATCAAAGTGAATATTACGAAAAGCATAACATACAGTTTTCATTGAGGGACTCCTCGCTCATTATAGGATGTGGAGTATGGTCTTCAACACTAAACGTTCCGAAATCATTTTCATATTTATATCATACCTATCTCAAAAAGGTAGAACTGATTCATTTCTAGGCCACGTTCATCACTCCCAACTCTGAAATACTTGTGTTAAATTTTTGCATGTCCCTTCTGTTTTTCATACATTTTCTGCTAACTAACAAGCGACACGGCTTTTCATGTCGAGATAATGTAATGTACTGACTGTAATTGTGGCACCCGTACCATGCACTCTCCAGTCAGGTTTCATCTGTTGTCTGAGGCAGGAGATGTTCTGGTAACACAAGACGGCGGCATCAAGAGCGTTGATGCCCTTCCAGGGAAACCCTGCAGCATGAGATGCTTTGCCATGGAACTTGATGTTGCATCTAAAAAGTACAGTGATACACTCCACTGTATTAGACAACATGTCAGTGGAAGTGACGGGAGACAGGTCTGTAAAAAATTGATCCACCAAATAATATGCCAAATTTGTCACATCAGAAAACCTCGTGATGATATATTGTGTGTAATAGGTGAGTTTTAGTCAGAATTATCGCATGATATGACGTCGTTTATGTTACCTCATAATGGACAAGCAGAAAGGAAACGCTGTTACAAAGGGCGACGGGTGCGCCATCATTGCAATATCAACATCATCAAACACTCTGGCGTTGATGAGATCAAGTTTGCCACAGCCCCCCTCTTCTGCGGGAGTTCCAAGAACAGTTAACTGAAAAGGATAAAATCGATGATGAAAGGGGTTTTTTTTGAGGCAGCGTTGATGATATAACCATTTAGAATCGCTAATTATGTTCACAGTACCCACTAAGGTGTGCACCCGCTGCGGGTGTTATCCATAGAAGGGTCATTGTTCTGATGCATTTACACCAATCACACTCTCTAAGAACGGACTCGAGAGTGAGTGAGTATGGTCTTGCGCAGCTTTTAGCAATATCTTAGCAATATCTTACCAGGAGACAGCAGAAATGGTCTTCACAGATTGTACACATGTGGATAATTGAACCAGAACTCTCATCGTGATGAGCCAACGCTTTAACCACTAGACCAGAGAACCAGATCAGTTTTCTTTTCACTGATTCGGTTATACCGATTTACTTAGTAGCTTGAATGTGATGTTATAACATAGCATAAACATACACACAAACAATGGAGGAAATGTTAAATATTAAACAAAAACCTAGTCACTTCGCTAACGCTAAAAAATATTCAGACACTGTCTTGCTGACGATGTTAATTGTGCCTTTTTCGAAGAGCACATATGTAGCATGTCAGACTGAGTCATACACATATACATCCATACACTTTAATGTACGTCGCTAAACATGCAAATTTCAATTTTCGTAATGGGTGTTAATCCCATTTTATCTGACGTACTTTTGCATGTCTTTAAACAGGGAACACATTTTTAAACATACTGCAGTAGGTATGCTTTTTAGCCCTTGAGGTACAGGTAGCATGTTGACCTACACCTGTCAAGTGTACCTCTGATGATTCAAGAGTCCGATATCTATCAGAACAAAAACAGAACTTAGTGATATAAACATTCGTTATTTGTAAGCTGTACGTTTGATAACGTAGACCTACACTGTAAGGGGGGTAATGCAACATTTATTTGTTTTCACATTTTACCTTGTTGATTTAGGATTTTAATACCATTGTTTTTGTATGTTCAACTACATGAACCTGGTTGACAGAGAATGCAAATAGATGCACGTTGTTATCCAACGCTCCAGAGGCAGATTGTTTTCCTTCTTTATAAAAGTGCGTAATATCAACCAACACACTTTTGCATGCAGTATTCAAGCGTATTCTGATTTACTGTTCGTCGCGCAACGGAAGCATTCAGTCTCAGGTTTCGTTACATGAACTTTGAGCGGTCCTCCCGTTTAATCCTCTGTAGCAACAATACGAAAAACCTTTATGGATAAGAACGTCTTTTCTTTCGTGAGTATGACGTTTCGATGCAGATTTTTATACCCATGTCAAGAAGGAATGTCACTTGAAGAAAACGCGATGTATATATACTGAATGTTACAAAGAAAACAACATAATTTGTGAGGTAGTAAAATAAAAGAAATCGTTATCTATAAAGTTTGTTGATATTGTACTTCCCAACTTCTAAAGTGGTACTCAAAGAATATATTTTCCATTTTCACTCATCTTATTTACAGGTCGATGTGACATAAGATATGGGTCCATAAGATATGGGTCCATATTCAGTGGCTCACCTAACTCGCCTGGCGATAAAGGGAACAAGAAAGATTATACTGACCTTCCCTCCCATCCCTGTGGCTTGTAGTGCAGCCTTCACACCGAGACCCGCTGCTACGCCCAATTCAGCTATCAGGTTGTGGCCACAGGCGTGTCCGATCTCCGGCAGGGCATCATATTCACACAATATGGCCACATGAGGACTTGATCCATCTTTACCAAACACTGCCTTGAAGGCTGTATCCAGTACGTAATGCCTCTCAACCTCAAATCCATGCTTCTCAAGAAAAGCTGTCAATACATTGTGAGCATTTTCCTCTTTAAAATTTAGCTCAGGCCTTTCCCAAATAGCCTGACTGAGTTTGTTCAAGTCATCTGCATGCTTGTCAATTTCCCCGCATGCTGTCTCCTTCATTTGTTTTGCCGTCATCTTCTGCTGTCTGTGCGCTGTGTGTTTTGACGATTATGACACTCCTTCTGAAAGTGGTACGTGGTTGTGCAGTCGTTTTATGTGACATGCTGTACACCTATAAATAGTTAATGGTGCAGCAGGTTTTCAATCTGGGTTAAATCCGTGTGTTTGCTCCTATATCAGCCAGTTATCCAATACGTACGATTCTGTGCAGCAATGTGTAAATAACGAATAGTGAAACTCTACCCGATTACTGTGTAAACAGTGTATTATATATCCCGTTACCAAGCAAACAGCTATACTTATTTTTCCAAAACAACGAAAGTCACGGGGCACAGAACACGTTAACCTAAACCATATCAAAAGTTGTTTTTCACCAGTGTTCACTAAAAGCGGAGTAAAACCCAACTCATTCAGTCACTCACTAAAACTGTAAATCCTATTTATTTTAGCAAAGGTATGTCTCGTATGGTCAGTATTGCAAATGTTTGGTATTTGGCCTCTATCCTCATGGTGTGCTTGACGAGAACGTGATGCGTGACTCATATTCAGTAAAAGTTTTGGAATCGACTTTGTTGCTTGATTGTGAAAATAGCAAAAACTTGAGCACGACATTGCAAATACCTAAGCTGAGTACCTTAACAAACTTAACAAGCAAAGATCAGCCAGTGTTCTGCCTCGTCATTCAAAACAGATAATTACAGATCATAAGAGACAAGGACAAGAAAGTAAATGCTCTTGTCTGCTCGTATTATCAAAACCTGCTATGCTATTAGTCTTGTATACCCTACTGAGACAGAAGAAAAAATGTTTACAGGAACCACCCGACAGATAAAAAGGTCATTCCGACGTCGCCTAAAACGTGATGTCCACAGATCTATGTTCTGTCTTAGAGAGAACTTAGACCTGCTCTGTGAAGGATTGCCAAAAAGAAAACGGAAGATCCCTTATGTTCTTTTTTGAGTCAGGAAAAAAACCACTTAAATGACATCAGAGGCTCAGCTTTCACTTGGGAAGAAATGCCTGAACAAAAATCAGCCTTGACAGTCATGACGCCATGATCACCAGTAGGTTGTGTGAGTGAGTTTAGTTTTACGCCGCACTCGGCAATATAGCAGTCATATGGCGGCGGTCTGTAAATAATCGAGTCTGTACCAGACAATCCCGTGATCAACATCATGATCATCGGTTTGCGAAATTGGGAATCGATGACATGTGGCAACCAAGCCTGACCACCCGATCCCGTTAGTCGCCTCTTACGACAAGCATAGTCGCCTTTTATGGCAAGCCCGGGTTGCTGAAGGTCTATTCTACCCCGGGACCTTCACGGGTCCCCACCAGTAGGCATATAATAATCAAAAAGGCGTACTATATAACAACTGGCGTACATCTCAGTTTTCTTGAACTCAATATTAGACCCATTCTGTCTTATAACATGTTAAACATAAACAATCAACATGGCTCTTAAACATTTTATATGATTTTTTTTTACTTTATACTTATAAGCATAATTATGGAGCCTTATTCTCAGATTCGTTACGATTTGTCCATATTATTGTAAATATTTTGATAGATCTTAGTTCAGTGCTTATATTACTTGTATGCCATACACAAGTATGGGTCATTCCATTCTAAACACTCAAAGTAATGGGAAGGAGATTAAGAGGTCATAAGAGTTGTTTGTATAAGGATGTGTAACTAATGGCAAGTGTAACTAATGGGAGGATACGATTCAAAGACAGTCACAGCCAGTAGGCAAACCGTGATAATCCATAGATGTCCATTAAGTTTAAATGCTTTGTGTGAATAACTGAAAGGCCAGACGTCTTTAAGGTTATAATGCATTTTGTGGGTACCTGAAAGCTTTGAGTAATTGCGTTCAAATCCTAAGTGTGAGCATTTTGCACCCAACAAAGCATCACCACGCTTATGCACCTCGTTAAGCAAATATCTTTCCGGTAGTGTATAACTAGGAATCTGCTGGATATTAGTCATAATTCAAGGGTCAGGGTGCCAATCCACAAAGCGTTCATAACGTTACGAACTCTATACGTTATCAGAGGCTTACGAATGTCGTAGCGCTTTTTGGCTTTTAAGGCTTTTTGGCTCGAGGCCCTGTTTACCGACTTTCCAGGACAGAAGCCTTCATGGACATCAACTACCCGGAGAGGAAATTTTATTGAGGAAACCATTTTGGGTAAATCAGTTATCAGTTATTAATCAGTAATTAAGAAGTACGCGTGTTTACATGGAAACTACTTGTCTTTCTCTGTTCTTGTGCTGTGATGACTCGCATTACCAGGTGTGATAAAGTGGGCCCATAATTCGTTGGTGATTGAAATGTTACAGACAGCCCTTCAAGACGTAGATAGCGTGGCAGGTCTGGCGACATAAATGTAATTACTCAACATCTGTGGTTGACTTATTAAGATAGCCATTTGTAATAGACCATTCGTTATCTGCAAATGTGATAAGCAGGGCGATATAGAGGACATATCGACCTTAGTGACAATAGAACTATCTGTGGTCATCATGAAATATTTCGATGGCAGCAAAAGTTTCATAGTTCATAAATTGGAATCTAGAACAATAAGTTTTTTTATGCAGCATGTGGTACACTTTATGCAGGAACCGTAAAATCACAGGTGCTAAATGTGCAAAAACGTCTGACCATCTAATCATCGAGAAATGAAATTACTTGGATTTATTCCATAATTCGATCTTGTCATCCAAAGTATAGCAATAGAAGTTTGTAGTTTTAATGAGTGAGTCAATCGGTTGTAATGCTGCTTTGAACAACTTCCCAGTTTGTCAACTTGATGTGGCAGATGTCGAACACCCTGTCTTACATACAGAATACAACACACAATATAAAGTTAAACGTACGCTGATCTTTGCATCATAAATGTAGTATTGAAAACGAGATTGCTGTTTATCTTACTCAAACATATTATTGTGTTTTAATAATGACTAAACGTTGAGAGTCAACAAGTGACTCTGTCCCGATAAAAAAAACAGATTAAAATATATAAATAATATGGTGTTGCTTCACCACTTTATTGATGTATTTCTGTTTGAGTTATTTTGCCATACGGCCCCTTCGGATTAAATTTAATTTATGTAAATATACGCCTCCGAATATGTGCGGATTAAATACATAACAGAGTTTTCAAATTGTAGTACGGTTCCTAACAAAAAGCAAGACGTACCTTTCCAAACCGCATAAGTTCCCCCTCCCATTGTGGCCACTTGGTGGCATTACATTTAAAATTTATAAATGTTATAGTTTGTTAAACATTCTGAATTACGCTCTCGCGAGACAATCAGAAACATTTTTGCTCTATACATGGTAACCTTTCTAACACGGGATGGCGAACGATTGTACAGAGCCCTGCCTGGAAAACTACAGTTGACCTGAAACAATACTTATGAGGGTATGGGGTTGTACAGGGTGATATACGGGGCATACAATGAAATAGGAGCTGTCCCATAGAAATGTCCTCGTGTGACCTGGGGTTTGCTTTCAACACACGAAGATTTTTTTCTTCGATTTCCTCGTTTTGAAACCACTTGAACCCCTTTCAAAATTTCTGGATCCGCCCATTTAATGTGATTGTTGTAGCAAAACAGTTTTCAACCTTTTATGAGGGTGTGTCAGCGGAACTTGTGTGAAATACCGGTCTTACCACCTTGCTTTTACGCCTATATCGCAATTACTTCTTCTTCACCCACATAATAACACAGCAAAAATAACCTGGTTTCCGCAGTGCGGAAACCTGACGGAAAGTGGACTGAAACTTAAGTTTCCACCAAGAATCCAGTGAGTTTCCGTTCTTTTACACTGAGTTTCCGCAATGACGGAAACTTTCAATTACCCACTTTCTAAGGGTTTCCGCACGGTATCCGTTACCCATGCTCCAACAAGTTTCCGTTGAGTTTCAGTTAAGTTAGAGATCCATCAGGTTTCCGCAGGGTTTCAGTCACCAAGACTCCATCAGGTTTCCGCAGAGTTTCAGTTACCAAGACTCCATCAGGTTTCCGCAGAGTTTCAGTTACAAACTGACCTACATAGTTTCCGCAGAGTTTCTGTTGCCAGAAAACTATCCACAGCATTTCATTTACTCGGGTTCACAGGAGTCATTCAATGTGTGTCATTGCATATAACATTCTTGTTACTCCTGGTTGGCAAAGACAATATAAGGAGTTTGTGTAAAATCATCGAGTATACATAAAGAAAAACAAAAGATACAATAAGATTCACTGTTTTATTTTCAGACAAATATGGATCAAACATATATCTAATAAATAATAAAAAGATATAGCACTAGATAACAGATCAACATTTGTAACTTATGACAAAAATATTTCTAAAAACATGCTATAACAGTTGCATCCCTTGACTCCTCCTGCACCTCCTCACGCTGACACAGAAAAACACATCCCAGTCAGTCAATGCTAAACATATAATAACACACACCATGCAATACAATACAACAATGAAATAAAATGCAATAAAGAACTTAGGTTACATTGAAAGTACAAAAAATGTATTTAAAGTAAATAAAGGTATCTTGGAAAATAGATAAAAATTAAGATCGAATAAAATTTATTAATTGAAATACAATCAGAATATCAAAACTATTAAAGTTTTACATTGAGAATAATTCAAATTTAATTGATCACAGATAAAATTCCGTTCATGTGATCGATTAGCTATTTACTAGCCCACTTGGGCATCCTTGAGCGGATATCTATCAGGTTAGTCATCAAAGAATTTTTAGATTTCACTAAAAATCGAGTTTGCACTGTCACGTTGCTATCCATGTTTAATATATTTAATGTATGTATCATACATGTAACTGTAATAACTGAAAGTGAGCAAATGGTAATACGTATTTAATATTTGTAATACATGTTTTCTGCATTATCATATATATTGCTGTGTTTCATTCATTGGAAATGTTAGATTTTACAAGCTTTTCTTCAGTGAATTGTCTCTCAGTTGAACTGATGATTCAAACTGAATGTCCTTTTCCTTTAAAGACACTGACAGTGACCAAGATATTAACAGCACATTCAAGGTTTGCGAGCTATTACCAACACAATGTGAGAGCCTGATTGATTCGGATTCAGATGTTTCGCCAGATATTAACCAGGACTCCCATACACCAACAAACATCTACAGAAAAACAAAGCACTTTGTGTAGTGGCTAGCTCGTCTTCATTCAGTGTGCCTACTTCCTGAGCAATGCTTGTGTGGAGAGAATTCTGTTACTCTTCTCTGAGCGCCCCAGTTTCTTAATACAGCGAATTGTGTACTACTGCAACTACCCTGTTGCATTAAAATGTGAGCTTTTCTAAGAAATGAAACAGTTGAATCATAACATTTCCAGAGTTTGTTTTTTGTTCAAATAAATATGTAATAAATATAACAAGATAATACAACATATTTCAGCTTTCTAAACTAAGCGAACTCTCATTGTCATCTTCCTTGTACAGAAACCTAGCGGAAACCTACATTACCCAAGATCCACAAGGTTTCCGCAAGACCAGAAACGTACTCACTCCAGCTATAAAGGTTTCAGTAAACTGAAACTAAATGGAAACTTCCAACTACAGTTTCAGTTGACGGAAACATGACGGAAACTAAGACTTGTTAGTTTCAGTTGTGGAAACTATGCGGAAACTCTCATTGCGCATTTCCTGAAACTGAAACCTAGCGGAAACCTACATTACCCAGTATCCATCAGGTTTCCGCAAGAACGGAAACCAAGTTATTTTTGCTGTGTAATAAGTGCACATTTATAATGCGCTCATTTCCACGCTTGGATCATGCTCAAGGTGCAACAATCGAGAAGATCAATGAAAGGAATGATGACAAAGTAAGTATGATTCGTAGAACTGGCGGAAAAGACCAACCTTGAATGAATCAAACATTGGAGAAAGTTTCAGATCTTGGGGGAGAAAGTTCCACATGTAGGGGGCATAATGTTCAAAAGATATCTGACCCAAGGACTCAAGTTTGTATTATGCCACTGTCAGAAGGTTCTGGTGTAGGGATCTTAGTTCCCGTGTTGGGACAGCTCTGATACGTATGCAAGAGATTGCAGAGATTTGTGTCACAGAGAGAGAATTTTGAACTGGATCCTTGTTCTTATTCAAGCCAGTGAAGATTTCTAATAACAGGAGTGATGTGTGATTTCTTGGAGGTGATGGTCGCGATTCATCATGGAGAAGATATTTATCCATACAGAATTGCGTGGCATGAAACATTATAAACATTCTTGATACATGTAGGGAACTTAGCCCTTGAGCCCGACAAGCTTTCGATTTAACCATTCGTAGTGGCAGGCTCTACTATTCTCTGAGCAGGAGCGTGAACAGGTTGATGATTGAATGTTATCTGTGTAACGATTCCGGAATCGATTGTATGATGTCCGGGTCCAAGCAAATTCTTTCGATTTCTCAGATGCGAGACATCACGGTCGTAAGCATTTGGATGATAAAACTGTAGATGTATACCGAGACGCATACCTCACAATGTCTATATTTGTCCGCAGGACCGCAGGTAACATTGTAATAGGAATAACGTGTACTGAACATAGCTGCGTTTGAATATGTGGTATACCCTAATTGACGGTAAATACAGCAACTAATTATTATAATCATTTCTTTGTTATGCGGGCCTGTCTATAATAAGCAAAAAATGTTGAGCCAGGTTAAAACTATTGCAACAATGCTAAATCCAATTTTTAGTAACCAACTATTTTGGTCAGCTGTATTTCACACATTCCAATGATTCAAAATGGCTGACAATATGCAGTATAACTGCAATTTCATAACTGAATAAACTCAGATTTAATGAATACTACATCCGTCATGGGGTAAGGTTGAGATGATTCTGAAATAATGTATTCTCTCATCCACGGGAATGGATTCAAAGAGTGAAAAATGTCTTTGGAAAAAACGTAAACAAAACGCACTTCAGACTGGTTTAAGGGTTTATTTTAACAGCTACTAGAAACAACCAGCACACATACTATTTTACAATTTCGTCAGCAATAACAGGTCGTCAAGTAAAAAAGCATCAGTTCGCAGCATATTTTGTAGCTTATATTAAACACAGAGTGACCTTGCATCCGAAAAGAACTAGGCAGAACTCATGTCTCTTCTGAAGTCCTCCTTCATCTCTGCCAGGGTGTTTGGTGATGTGTAGATGTCAACAGCCGTCATGGCGAGGGCTTTTCCTACGTCTAGCGTGTATGGCTGTGCTTCAGGCGAACCTGGGAACAATCATGTCGCACAGCTACAAAAGTGGTGTGAAAGACGTCACTCTGGACGATTTTAGTCAGACATTGACAAGCGTTTTATCAAGGTGTGAACAACAGTACTGGGACAAATGCTCGTCATAGTATTTGTGTTTCAGATGGAATCATTCCTTGCATAATGTTCGCCAGTTACTTCTTTCTTCCAGTCAAGGAAGAGTTAAGCATATGAGTACTGAGGATGTAGCTTGCTCTAAAAGCAATATTCATTAACAGATTTGTGCTCGCGTCTCGGTGGACCACGATGCCTAAACTAAACTGACGGACAAAGCACACAGGTTGCATTTCTTCCAATAAGATAAAAATAACAAAACCTTTTGATGAAATGGAAAATGTATATTGAAGCACACTGCGATACGCGTGTTTTATCTGTAACAGTAAACAGCGATGTAGTGATGACAACTGCAGACGGTTCCTACGATGCTGAAAGGTCAAGAACATTAACCGCAGCGGTCGTTTGGCCCATATGCCAGCAGCAAGAATTCGTGTTGTTACTGTGAATCGGCTTACGCGATTACCTAATGATGCGGCGGCTGATAACGTCACTATCAACATCCGGTTACGTAGATGAACAAACCGCAGATCATCTTAGAATGTTGTGACTCTGGAACGTCCTATTGCAGGAGGATTACATGTCTGGCCTGTCATATTGAAACAGTTAAATAGCGGAATAATGGTTTGTCTTGTGTCTGTGTCCTTGCAATATGGTTGTTCGAAGCGTCCGCTTGTGACATTCTTGCGCCGACGTCAGTCTTGGCATTTTCTCGTGAGATTTTTGTCAAGTGATCCTTCAGTCTCCACGAAAAATAGATTTAATGTTCTCTCTCTCTACGAAACTTGCTCGTGCGTAGGACAATAGTCATAATTTTGCATTCCT
This sequence comes from Haliotis asinina, assembly GCF_037392515.1. NCBI lineage: Eukaryota > Metazoa > Mollusca > Gastropoda > Lepetellida > Haliotidae > Haliotis > Haliotis asinina. The sequence goes on from NC_090285.1 coordinate 36,493,081, forward strand.
TTTGCATAGGAAATGAAACATGATGGCTGTGTTCTATACAATCAGTGTTCTTTAATAATTTTATGGTTTGAACATAAATTACGCCTGTATACTTTCTTTTGCACGTCATTTCTATTCAATTTTCTCTGTAAATGGAGTCTGGATATTGTAGGACTGTGGACAATCACAAAATGATGTTAGTCATCATCAAGCCAACTGATGGAATTGAATTGATTAACGTCTTCTTCATAGGAGATGTTACCACTATTTTGGCCGATGTCCAGCCTCAAGTTATGTATTCTATATTCTGTATTCAGGTTTCCCAGTGGTGACAATAAAGATAATCCTCATCACTGACAATTTTCGATTCTCTCTGTCTCTTCTCCACTTCGAGTTATTATCCACATGGAAGTGGACAAGAAGGAACACCATTCCCGGAAGTGGGCACTATTTACTCATGGTTGACTAGTGGTGTAAGATACGTCCGTCATAAATATACTCGATGACAAGCCGGTAGCAATGTTCGTCAGGGCAAAGAATAGGTTTAATAGGTTTAAAGGATGCAGACAGATTCTGCCTGTTTGTGCATTTGGCTGTCATGAAGCTTTCAAACATGGAGAGTATGTACTTAATGCACAGAGAATAGAGTGAGTGAACGCTATGACGAGGGAAGACTGTTTTAGAGATATTCCAAGTTCGTAGTTAGGCTCAGCATGTTTCAGTCACCAACTGATATCAAAATTTGAAAACTAAGAACCATGGGGATATTTACAGCAGGTAAATATATAAAGCATGTCTTTTACTAAATCCATTTCTGAAACCTTGAAACAATTGAGATCATCATAGTGCAGTAAATCGTCGACATTATTTCGATTGCCTGAAACTTACCTGAATAGACTAAAACGCGTCTCCAGTAGGGAACTGTTAGCGACCTTTGGTTTCCGTGATCAGTTTAACGATGCTTTGCTATTTGTGATGAGTGATGACATGACAATCTGAAAGCTTTTGACAAAGACCTGTTTTTTATCATTGGGTTGATATGATACTTTTTACTCACCAGCAGCCGCTGTAAACTCCCTCGTGTGGTTGGGACACCCTCCAACTCCAACAAAAAATATGGGATGGATGCTTGGAAGAACGTAGGACACATTTCCCATGTCGGTGGACCCACAAATCATGCCCTTAAGCTGTTCCTGCGGGGTGAACGCCACTCCAATACTCCTGGCGTTAGCTTCAAATGCATTAGCCAAAGTTTTGTTGGTGACAAGGTTGGAATATTTCTTTCGATCGAACTCGTATTCAACCTATGACATAACAATCAAATACATCTCCTTGAATAGTCATCTGGATGGCTACCATAGGCTGACATAGGCTAACATAGGCTAACATAGGCTAACATGTGTTTGCATGAAGATTATGTTACTGTGTCCGTTCTGATTTTGTCATAAGAGAAATAATATTTTGGGGAGCAGCGGCAGCATCCCATGAGCCATGTACTCTTGACATCCTGCCAGTAAAGAAATATTAGTTTTGTTGGACTTTAGAAATATTTTCAACACTCCCATTCAATATATGCTTCGTTCATGTGTTACAACCAATGGTGGTCGGCTGTGATTACATAATACGCATATAACAATTGTAGATGCATACGAAGACTCCGAAATAATCTCATAAAATTAAGAGTGTGTGTTGAAGAATGTTGGAAATCTTATATATCCTGGTCGATCAGGCAGTAAGGACACATGTTGATAAATAATTGTGTGTTTCAACTAACGGAAGACGAACGGCTGGGATAGGAAAATCCGGACATAACGCCCGACACCTGTTTGTGCATTGAGTTAGGAGCATATTTCGGCGTCTTGGGGCTTTATTACTGACATTCACTTTTGTTTCTATGGCCATACTCGTTGGTATACACGACGTCTCGATATAGTGGGCCTTTTGCTGACTGAGGTGTGTTCAAAACACAACCTGATATTCATTTTTACTACTATGCTCACATGAGTATCATGATCACAAACACTTCCTTGGGAGGCACGTTTATAGAAGACAGGACAGTTGCCATTTGAGAAACGGCTAAATGACACACTGCTATACCTCAGTTTAAGACTCACGATAATCTTCTAACATTTCCCACAAGACTGACTGGAAACGTTTAAAGACCATTTGTTCCAGCAGCTCTCGAAAACCAATGTGGACATCTTGTAAGATACGGGCTACAGGTTCTGGTAAAGTGCTGCCAGAAGCTAACAGATACTGACCGTGCATCCTGTTGCTGAAGCAGCAGCTTCAATACACTTGGATACTTTCTCCTTTAGAACGTTCAGCTCTGCGTCAGTGGGCGCCCTCATAGAGAATGTTAGTTCTGTGAGCTCAGGAATGATGTTTTGCTTGACACCACCGTTGTTTATGATTCCTAGATAAATAGCATGTATTCGGTACGATAAGAGTAGTGCAAAATACAATTTTCGTCATTCCAGTTTGATTAGCTTATAATGGTTTCCCGGTCATTGCTAAACTCAAAAGAAACTAGCCACGTTCGCAGAAGGTAAAATGCGCAAAAGTCTTATATACTATTGCAGAGATTGCATACTGAAGCACTGATAGGGATCGGTGTGCTTTATTTTGGAATTGTTGATTAGAAGAACAAATGTGGACCAAGCATTACCATGCACTCTCCAGTCAGGTTTCATCTGTTGTCTGAGACAGGAGATGTTCTGGTAGCACAGTACGGCAGCGTCAAGGGCGTTGATGCCTTCCCAGGGAAAGCCTGCAGCGTGAGACGCCCTACCGTGGAACTTGATGACGCACCTGATTCATAACAATCAAATATGTTCAGGACCACCTGTTTCGTGATTAGAATTTATCAGTCATGGCATGATGGATGACATATGGTAACAATGAAATTAACGGACGGTGCACTTTTGGTGAATATTTTATAGGACAGATAAGTGTATCAAAATATGACCACATCTGCTCTTGTTTACCGAAGTGACAAGTATATTACGGTGTATATCTTACCCTACGTCGGATAGATAGACAGGAAATGCAGTTACATATGGTGTAGGATGCGCCATCATTGCAGCATCAACATCCTTGAAGACGTCGGCGTTGATGAGATCAATTTTACCACCACCTTCCTCTTCCGCTGGAGTACCCAGAACGGTTAACTTAAATAGAACAACATTTTGAAATTAAATTCGTGGAAGCAAATGCATTTCACTTAAACTGTCCTCTTTGAATACTGCTTCGGTTTTCAGACAAACTCTCTCTAGGCCTGGAACTTGCACTTGCTCTTTCCCTCTTTAGCTCATAGTATTAGCGGGTTGACACAAGGGCGGTTAGGTCGGAGTAAGTAAGTGTGTCATTGGACCACGCATGGTAAACAACACCCATAAAATTTCCCAAGGCACGGCATGTACAAGCATCCGTACGTAGACGAAAATGAGTTTGTGTTCAGTCGCATTCATTCTGGTCGTTGTAAAACGTGGTCGCGTGGTTTATCTGTCTTGACTAAAGTGACCATTCAGCCATGTTGGCAAGGTTGGTGCTTTGGGATGCCTGGGTGAAGAAGGCGGAGTTTTTGGAGGAGATGCCAGATGGAGAGCATATACGTCCGAGATTTTGGTGAAATAAGTTATTTAAAGACGATCGACTCAGGTTGAATGTTATACAATTTGGATACGTGGTAACATAGTGGAACTGGCCACACAACCAGCTGACGGCCATCTCTCAGCCTGCACATAGAGATATAAGAACCACACCTATACCAGCACCAAGAGCAGTGGCTCGAGTATGGTCTAACGACGTTATTCGTTTATAATTTGGGCGTTGCTGACCTCTTTTCAAAGGGACAGAAGCCATAGTGCATTCATTGTTGACATGCAACTCTCGGTCCATGTGGAAACTTTGAATCAATATAACGCAACAAAGTAAATTAGTTATCTGTATTGTTTTAAAACAACAGTTCTTGGGATAAAAAAGTGGAAGACAAAAGCAAATTGTATAAACTTACCATTTAAACAGTATGCCATGTAAAAGTTTCGTGCGCGGATGGTGCAAGGGTCCGGCCAAGAATGAACACTGGTATCTATGCAAATGCAATAACGTAAAACCACTTTCACTTGTCAAATGATAACTACCTGTGGCAACATCGACACTGCTTGTACAACACTAACCTTCCCTCCAGTTCCAGAAGCCTGTAACGCTGCCTTCACACCAAGACCCGCAGCAACGCCCACTTCAGCTATCAGGTTGTGGCCACAGGCGTGTCCGATCTCCGGCAGGGCATCATATTCACACAGTATGGCCACATGAGGACCTGATCCATCTTTACCAAACACGGCCCTGAAGGCTGTATCCAGCTTGTAATTCCTCTCAACCTCAAACCCATGCTTCTCAAGAAAATCTGTCAATACATGATGCGCGCTCACCTCTTCGTAATATTGCTCAGGATTTTTCCATATAGCCTGACTGATTTTGTTTAGGTCAGGCGCAAATCTGTGTATTTCCTCACATGCTGTTTCTTTCATGTTTGTGGCTGCCATCGTGTATGAAATCTTGTTGCGGGGGCTTTGATCAGTAAACGCTAAGCCAGCACATCATACCATTCCATTCAGGTCAACTACAATGACACAATCGCTTGCCGTGAGTGCTTATGAATATAGACCAATTACAGCATTGAACCGGTAATGCTTTTTATAACATATACGAGAAATGCACTCAGCGTCATTGATAAAGGGTCAAATGACATATAGCACATGTTAAGGAAAGTTTTGCAGAAATAACAGAACTAAACGTGACACATCGTGGCATATAGAGAAAGAGTTCAACCAACACGAGCAAACATCACTTGTACAGACCAACCCTCTAAAATGAAAAGGACAAACATGAAGCACTCGGTAGTGTACTCGGTTGTGTACCATCGACTGGAGCACCTTGTTCTCATGCTCCTTATCAAGCTCATAAAGAAAGCTTGTGGAATCGCATTTCATTCCTCTAACAAGACCTCTGGGGAAATCCTGGGTGAACAAATGTCAACCGAGTTCATCCCAGGCATGCTTAATTTGGCTTTGGTCTGGCGGGAGTGCTGGCCAAGCCATCTGCCGGTTTCTACTGGAAAAGTGTGGTTCTTAATTTCAAAAATGGGGTAAACTGCACTTTACGGGTCCCCGGAAGTGTACGTGACGGGCATGCGCAGAAGCCATATTTACATCGAAGCGAGCACTAGAGACCTTCATTCCTCAACATTATTTTAGGGTCAGTATTATGTCATGGTATTGTCAACTGCAAAAATTTCCCTTTGATTACTAACGATTGGATTGCTGTTTTGGAGCATTACTAAAAATTCGTGTTTAAAACTCTCGTCTCTTAGACGAAGTTTTGAATTAAACTTTTGCCAGTGAACACGAAAATGACCTCTAAATTCGTTTAAAATGCCTCCTAACGGAGATCAGCCCGCTCTCGCGTGCTTTTCTTTTATATATGACGCACTGCGCGCGTCGCTTACTGCCAAAGGCAGTACGCTCACGCCGAAGACGCGTACTCGTTATTAAAATTCGTGTTTAAAACTCTCGTCTTTTAGACGAAGTTTTGAATTAAACTTTTGCCAGTGAACACGAAAATGACCTCTAAATTCGTCTAAAATGCCTCCTAACGGAGATCAGCCCGCTCTCGCGTGCTTTTCTTTTATATATGACGCGCTGCGCGCGTCGCTTACTGCCAAAGGCAGTAAGCTCACGCCGAAGACGCGTACTCGTTACTATAGAATACATTTCCCACTTCCGGGTGATTGCCGAAGGCAGGGACCCGTAAACTGCAGGTGTCCCCAAAAATGGGAGATACAATGATTTGCCGAAAAGTAAAAATTGTTCGAAAAACGGTATTTTTGTAATTCATTTATCATTAATTCGTTTAGGACTATTAATAACGGAACTTCGCTAGGGTTGATAGAAATGAAGCATACAGCTTTATGGATTACAACTTCTTGTATATTGCGTTGAGCGACGTTTCGATGTAAATTCTTACATCGTTATCAAGCGAATAAATGTGAATACAAGTAAATAGTGAGAAGCTTTATATACATGGTATGTTGTAAGCGGATTAAAGATCACATATGCTCTAGAGGGTGCCAATGCTTAAATCACTTATTGACAGCGTTGTAAATGAAACCCCGTCCTTAAAACTGCTCATTTCGATCTTTAATTACCTTAAATCGACCTTTTTGACAACAGTGCACAATTCTCAGCCAATCAAAGCGGCGCGTTTCCGTGACGTGATAGTAGGTATACATATTAGGGTCTATGCAGAATTGATCTACATTTCAGGGTATAAACTATTTCGTTTACAGGTTTCGTTTACAGGTAGGTTGTAATCCGTGTCAGGTGGTATAAACCTCACAATCTACTATCATTTAGTTTTGTCTCCTGCTTTACCTAGTTTCCGAGTTACAATCCTTGTTTTCATAGACGATTCTTTGAAAATCACTTGGTGTTGGTAGGTTGTAATCCGTGTTGAGTGGTATAAACCTACACGTTATTTGTCATCATTCACTTGATGCTTAGTCAATGAATTTATAGCAGGTATAATTATTACTGAATACGCCATGTAGATTACCCGACAAAGGTCCCAAGTTGGCATTTCTTGTATCTGGATTGATCAAAGGATTAACCGATAACATGCTGATTGATTTATTACTTTTATGCGGATTTAAATGGGGATTTGTCAAAAGGTAGTGTTTATGTATGTACATTTACCACTATTAATCTATACTGAATACCCTCTGTCGTCTCCGTGTCTGTGCAAAAACAACATCCTTCTTTCAAATAACCGCCAATATATTGATTGATTGCTCATTATTAGCTAACTAAATTACTTCTTTTGCACATGTGAAAAACCTGAAACGATACATCACGTTTTCGTATATTAGACAGTTAAAAGACGCATCACTTGGGAAATCTGCAGATGAATTATATGCCACTCGTTTATGTAGATATTGATGGATACATTCCTCGAAGAAGGTAATAGCCTGACATTGCTCCTATAAGTTTAATTTGTTTTAATTTTTATATTTGCATTTTATTTTGTTGTCGTAGCATTCAACACAATCATTGTTTTGGTCGTGAAGTGTAATATTACAGACAACATGTAATAGGGCGTGCGTGCGAAATATTTACATTGTTAAACCATACATTAGTTATAAGTAATGCATACAAGTATGATTATAAACTAATTAGGATTTTAAGATCAAATATAAAGACATACATTGGCAAGTTTGTAGTTACTGGTGAGTGAACGTTTACATACCAAATGAATTTAGCAAGTGAAGACATTTATCGCGCAGTATTTTCACTTCGATCCCACCTCGCTTCCGTGTAAGAAGTCGTTATGTTACAAGTTGTGTCATGCAAAATCCTCTTGGCCATGATTCAAATACATATTTAACTACTAGTAGAAGGTAGTTTTGATTTTCTAGCTTGCTGAAAACAAACCATAATATGACTAATTCAAACGGACTTTAGTCCGTGACGTCACGATTTTCAAAAATGGCGGCGCCCTGTCTGAGGACTATTTGTTATTTAAGTTTGTTTTCACTGACTTACAGAATCAAAATAACTTTCTTCTGATAGTAACATATGTACTTGATTGATGGACAATAGCATTTTGCATGACACTGCTTATAAAATAACTTTGGTGTTCTGCTTATGACTAACCACAAGTCTTTCATATGTAATGGTTAAAAATACAAAAATATGAGTTTATTCGATCTTTAACGTTAACAACAACGAGTGAGAAAATAGCAAGAAGCAATGCCTGTTCTGTGGTTTGTGTTTATGGATGCATTTGTGTAGATGTGTGTGTGTGTGTGTGTGTGTGTGTGTGTGTGTGTGTGTGTGTGTGTGTGTGTGTGTGTGTGTGTGTGTGTGTGTGTGTGTGTGTGTGTGTGTGTGTGTGTGTGTGTGTGTGTGTGTGTGTGTGTTGACAGACAGACAGATTGTTATTCAGTATATGGAATTTGGCCCAAAATACAGACAGATTTAGGGTTACAAAATATCCAAGCGCATGGAACATATTTGTATAAAGTACAAGAGCGTGTCATAAATATAGTATGTATTATTTTGTCTTATTTGTTGCGATTTGTATAAAAAGACTGAAGTTTTATGCAAAATATCATAATCACGAGACAAAAGTCTGGAAACAATGTTTTGTTGAGAGGTGTACTTGATGTATTTGCCAATACGTCTTTCACGAAAAAACCGCTAAGCTTCAAAGATTAAACGTACATGCTATTCATTTTCAATAAAATACTTGTTTGTTTGTTTGTTTTTATAAACAGAGAGGACAGAGCTATTCTTGATATGGTGTAACTTGGTGTTTTCCAGTGTTGACAGCTATTCTAAAGTTACTGCATCTGAAGTGTGATAAAATCCTTTTAAGTGAGATGGTAGTGATGAATTCAGATAGTATTCAACAGTGAGTATGGATTTATATTGTTTATATGAATAAGAGTCTGGTAAGTTATAAACATTTACACTCCAGGTTTGTTGTAGATTGTCAAATAGTCTCTGCTTGAACATTGATTTGATAATATTGTTGTCGCCAACATCTTGGGAGATGCATACATATCCAAATCCGCAGATTGTCGTGATTTTAGCTTGTAATGGGAGGTGCGTGGTGGATAGTATTTAGTTGTTGTGCATGTAGCAGACTTTGAGGTGTGAGGCATTGAGCTTTGGTTGGGTTAGATTTGAACCTTTCAGGGTTTGAGTTTCAGTACCGTTGCATTAGTGTGTAATAACTTTGAAAATGGGGTTGTGTTGGGCCCTATCCCAGTAACTGGGCGTAGATTGGTTTATTATGTGTGTGACTGAAGCGGTGCAGTGTAAGAGTTTTAAACATGTCGATAAGTGCGTGTTTACTCCAGTTAGTGCCATTGATGGCTCGCATTAATTTTAAGTCCTTTTGACATGAGTTGACCAAGTTCTCAGTGTGGGGTGTCCATATTGTGTGGTTGTCAAAAGTTAGTCCTGAGAATTTAGCTTCCCTTTTGAGTTCAGTTTCTGGGTTATTTAGGTGAAGTATATATGTATAATTTTGCAATCATTTGGATATGATGCCCACCGTATGTTTTACATTTATGAGGAACCCCATCTCATGGCGGTCGAGATCCCAGACCATTTTCCCGGGAGGACGTCATGAATCATTATAGCAAAGAAAGTTGGGAATAATATGCTCCCCGTTTTCTTTAAGAAAATGGTCCGAAATGGTGTTGCGAGATTTTTTAGTTATCTGTCTACTATTTAGAATCGATTGTATGGAATTTAGAATTCTACGGTGTCTGGCATTGTTAACAAGTATTTGTATGTGGCCGTTGTGCCAAACCAGAAACAGTAGCGCTTGATCTTTGGACTCTAGTCACATTTGACGTCACAAGTGGAAAGGTCACGTGACTTCCAGCGGAATATGCATAATGGCCGAAGCTCAAATAGCAGAAACTTTATTCGCGATTAAGACGTAAATATGCATAATTTGCAATTGAAAAGTTGGATACATGTTCCCGATGACTTTATCTTTCAACCAACAGATTATTGCAATTCTCTCATATTCTCCTTTAATTAGGTTCTTGGTTTGCATGACATGTTTGAACCTTATATTTATCATTGTTTCAAGTGTGGGTGGCGAGGGAAATGGAACGGTATTTGGGGTGAAAATGGTGTTTTGGTTGTGACCGAGAAGCAAGCCAGCGTCAGCGTTGTCTATATTTGTGGCTAGGTCCTGAAGGCATATTTTTTTTTAAATGATCGTTATGTGTTTTTTTTAAATTTGTTTTACGTGGTGTTAGGATTGTCATGATTTAGCCTTAGGGTGAAACAGAATTTTCTCCAATGGTTTATTTTTGCTGCCTTGATATTTTAGGTCTCTTTTATAGTTATTGAGTCAAATATAATTTTGAACGGTCTCTTTCTGTTTGGTTAAGGTTCTTTTTTCTTATCTTTTAGCGTTAGTGATTTCTGTGTTTTGTGAAGGGTTGAAGCGAAAAGCAGGAATGCATTTATCTGTGATGTCTAGGATAGTGTTTGTAAGGCTGGTGTCAATGTCGTTGTAGATGGAGGAGATGTCTATTTGTTTGCGTAGTGTGGTCAATTTATGCCAGTCTGTTTTATTGATGTTGTGCCTGAAGTGGGGACATGAACGTGTGAAGTGACAGTGATTTTGATGGGTGCACTTACCGCTGCCCCAAATGTCAGTGTGTACCTCCCAGATACAAACTTGTGTGAGTTTGGGTGTGGTGAATGTGATGTCTGTGGCTGTGGGCGGGTGAAATGGGAGAGTGGGTAACGGATGGGTTGAATCTCGTTTACGAAATTGACGTTATGTCTGTCTAGCCTGTCGACGAGGCTGGATCCTTTGATATCGATGAAAGGTCTTGTGCATCACTAATGTGCATGGAAGTCTCCGAGGAAAGTGGTTACGGGGCCTAGGGCCTATGAATTAGAAAGAGTGCACAAACCTTCGTAAGCGATTTTGATACTATGTCTGCTAATTTTTTGCGTTGTTGTTTTCGTTGTTCCTTCGTATATTTCTTCCTCTTGTTTTTGTTTTGATTGTATTTTGTTTTTCCAATGAAAATTCCCACGCACGACGAATAAAGGAGAATGCAGTGAGTGAGTTAATGTTTAGCGTCACATCGGCAATATTGCAGCCATATCGTGACGAGATCCATTAGTATAAAGGAAAATGTAACAAAACGGGGTAGTTACGGCTGAACATACCATTTACTTGGAAACGATACAGGATCATGTATCGAATCGTCATGCTCTAGGATTAAAGAAATTGTCATTCATGCGTACTTGTTCCATCCTCATGTTTAACGCCATAAACGTGTAGGTTATTAAGCACCAAATGCCAGTCATTGCCAATACGAATGGAGCTAGTGTCTCATTTCCATGAATGTTAAAGAGCTTGTATTTCCATGCACTGGAATCATCATCGTCTGCATAAGATGGCATTGCAACGTGAATACTCACATGAAGTAAGATACAGTACCTGACAAAAATATCTCATCGAGATGTTGATATTGGGAGATATAGGTTTCGTGTGGTATCATGTTTGCAATACATACGAAATTTCGACGTAGATGCTAACAACGTTATCAAGGAAGTGTTTCTGTGAAGATGCTAACACCGTTATTAAGGAAGTGTTTCGGTGAACACGCTTACACCGTTATCAAACACGTGTTTCGGTGAACATGCTAACGCCGTCATCAAGCAAGTGTTTCGGTGAACATGCTAACTCCGTTATTAAGCAAGTCTCTCGGTGTAGACGCTAACACCGTCATCAAGCACGTGTTTCGGAGAATATGCTAACTCCTTTATTAAGCAAGTCTCTCGGTGTAGACGCTAACACCGTCATCAAGCACGTGTTTCGGTGAACATGCTAACACCGTCATCAAGCACGTGTTTCGGTGAACATGCTAACACCGTCATCAAGCAAGTGTTTCGGTGAACATGCTAACTCCGTTATTAAGCAAGTCTCTCGGTGTAGACGCTAACACCGTCATCAAGCAAGTGTTTCGGAGAATATGCTAACTCCTTTATTAAGCAAGTCTCTCGGTGTAGACGCTAACACCGTCATCAAGCACGTGTTTCGGTGAACATGCTAACACCGTCATCAAGCAAGTGTTTCGGTGAATATGCTAACACCGTTATTAAGCAAGTCTCTCGGTGTAGACGCTAACACCGTCATCAAGCACGTGTTTCGGTGAAGATACTAACACCGCCATCAAGCAAGTGTTTCGGTGACATGCTAACTCCTTTATTAAGCAAGTCTCTCGGTGTAGACGCTAACACCGTCATCAAGCACGTGTTTCGGTGAACATGCTAACATCGTTAACACCAAGACTCCGCATCTATTGAATTAAAGAAGCTGTTTATCCATAAGATTTGTCCCTCTTCATGTATATATTAGTATGTTTGTTTCATTATTTTCTTTCAATATTTTGTATTCCACTATATTATATCAGAGGCAGTGTCAACTGCAAAGTAATATTATATTTTTAATATCTTTGTTTCCGTGCCACGAATATAACATTCATAAGCTGTACTTCATCTTTTAAACATACAGTCATTTGCAATAGATATTTGTCCTTAACGTAGTCACAATATATTCAATTTACTAATCAATTCTGACCACAGGCCAATGGTTAGCTGGCGTGTACGTCACACCTGAAGTCTGTTTGTATGTCCGTCAGCATCTCCGCTGATGTGTAAACGTCGACAGCCGTCATTGCGAGCGCCTTGCTGATTTCCAGTGTCAAGGGTTGCGCTTCCGGAGTTCCTGTGACAAATGATTACCATCCCTATAAATTTTTTGAATACATAGCATTTCAATTTCATCACATGATTACCGATTCATATGGTGATGGATGCGCAACGGTGGATAGAGGGTACCTTTAACACAACGAACGTTGTCAATATGCTTGAGAATGTATCTAGGTTATGAAAATACTGCCAATGTGAGCAGCAGCTGGTACTATACGCTGTATCATTAGCCAACACAACAGATGTGACTAGGGAACTGTTATACTGTGGTCAACCGTGTTTTGCAATGCTTAAAGCAAGGAAAATAACATTGCAGCTTAGTATCAATTCGGGTTCGTAAGTTTGTTGGATGCTGGTTTATTGCTTAACGCCACACTCCGCAATATTCCAACTATATGTCAGTGGCTTGTAAATAGTCTAATCTGATCCTACCAATGTCAGATCTCCGTTGAACAGGAAGTTGGCAGGTGCAATGGAGGCGAAGAACAAGCGGATACGCCAATAGCGTCACTTCAAATGTTGAATGAAATATATTTTACGAGAGTAATAAAACATATGAGTCTGGAAATCGGACAGCAGAAGTGAGGAAATGGGCGTCTGCCTTTGATGGTCACGATATTCAATTTGGACATTAACAATAGTTTTCGAATCGAAGCGAGGGAAGTGCTTTTGCCAACCGCATATAGGAAGACTGCTCATTTTTCTATCTATTGCGCAACCCTTTTCTGCCTCACCCGATGCTGTAGTGAATTCTCTTGTATGGTTAAGGCAGCCGTCGACTCCAACGTAGTACATGGGATGGATACTGGGTACAACATACGACACATTACCCATGTCTGTAGACCCACTCATCATGCCTGCACACTTCTCCTTCGGTGTAGGTTCTATCCCTAGGGCGGTAGCGTTCGTGGTGAATGCCTTCGCCAGTGACCTGTTTGTGACTACGTTGGAATATGCCTTTGGATCAAAGTCATATTCAGCCTTAAAAGTAAAGAGGTACCCAGTAATATTCCTTCAGAATCTTCATTAGAGACATAATATACGAAATACGGTGATATGCGGGGAAAAAATAGTTAGAGATATATGTACTTCTTGAAATCATGAAATTAAGGATCTATGGATTTATTGACACACTGATAAAATATAGATTTTAAAAATACCAATATCTCTAACTTATTTTGTTCAGTATATATCCTAATGATGATTTTCACATTCTCAAGACGAAAAATAAACTGTCGCTTACATCGAATGTTCTGTTTGTTGTTTAACGCCGCACTCAGAAATATTGCAGCAATATTCCAGCAATATTCCAGGCTATCCCGATAGTTGCCTATTAAGACAAGGTAAGATGGTGATCTACCTTCACTTGTTGGCAATCTACAGCCTGTTTTCATATTGTATTGCCATCTATAGTTAGAATATTTTAGATTTAGTCACTAGTCGTAAATTTATTCTGTGAAAATCTAGTAGTTATTTTGTTGTTCTTCGTCAACAGGTTCTTAATTTTATTGATCCATAATGTAATCATTAGCTGTTTTCATTACGATATGGCTGAAATATTGCCGATGTGACGATAAATCGATAAATGTTACCTTACTCACTAGCATTGGTTACTGAAGATCAGGTCCTACCCGTGTATTCACGGGTGGCATCGGATGTGCAAATTATAACAATGTACCACCTGTGTGTTTCCAATGACAATTTGATATGCTGAACTGCTTTGGTAATACTTCAACACTGTTCCCATAGGCGTTATATTATGTCCAAGGCGCTCACTTTGAAGAGCTGACAAAGATGCGATGAATGCCATACAGTTACTGAGTGAGTCAATCTAGACATCATCTCGAACAATCTACCTTACATCCGCTTGCTGCAGCAGCAGCCATGATACACTGGATAATTTTCGTTTTGAGAATTCCCATGTCACTATCGGTTGGTGTACGCAGGTAGTATTCGAGTTCCGCCAGCTCAGGAATGACGTTAGCCTTGACTCCACCATTCTTGATTATCCCTATAATACAAAATCAGTAAAAAATATTCAGCATGCAGCACGAGAGTGTGTTGATAGCGGTAGGCTAACACAGTGTGTGACTGCATCAGCAGACATGTTCATCATGGATTCTGCGAATTATATACTCGTCATAAAAAGGAAACGTTACAGGTAAATTCATGTTATCGTAATGTTGCAGCAGATTGAAACAATCAAACACACGCACACGCACACGCACACGCACACGCACTCGCACTCGCACTCGCACTCGCACTCGCACACGCTCACGCGCACGCATGCATGCCATGCACACACATTCCGGAATATCCAGAGTTCGTCAGGAATTTCATAGAGATAGAGATGAACTTAAATTCGTTATATCTTTTCATATTCACATTTGTCTAGATGTCTTATACCCATTAGGGTATCTCGTCTTTCAGGTCATGTTTTGATTTGGCCGACTGTTAACGCAGAACCCTTACCATGCACTCTCCATTCAGGTTTCATCTGTTGCCGGAGACAGGAGATGTTCTGGTAGCACAAGACGGCAGCGTCCAGAGCGTTGATTCCCTCCCAGGGAAACCCTGCAGCGTGAGACGCCCTGCCATGGAACTTGACGTTGCACCTTTAGCAATAAAGACATATTCTGGTCATTACTGGCAGCTGTCATAAAAGGCGTTAGAATAAGAGTTTGCATCTCTCACGAAAGCTGTCAGTGAGCATTTCCGTGAGCGGTGGAGAATCTCTGTCAGTTACCCTTGTTCTAACGCTGCTTTTTGTGGTTAGCGAATGCACGTACTGCTGGTTGTAACATCTGCAGGCACGTCTCGTATCGATAAACATGCCATACAGATACTCAGTAGAATAACTGAATTACCATACACAGTAGTCAAACTAACCGTATCCTGTTTGACGGAAAACTCTCTTTAGGCCTTAACACACATGCTGATACACACGATATCACGTGAAAACAATCTGAAAGTATGTGTGAATTGTGTTGTCAGATCTTTTGTGCCATATCATGAATAAAGTGCTATAAAACATTAGTATAACATCCGTGAAGGTCCCGGGGTAGAATAGGCCTTCAGCAACCCATGCTTGCCATAAAAGGCGACTGTGCTTGTCGCAGGAGACGATTAACGGGATCGGGCGGTCAGACTCGCTGACTTCGTTGATACATGTCATCGGTTCCCAACTGCGCAGATCTATGCTCATGGTGTTGATCACTGGATTGTCTGGTCCAGACTCGACTATTTACAGGCCGCCGCCATATAGCTGGAATTTTGCTGAGTGCGACGTAAAACTAGACTCACTCACTCACTCATTAGTACAACACCTGTCGTATGTGCCGAAACCAAATGACGACTCAGTCTATAATTATTTGTTAATTCGTTTCTCTTGATGTAATTTATGCTGTATATATGCAAAATAGCATATAGGAAAGGGACATCGTAAAGACACACTGGCCCTTGCCTCTATTTCGAATTTCTCACAAACAATAACTAAATATTGTGCTACTTTAATAGTAAGCATTGTCATATATGTACATATTTCTGAACACGCAACTGCCCTCGAGTCACTTATGTGTTCTAAGTCATAGAGTAAGCATAGGGGTCATCTAAGTCACAGAGTAAGAATATGGGTCATCTAAGTCATAGAGTAAGCATAGGGGTCATCTAATTCATAGAGTAAGCATAGGGGTCATCTAAGTCATAGAGTAAGCACGGGGATCATCTAAGTCATAGAGTAAGCATAGGGGTCATCTTAGTCCTAGAATAAGCACGGGGTCATCTAAGTCATAGAGTAAGCACGGGGGTCTTCTAAGTCATAGAGTAAGAACGGGGGTCATCTAAGTCATAGAGTAAGCACGGGGATCACCTAAGTCATAGAGTAAGCATAGGGGTCATCTAAGTCCTAGAGTAAGCATAGGGGTCATCTAAGTCATAGAGTAAGCACAGGGGTCATCTAAGTCATAGAGTAAGCACAGGAGTCATCTGAGTCATAAGGTAAGCACAGGAGTCATCCGAGTCCTAGAGTACGCACAGGGGTCATCTGAGTCCTAGAGTAAGCATAGGGGTGCGTCCCTTGGTCGTGCCAGGCTCCGGTGGCCGTTTAATCGAAAACCAGATGTGATCAGTGTTATGAGCATGCACCTACTTCTCTCTCGACAGAAAAGACATGTCCACAACTGTGATTGGGGCGGGATGAGCCATCATTGCCACGTCCACACCTTCAAAAGCATTGGCATGGATCAGGTCAATCTTGCCGCCTCCGTCTTCTTCAGCTGGCGTGCCAAGAACAGTCAGCTGTAAGTGAGTGAGTGAGTGAGTGAGTTAGGTTTTACGCCGATCTTGTCAATATTCCAGCAATAACAAATGCCACAAGAAACATGTTAGACTGGCATATACGGTATCAAGCACAGTTCGAATGCTTTTTATCATAGCAAGGGGCAGTGGTTAAGTTGCCTTTAGCTGTCTAGAATAATAACAGTAGCTCATCACATCACAGCTCATGGTTTGGTTACCTGTAGAGGTCCTGTTTAGAATATTGGCCTTCAGTAACAAAATTAATGTATGTCGTATGAGACGACTAACGGGATCGGGTGGTCAGGCTCGCTGACTTGTTTGAAACATATCAACGATTCCCAAGTGCGCAGACCGAGGCTCACTTTATAGCCACCATATAGCTGGACTAATTGTTCAGTGTAGCGTAAATCTAACCTCACTCGCTCATAGTTTGGTAATGAGCAACTCTTGTCAGTGGCGTTTCAGAAGTTGAGATGATGAAGAGGAACAAGTTATATTCACTGGCAATTTCTTTATTACAATGCCTGCGACAGTTTCATGAAGATGATAACACTGCTGCTTGATATAACCGAAACGTCACCAAAATGTCGCTTCCATTGCAACAAAGACGTTTCAGTTATAATTAATGATTTTTTTACCGTCCTCCCTCTTGAAGCACGGGGGTTGTAAGTGAATGAGTTTAGCAATATTCCAGCGATATGGCTGCGATTTGTGTCTGGACAGACACTGTGTCTGAACCAGAACACAGACAACACAGCCTGGAGCAATGGTTTACATTCCATATATGGCAAGTGTTTCAATAAGCGATTTAAGACAAGTCGTAAAGGATAATAAGCATTTTATTGCATCAAAAGGAACCTAAAGAGATATGCCTCCAATCTATACAATATATGCCAAACTACTGTCGAAAAAGCGATACATTGTGCCTTTAAGGGCAATGTTTTGCCCTGTTCAGACATGGCGTTTAAACGGCCGCCGTGACAAACTGTTACACTACTAAGCACATTTGAACTCAATCACCGATCATGCAAATTCTGATGTTCATACTCACCTTCCCACCCATACCTGTGGCTTGTAGCGCTGCCTTCACACCAGGACCCGCTGCCACGCCCACTTCAGCTATCAGGTTGTGGCCACAGGCGTGTCCGATCTCCGGCAGGGCATCATATTCACACAGCATGGCCACATGAGGACCTGATCCACCTTGATCAAACACTGCCCTGAAGGCTGTATCCAGCTTGTAATTCCTCTCAACCTTAAATCCATGCTTCTCAAGAAATGTTGTCAGGTAATCGTGGGCAAAGGTTTCTGTATAACAAAGCTCTGGGTGTTTCCAGATTTCTTGACTGAGTGTGTTGAGTTCTGACGAGTGACCGTCGATCTCCCGGCAAGCCACGTCTTTCCCTGACATCACAGTTCGTTGGTAAATAACGGAATGACGTTGCTGAACATTGCTATTATTCTATCCGTTGCACACGGCTATGACCACATTACCATCCAACGACAATAGAGAGTGTCCACGCTATTTAAAGATCGATAGGCTACAAAGTATCGTGTTTAAACAAATAAACAAGCATTGAAAACTGTTATACACATTTCAGACAGCATTTGTTATGGAATATGTTATTTGTAATTAAATGTCTTTTGTTTGCTTGTACGTTGTTTTACGTCGTACTCAGCAACAATCACGCTATATGACTTTGGTCTGTAAATAACTTAACCTTAGCCAGACAGTTCAGTGTTCAACAGCATGAACCTCGATCTACGCATTTAGGAACCGATAACATGTGTCAACCAAAATCAGCGATCCTGACCACCCGATGTTGTTAGTCGTCTCTTACGACAAGCATGGGTTGCTGAAGACTAACTCTAGCCCGGGTCTGGTAATTAAGTATATAGATGGATTTGTTGTGTCTTTGTTGTGTGTTTTGAGGTACGAGTGTACGTTCCGCGATGTTTAGAATTCACAACTACTCAATATCACACATCTGGTTTCGTTGATTGACCACTCCGTTCTCACTGGTCTGAAATGACGTTACGCTAGTACAATAACGTTAAGTTGAAGTCGGTCACTTACTATCAGCTCGGAATAAAATTTCAACTTGGAATAATATAATGTGCGTATAGCTGTCGTCTCTTGAACACTTTAAAAGCTTTGAGGCAAGGAATTTATGGGAAACGTTTGAATTCTTAAAGTGAATACATTGCTCCTATCCGAACATGGCCTTAATATTTGGATAGTTCATTAGTATATTACACTGAAAAACTCCTAAAACCTGTTTGGAAGTAAATCAGGAAATGTGCTTCTGTGAAAGAAGTAGGATGGACAAACAAGCAACAGTCTCAACTGCGGATTTACAAACTGGACAACGTTTCCTATTCTTACCTATGAACCTTTTCATACGTTAGCATACCAGTAAATCTAACAAACCAAGTCGAAAATTCATTAAATCTTAAGAATACAAAATAGACAAATATCTATTTTTCTGAGTAAACTTCTAAATGACCTGTATCAATCATACTTTGAGCTGTCAGGATGGGTAGAATGCCAAGTATGATAGAACATAAGCAATAGCTTGGTATTTGAAATTATATAAAAACAGATTGATAATTTCGATGGTTTGTTTCATCCAAATAAAATCAAACCCATGCGAGAACAAAATATTACGTACATGGTTCATAACATTAGAATTGAACACCCTGGATGAACAAAATATGTAGATTGAAGGTGACACAAACAAGTGACACGAGGATTCGGAGCTCGTTTAAACTGCTTTGATGCACCGTGCACCTTTAATGCCTCGTGATGTTGCCTAGATATTGTGCAGCAGAACAATTAGCTAGGTCAGATGAGGTCTATGTATCGGTGCAATATGTGTGAGCACAGAATGTCAGTGAAATAATGTCACGTGCTTTGTTAAATATCTGTTAAAAATCTACTTTGTCACGATCGTGTTGATAAAGTTCCTCCGTGGTCATGATCAAAGTAACGTGTACTATAAATAGTGTCTTTCCATACACTGAATGCATTATTTTAATGTAAGACTCTAGCGATGTATGCATTTGAAGTCCCCTGTTCTATTGTTAATGTTTGATGGTTATTGGACCAGTCAAACTGTAGCCTGGACCCTAGACAGCTGACAATAACAAGACAAAGAACTTTGATCAGTGGAAACATTCATGCCAGCACCAACCATGCAGTAAATATGAAGGGGGTTGTTCAAAGCGTTCGTATGGGGCTCATTTCTGGTGTTCCCTGTCGTGGTATTTGTGGACTATTGCTGAAAGCGGCGTAAAACCCAACTCACTCACTCACTCACTCCTGCTGCGACACATTTGAATGGTGAAGGAAGACCGGAAAACATTTCAACATATAATCAGTAAGTTTATAGCTATGTTTAAATGTCAGTAACGTAAATGAGTGAGTGAGTGAGTGAGTTAGGATTTAAAGTCACATCGGCAATATTTCGATCGATCGTGACTAAAACTAGTTCTAAATTCATAATACATACATATGATATACTATATAAAAACCTGTCTACGAAGGACAGTAAAGCCACTATATTATCACAGATTGAGTTAAAACTAGTTAGCAGATATTCTTGAAAGGAGAATACAATTTGGACAATACAGTGTAAAAATGGGCTGCAGATCTCCATAACTGAGGCTAGATCACCTACAGTGCCTTTGTTACCTGCATGAGCCTAGTTGGTCAGTAGCGTAGGTAACATGCTGTCACATATCTCTAACACAGATGCTACGATCTCATGTACACACTTCACTTGTGTTTGATTTGATATTTAATATATGAAATATAAGACTCTTATCTTCTTTTGATGACACTTTAGGTCAGTTACTTATATCTTTGGAGTTCAAAACATTGAACCCGGGAGGTACGGGTTTTGAAGTGACCTTCAGTAACCAATGCTTGTCGTATGAGGCGACGAACGGGATCGATTGGTCTGGCTCGCCGACGTACATGTCGTCGGTTCCCAGTTACGCAGATCGACGCTAATGCTGTTGATCATTTGATTGTCTGAGCCCGACTCGATTATTTACAGATATCCGCCATATAGGTGGAATATTGCCGAGTACGGTGTAAAAGTAAACTCGCTCGCTCACATCCAGTAATGAAACCAATTATGAGAAAAGTAAGTTAGCATAAACGTCCGTTGTTACGAGTGTGTATTTTCTGTAAGTTGTATTACTGAATAAGTATATACTAATAATTATTATTTGGGTCACAATGTTTAGTGGTTTGAGTGATGATTAGTATGGGTCACATTTCGCATCATAAATGTTCAGCGCTTTTTGTACTTTGGCAGCAGGTCTTTAAGGAAGTGCTTCAGAGTCGCCTCCCTTGATTAATTGCTTACTTCCGGGAGACTACTAGAGAATTCTACGTTGAACCCGATGGTCACATGTCGGTGACTGTGAATTTAAAGGGTGGTTGTCGTGTTGACGACGGACACACACACATTATCTGGAGTACATCATTCGGCCATCATCAATCTTCGTACATAACCGCTGGCTGACCGCTCGCTGTGTTACATTCAGTAAAACTGTTTCTCACTCTGACACCAAGACTTCGGTGAGCTGACATTATATTTGTGGCCCATTATTTTAGATTTGACTCAGTTATATTGTACATGAAATCTCATTTGTGAATCTCTGTATCTTGCCTTTGTGTAGCTGAATAAAAAATTATTGAAAAGACTTGTCATTGTTATATTTTGTTGGTTCTGAAGGGATTTCTTATACCTTTTGTCACGGCAATTTTTAACCGTGGCATCGTTCAGTTTAACACACTGACATTTTACTCTACAATGTCAAAACTAACGCGACAACAATGTCATTAGTGATTGGAATATAGGGAAAGAGATCGAATGAGACAAAATGAACCTGTATGTTTCATCTGATCTGCGTGTACAGTACTTGGCTTTTCGTTAACATCAGTATAACGATCACATTCACACTGCTTTTCCTACTCCGTACATCACAGATCACAGAAACAGCCTGATGCATTCATGTAAGTTTGGGCTCCAGTATTTGGAGGAATCGATGTTGAATCTGGATCGAGAAAAGTTCTTAGTTTGGCATTTTAGAAGGTGTGTAGTTCAATGTAGAGGGGACTAAATGCATAACATCATAACAACATTTTTATTCAAACGTGCGACGTTCTGATACAGATTCAGTCTGCAGCTGATACAGATTCGGTCTGAAGCTGATACAGGTACAGTCTGCAGGTGATACAGGTACAGTCTGCAACTGATACAGATACAGTCTGCAGCTGATACAGATTCAGTCATGCTTGACAATATGTTGTTTGCAACGCACCCTAAGACTAGCCCTGCTTCGTCTCGGTTAATTTGCTTCCTCTTGAACTATAAACAAATAACTCGATTTGAAACTATGATCGATTGTTAAACAACTTGTATCCTACGTTGAATACAATTCTCAGATTAGTTCAATTGGCAAGGTAAAATTATGAGGATTCGCATTTTACTTCATTCGGTCTACTTTTTCGTTTAAAGTGAAATTCATCGGTTCGTTTACACTGCAAACAGACTATAGTTTCATTGTGAACCAAAACTCACAGTGTTCCTTAATATGATTGGTTGAAAAACATGATCGAATGAAGGCCGGGCGGGACAACTTAGGAATGGCCAGCGAGTCCTAACTTCACATACAGAAGGGAGCAAGCAACAAAGACATATTTTATATCATTGGAAAGATCTCGAGGAGATGAACACGAAAAGTTCATTTGCCAGTGTGTTCACGTGTTAATAAGCTCACAAATTGGCTCGGAAAATGGCAATTCCTGAGCTGAAGGAGAGGCTGAGGTAGTTCTATGCCGAAGTTCAGAGCGTGAATGGCCATATATACTCCAAGTCAACCATTGTCAGCCTAAGGACTTCCATTCACAGGCACATAAGAGCGTCTCCTCATGATCGTAAACATGCTCCAAGATACATATTTTCACACAGCAAGCAATATATGTTTGTCCATGATCAGAAAGCTAAAAAAAGAAGGACTTGACAACACAAAACATCACGCCGCAATCCCTCCGCGTGAACATGACACAATCCGCGAAAGTTTCGATACAAATAACCCTCTTGATTTAATTCAGAAGGTTTGGTTTGATCTGACACTCGGTTTTGTTCCTCGTGGTACAGAGAACCAGCGTGAACTTCATCGGTCACGAGTTGCCACGGAGGAAAATCAGCACACGTATTTTTTCAAATGACAAGTTCCGAAATGACAAACAAATCACCGTGGTGACCTGAAAGATGCAGTTGAGCCTAACAAGCGAATTTATGCCACGAACACACGGTTCTGTCAAGTGTCCTCATTTGAAAAATACGTTTCACACATGAATCCCGATAACAACACTTTCTTCCAGCAGCCCAAACGATCTGTTTGTCAGTCTCAAACGCTCTGGTGTAACACCCGTCCGGTTGACAAAAATTCAAATTTGACAAACCTCCTGGTGAATCGTTGCTTTAAAACTGTGGCCTTTTCCACATGCCACACTCTAATGTAATCATCAACAACATCATGTTGTCAATTTGGGGGGGGGGGGGGAGGTTCCAACTACTTTGCACAAAGCCGACAAGATATTTTATTTTGTAATTGTCTTGATCTAATACAATGCTCTTGTGATCTGGGGAACAGAAAAAGACCCATATTCGTAGTAATGATGACAGAACAAGACCAATTTGAGAAACTCCCTTACAGTATCAATGAACACTTTCTTCCAGCAGCCCAAACGATCTGTTTGTCAGTCTCAAACGCTCTGGTGTAACACCCGTCCGGTTGACAAAAATTCAAATTTGACAAACCTCCTGTTGAATCGTTGCTTTAAAACTGTGGCCTTTTCCACATGCCACACTCTAATGTAATCATCAACAACATCATGTTGTCAATTTGGGGGGGGGGGGAGGTTCCAACTACTTTGCACAAAGCCGACAAGATATTTTATTTTGTAATTGTCTTGATCTAATACAATGCTCTTGTGATCTGGGGAACAGAAAAAGACCCATATTCGTAGTAATGATGACAGAACAAGACCAATTTGAGAAACTCCCTTACAGTATCAATGAGCAATTCTAGATACTACCATGGGGACCAGCTGAACCGAATCGGCTGGCTGACGACGCTTCACTCACGGGGGCTTGTATTGCTGAAAATAAAACATCATGGGTCCAACAAGCCTACAGTGATATCCATATACGTAAAAAGAAGGAAAGGGATGTAACGCGCACAAAGTTGTCAAATATCTCAGTCTCGATTATGGGCGAAGTCTGGGTGGGAAATTCTTACTGAAATAAAGCCCGATAAATTCCCTTTCGAATAAATCCAAAATTATCGAAATCAGTGCACTGTGTACCGAGTAACTTCGCTCGGAACTCGCGAAAAGACAACCATTTCATTTGGACGCCAATAACATGCCTACGAAAATCATCGCCTCTCGAAGAAGAAATGCTACGTATTTCACTTAGAACACCCGATCGGCGAAAAAACATAACCTTTCCTTAATCGCTAGATATTTCGCTTTCGTTCTACAACCTCTCAAATGAAATAGGTTATTCCTTTACCTTCAATACACGAATTTATTGTGAAAATAGCGATATCGAGTGATCGAGTCCACCATGTTTGTCCTTCACCCTAAATAGGCTCGCACCAACACGATATATCACGCCACGAAATGAAAATAATACTGGTGTTTTATTTTTGACCAATCAGAGAGCAGCTCGTCGTTGGTGCCAGCCTATTGAGGGTGAAGGACAAACATGGTTGATGGTTGATTTGAGCCACTGGCTTCCGCATGTTTGAATCGATGGTGATTGTTCACCTTATTGTTGATCACGGCAATTCTCATACTTCTGTCTGCTGTACCTGTAACACCTGGTGATTGAATAATCATAAGAACAGGCTTCAGATTACATTACTATTCATGTTGTATGTATAATATAGCAATCACCAGTTTGTAAAAGTCTATGTTTCACTAATGATTATGCAACAGCCGATACCTGTGTCATCTTCTGAAATATCCCATCAGTAGATTTTCCCAATCATCAAACATAATTGCTGCATTGTGACAGATGTCTGTGTTTCGGAATGTTGTCTGTTGATTAACGCCACATACAGCAATATTCCGGCTATATAGCGGCGGTTTGTAAATAATCGAACTCGGATACCCCAGTGATCAACAGCATGGGCATCAATCTACACATTTAGGATACGATGACGTGTGTCAACCAAGCCAGCGAGCCTGACCGGCCGATCCCGTTAGTCGCCTCTTACGAATAAGCATGGGTTACCAAAGGCAAGTCTAACCCGGATGTTCACGGGCCACATGTCAGTCACATATGACTCTCCTGGGGTGATTGTTTTTTACAAAAAAAAAAAAGGTTACTACACAAAGACGGTGCAGGTGATATATAAACACAGATGTGCTTTGATTTGGGCGATTCAAGAATACAAGAATCTGGGTCAGCAAATAGTTTCTGAATATACGCACCACAGTTACATTGTTTCTGCGTCACACGCAAGCCTTAAGGATTTTGACAAAGAATGATAAGTCAGGGATACTGGATTAACAAGATCGATAAAATGCAAATGATGAAGCCAAGGAGGAAACAGATGATGAAGAGAAATGAAGGGAAAATGTGACATGACAACAGCTTCTTGAATTATTTATTGATGCATCGGAATCTATTGTACGATGATTCAAAACAGTACCGTATATGTACATTACACCCAGCTTCACGTGCAAAGTTTTGGAGAGAGTGAGTGAATTGGGTGTTACGCCGTTTCGAAAAGTATAATTCCCGTTGAAAAAAATGCGTGTGAGCTTGATGGGTGAGGGAAGATCAAAGTCATGCAGGCGTTTGAAGTGTACCATGTCGATGAAACCTAAGAACATCAATTTGATGCTGACAAACATGGAAACGAGGAGAACGTAGTTGGAACCAGTATCACACGTTTTTCGTCTGCTCAAGGGAGGTAACCCTATCGAACAATTTGCGGATTGTAAGGAGACTATCCATCCATCACTCCAACAGTGTAGAAACATGATATAGTAATATATAGAGATGATCACGCTTGTGTGTTTTGAAAAGGAAAATAACACCGCAACCAAATAATGGACGTATCCCGATTGTGTGTTCATGCTGTTGATCACTGGATATCTGATGCAGACCATTTACAGACCGCCGTCATACGGTTGGAATACCGTTGAGTGTGGCGTTAACCTTTAGCCTGCTGAATTAATTTCAGCATAAGGCGCTGAGAAGAGGGTGGGTGATTTCAAACAGTCGGGGTGTCACTAAATAAGGAACAACTGAATAAATATTCAGCTCATTAATACTAGATAGAAAAATAAACATTATTATCATAAAATATCCAGACAATTTCAAACGTACAGATATTAATTGCAAGACAAACATAAATAAAGCAAATTTTATTGAATTTAACTGAACTGCTCGATTGACAGCCGGATGCATTTTATATTAGGAGCCGTATAAATTGTCCAATTATCGCAAACCGATTTCAATATTCTTACTACTGATATTTCATAAGTATCTGACTTTAATTTCGTATGTTTGTATGGCAAATATCCGCGCGACGACCAATAAAAAATTAATTCTGAAAAAAATAATCGAAAACGTTCGTCGTAAACAAATCATATTTTCGATGTCATGACAGGTCTTACTGAAATGGCACGATTACGTTTATTTAAACGTGTCATGTTTTGAAAATAGCAGAATAAAATACATGATTTATAAACATTCATGAGTGCAAATTTCAAGTGTTATGGTTCAATAAGTTTTGCACAAACCCGCAAAAAGACGGTGTTAGATCGTGTTACATGTACGAAAAACAAACATGGCGCGCTTCGTCCAACTCCTCCATAAAGTGAGTGAGTGAGTTAATATTTAACGTCACATCGGCAGTATCAGCCATATCGTGACGAGAACGTTAATTCCTGAAATGAAATATATGGATACTATAAAAACCTGTCAACGACGGACAGTAAAACAACTAGAATATCACAATTTGGATTAAAACTAGTGTGGAAAGATAAAACTAATATCACTATTCGGACAATACAACATAAAAACAGGCTATAGATCGCCAACAACTGAAGGTAGATCACCATACTAGGGGCCATGGGGACTTACAGTACTTCTGCTACCTGCATGGTCCCTAGCTGGGTTTACACCATCCCCTGAGCTGCTGGCGACTGTATGCAAGATTAGCCACAATTTAAAATGACACATATTCTACGATTAAAAAAGTGGAAGATTAAATCTGACTTA